>NC_090813.1:25913364-26257530 GCF_000390325.3 Nicotiana tomentosiformis
TGGGACATGTCAATTATTAAATCTTGCGAAAAATGATTAATTTGGAAGTATTGCCTAAGTTTGAATGCGACAAATCAAAATGTCAAATATATGTGGAATCTAAGTATGTTAAACATCCTTATAAATTAGTTGAAAGGAATTCAAATCATTTAGATTTAATTCACACAGATATTTGCGACATGAAGTCAATACCATCTCGTGGTGAAAATAAGTATTTCATAACGTTTATTGACGATAGTACTTGATATTGTTATGTCTACTTACTTAACAGTAAAGATGAAGCAATATATGCATTCAAGCAACACAAAAATAAAGTTGAAACACAACTTAACAAGAAAATCAAAATGACAAGAAGTGATAGGGGTGGTGAATACGAATGTCCCTTTGAAGAAATATGTTTAGAATATGGAATTATTCATCAAACAATGACCCTTACACGCCCCAATCCAATAGGATTACGGAAAGAAAGAATCGGTCATTAAAGGAGATGATGAACGCTTTGTTGATTAGTTTTGGTTTGTGACAGAACTTATGGGGGGAAGCCATTCTTACGGCTAACCGGATACTAAACTGAGTACCACCTACAAATCTCAATCCATTCCATATGAAAATGGAAAGGTAGGGAGCCCAACTTGAATTATTTTAAAGTGTAGGGGTGTTTGGAAAAAGTTCAAGTTCCTAAACCCAAAAGGGTAAAGATAGGACCGAAAATCATTGATTGTGTTTTAATAGGATATGCAACCAATAGTAAAGCATATCGATTTCTGGTTTATAAATCAGAAAATTTTGACATTCATAATAATACAGTTATAGAATCAGATAATGCTAAATTTTTCGAAAATATATATCCGTATAAAAAATATGAGTCGATTGGTGAAGGATCTAAATGACCTCAGAAAGAAACAAAAAGAAAGTACGTATAATCAGGAGGATCCAAGACGTGGTAAATGTCAAAGAACGTCTACTTTATTTGGACCAGATTTTGTGACTTTCTTATTGGAAAATGAACCTTGAACATTTAAAGAAGATATGTCTTCTTCCGAATCATTATTTTGGAAAGAGACAGTTAATAGTGAAATAGAATCCATACTGATCAACCATACATGGAAAATTTGTTGATCTTCTTCCAGGCAATAAACCGTTGGGATCTAAATGAATTTTTAAGAGGAAATAAAAGATGATGGTACTATTGACAACTTATGGTCAAAGGATATATACAATGAGAAGGACTTGACTATTTTGATACATACTCTCTAGTTTCAAGAATTACGTCCATACAAACGTTAGTAGCATTAGCTGTGGTATATGGTCTTGAAATTCATCACATGGACGTTAAAACGGCCTTCTTAAATGGAGATTTGGAGGAAAAAATTTACATGAAACAATCTGAAGGGTTTGTGGTTCCAGGTAAAGAAAAGAAGGTGTGTAGACTTGTTAAGTCGCATTACGGACTAAAACAAACACCCAAACAATGACATGCAAAATTTGACCAAACAATGTTGTCAAATGGTTTTAAGATAAATGAATGTGATAAATGTGTGTACATTAAAAATGTTACAAATCACATAGTCATTGTTTGCTTATATGTGGATGATATGCTGATAATGAGTAATGACATTGCCAACATAAATGTGACTAAGCGTATGCTAACTAGCAAGCTTGATATGAAAGACTTGGGAGTTGCCGATTTAATTCTGGGTATTAAGCTCCATAATTCTCCTCAAGGTCTGGCATTGTCGCAATCTCATTACATTAAAACAGTACTTGAAAAATTCAAGTACTTAAATTTTAAAGTTGCAAAGACTCCAACTAACATGAATCTTGCACTTGCAAAGAAAAAAGGCCAAAGCAGATCACAATTGGATTATACTCGTGTGTTGGGATATTTAGTGTATATCATAAATTATACTCGACCAGATATAGCATGTGCTATAAGTAAATTGAGTCGATACACGAGTAATCCAGTTCAATCTCATTAGATGGCGATGAAACGAGTTTTGGGATATTTAAAATATACCCAAGACTTTTCTTTGCACTACAATAATTATCCTACGGTGATTGAGGGATACTATGATGCAAATTAAATTACCGGTTCAACTGATTCTAAATCCACAAGTGGATATGTATTCACTATTAGTGGAGGAGTGGTATCTTGGAAGTCGTCCAAACAAACTTGTATTGCTCTCTCTACAATGGAGGCTGAGTTTATAACCTTAGATAGAGCGGTGAGGAAGCTGAATGGATCCGAAATTTAAATGGAAGATATTCCATTTTGGCCCAAATCGTTGGCACCAATATGAATACATTGCGATAGTCAAGCGGAAATTGGAAGGGTTGGGAGCGTTATGTATAACGATAAATCTCGTCATATACGACGAAGACATAAAACCGTTAGGAAACTACTTTCTAGGGGAATTATCATAATTGAATACATAAATTCAAGCAATAATGTGTGAGATCCACTTATAAAAGGCCTAACTAGAGAGGTAGTTGAAAGATCATCAAGGGGAATGAGACTATGGCCGAGAACAAGTCATTGTGGCGGTAACTCTACCTAGAAGACTGGAGATCCCAAGATCTAGGTTCAAGGAGATCAAACAAAGTCATTTATGATGGTTCAGCATTGTCAATTAAATGTTTTGGTCCATTCTCGTGATGAGACCATGTTTAATACCAAGGACAAAACATTGGCTTTTTAATGGTTTCTAAATTTGATATGGGGTATAACAAAGAGTGTATCTACGGGATGACACGTTTAGGAATTACCTATGTAAGTGTGAAGTGTTAACCGCTTCAAGGAAAATTTTGCAAGGCCAGTTCTTTACGCAATTATGAAATCAGGCAGTGTTCATGGCTGAAATGAACACAACAATGAGAACCAAAGACGATTAAGGGTTGATTGTGTGACTTATGGTTGTCTAGGTATACACTAAAGTTCGACGGTTCAAAGATATCAAATCTATCGATTGATCAAGTATATCAGACATAAGTTCACTAATGGAAGTTCAAAGGGAAACCTACTTATTGAGATGCGATTAATCCTTGCTTGTAAATCACACAAATTTTCATGCATATTTCCATGATATATTCATTCCCCATTTATGTGGGGGATTGTTGGATTTTAAGCTTGTTAGAGCTTAAAAATAGAGTGAATGGTAAATGGAAGGAAAAATAATTTTTTTGAATTTTTCTCTTTGACAAAGGGACATTGTCCCATATTGGTGGAGGAAAAGAGTTTTGATTGGGGAGGGGGTGTGGGTGTGTGTGTGTGTGTGTGTGTGTGTATATATATATATATATATATATATATATATATATATATATATAATTGCACTTCTTCTAGCTCTTAAAGAGTTGAGAAGAAGGCAAGCCTCACGCCGCCGTCGTCATCGCTCGCTTGGCTTTGGTTTCGGCTTCGGATTCAGATTTGGATTTGATCAAATTATCTAATTGATTGATTAATTTTTTGGACCAAATTTAATTATTTATATTAACACAATATTATTTAATCCAAATTAGACTGTTTCTGTAATGGTAATTTAATTTTTCCTGCATTTTAATTTTTCCGTTATAATTTGAATTTGGCAGTTTGCGTAAATGACCGTTTTATAAAATAACCATTTTGAGTTGTAGCCTTACATGAAGAGTTGCAACTATTCGGTATTACCCAACATTTTGGCTATAAATACATGACCTCTCCTTCGGATTTTCCTAACGAAAATTCTGATTTCTCCTTCTTCCTTCTGCATTATTTTTAACAGAAAGAAAGCAGTAAGTGTGATTTGCTACTGATCTTTGAGTTCGTTGGTCACTAGGGTTTGAAGTATCGCTACACCAGTGAGGGTAATCCGTTCTATCCTGGGAGAAAATAATCCTAAACCTCGGGTACTAGGAGGGGATTAAGTTCCTTAAGGAAACACTATGAATTCAGTGGGCTCGGATTAATTCTATTCTTCTACATTTCTGGTTTTACATTATTTCTATTTTTGAATATATTTTCGAGCGCAGATTACTAACAATACTATGTTTAAAACTACAAAAAATTTAACATACTTTAGATATATACCGATAATTTTTATTTTCTTTTGTGTTATCTTTTTGGTTGTAACGGTATACTTTAGATATACATCGAATTCTTTTTTATTTTGTATAATCTTTTTGTCCAATCAACATCTATCTATATAAAATGAACGGAAAGGGCATAAAATGCCCATTTACTGACGGGCTAGCTCACCATTAAAAGTTGGTCTCTATTTTGCCCTTGCCGTGAACATATAGGCTCGTATATGTCCTGCATCACTAACAGAACACTCATAAATCCACGTGGAATAACATTTTGCATTTTAAAAATCTAAAATCATATATCCCCTAATTAAAAAAGCCACCAGGATATAAAAAATACCCACACCACTCTTTTTTTCCATACCACACCACTGCCCCACCCCCAATATTTACCTAATCCACTAAATTAATATGTTAACCCTTCGAATTACCTAAACCTGTTTAAAGGGCCGATTTGACCCGTTTTCGGACCGGCTCAGACCTGTAGTAACCCGAACCAGCCCGGACCGATAGTTAGGGGAGCGGGTGGGCTGGGTTAAGGGGGTTGGTCCGTGTAAAAAAATATTTTCGCTTAACCGGATCGGTCAAACCCGGTCAAGGAAAATCACTGTTGAACCGGTTAACCGGCCTGACCCGGTTCAACAGTGATTTTTTTTTTTTTAAAAAAAATTCATTTGACCGTTGGTAACGGTCAGCTTCCAATTTGACCGTTGCCCAACGGATATTTTGCAAGAATAGCCCTTTTTGGGCAATTATTTTAAAAAATAGCACTTTTAGTAATTACTAATTTAACCCTTTAAAAAACTATAAAGTATAAATAATCCCCCCCGCCCCACTCTTCTTCATTTCTTCACTCATATCTCATTTCTCAAACTCAAATTCTCAATTCAAGTTAAATCATGCCCCGTGATTCTAGAGTGCACTCATATGTTTGGGAACACTTTGAGGTGGTAGAAGAAAATGAAGAAGTTCACAAAGTAAAGTACAAGAACTGTGGTCGAGTCTTAAATCTTCGTCGAAAGTGGGAGGGCACAAGCTGTTTAAGGAGGCATATGAAGAGTTGTCTTGAGCGTCCTTCAAAAATTCATATTTAAGATTTTAAGTTGATTTGAGACAATTTGTGTTATTTTAAAACTATTAGACGTATTATGCTTAATGTTTTAGTTTATTAGATTAATTTGAAGTATTATTATGTAATGAAAATTTGTAATGAAACTATGAAAACCTTTGAATTTAACACTCCAGAAGATGGCCAAGAAGGTCATAATGATTATGAAGAACTTACTAAGACAATGCAAAATCATTGAAGTTCTAGATTTATATTAAATAATTAAACTTTGAATTTACTCTTTTTTCATTAATTTAGTTGTTGTTAAATGTAAACTTTAATTTGCAAATTCGAACTTGCAAATTATAAGTGCAATATTTTCCATCTTCATTGTATTCTATTATCTTAAATTCTTAATGAAATATTCAAATATAAGAATTTTAAAGTCTTTGCATCCTTTATTCAAATACTCTTTTTATAAGATTCTTTTTTTGTTTTATATTTTTACTTTAGTTATACAAAAAAAAAAACATAAACCCGGCCTGACCCCTTAGGCCGGGAACCGTTGCGGTTCAATTTTTGATCGGATGGGGCCGGACCTGTTAAGCTCGGTTTGTATAACCCGAAACCCGGCCCGGATTGGTGACCGGCCGGTCTTTTTTTTCTCAACCCGGCCCGGCACACCCGTTTGTCACCTTTAGTGTTACCTGAAGGAAAATGCTTACTTGAAGGATCTATTGGCTTTGTTGATGTCTACAACAAAGAGCATGGGAACTGCGGGGAGATGGTCCAAATAGTTTCAAGAAAATCTATTATTTCTTCACCCAATTGAAGAAGAAGAAGAAGCTCGGTGATGTTAGATTCAATAGGAGTATGGGCAATGGAAATTGGATGCAACAAGATAAAGGAAAAGCCATTTTTGATGAGGATGAGAATTCGGTGATTGGGTGTAAGAGAAGTCTGACTTGCAAGCACAAAAAAGACTCTACTTTGAATGGCTGGTGGATGATGAAAGAATACTTTCTTTCTGATTTTCTTGTTCGTCGGTTGAAATCTTGAATGGCTGGTGGATGATGAAAGAATACTTTCTTTCTGATTTTCTTGTTCGTCGGTTGAAATCCAGGTGCTTCGAATGGTGAAGAACTTTGCTTTCTTTCTTTCTTAGTGTTGTTATCTGATTGGGGATGGGGCAGGGGTGCGGTATGAAAAAAATGAGGGGTGGGGGTATTTTTTAAATTCAGATGGCATTTTTTAATTAGGGGGTATATGGTTTTAGATTTGTAAAATGCAAAATGTTATTCCACGTGGATTTATGAGTGCTTCGTTAGTGATGGAGGACATATACGAGCTCATTTGTTCACGGCAATGGAAGAATGGAGACTAACTTTTAACGGAGGGTTAGCTTGTCCTATTTTACATAGTAAAGGGACATTTTAGTCCCTTTTCCGTAAAATAAAATATTGGAAGCATCATTCATGACTACATTATTCTTGTTATAAAATAAAGACAGTAAAGTAAAGACAAATATAGAGAGAGATTGATATATTATTCGAACTTCAAACTTATGTACATAATGAACTGAAAACTCCTCTATTTATAGAAGAAAGGAAGCAACTGCGAGTCTTTTTAGGAAGCAGCTGCAAGGCTTTTCTTTAGCTGCTTGTAAGCTGTGTGCATGAGCTGCTTGCAACCTGCCTGTTTAATAAGAAGTTGCTGCAAATTATTTCATTGAGCTGCTTGCAACCTGCCTGCATCAGCTGCTTGTAGATAAATTTCAATAGAGTATTAAATGGATAATCTTCTTCGGGAAGATTATCTATAGCGGAGTAATAAATGGACATCCACAATATAATTATTTTTATAACACTCCCCATTGGATGTTCATTAAAAGGTATTGTGCCTCGTTAAAACCTTACTAGGAAAAAATCTTAGTGAAGGAAAAAGAGTACACATATTTAGTAATACGCATTGCTAGCTACCTCATTAAAAACCTTATAAGGAAAGCTCTGTGGGAAAAAATCTTAGTAAGGAAAAAAGAGTACATCACATATTTTACTCCCCCTGATGAAAACCTTGTTTCAAATATTTGAGTCTCCGCATCCCAATCTTATATACCATCTTCTCAAAAGTTGAAGTTGGTAAAGATTTAGTGAATAAATCTACCGGATTGTCACTTGAACGGATTTGTTGCACATCAATATCACCATTTCTCTGAAGATCGTGTGTGTAGAATAATTTTGGTGAAATGTGCTTCGTTCTATCTCCTTTTATAAATTCTCCCTTCAATTGGGCTATGCATGCAGTATTGTCTTCGTATAAAATTGTGGGTCTTTTCTCACATTTCAAACCATATTTTTCTCGAATAAAATAAATTATTGATCTCAACCATACGCATTCCCTACTTGCTTCATGAATAGCTATTATTTCAGCATGATTTGAAGAAGTAGCAACAATAGATTGCTTTGTGGAGCGCCATGATATGATAGTACCTCCACATGTAAACATGTATCCGGTTTGAGATCTAGCTTTATGGGGATTAGATAAATAACCTGCATCTGCATAACCAACAAGATCTGCACTATCTTTATTAGCATAAAACAAACCCATATCAAGAGTTCTCTTTAAATATCGCAATATATGCTTAATCTCGTTCCAATATCTCCGTGTAGGAGAAGAACTATATCTTGCTAGTAAATTAACAGAAAATGCTATGTCAGGCCTTGTAGCATTAGCAAGATATATTAGTGCACCAATTGCACTGAGATAGGGTACTTCGGAACCAAGGAGTTCCTCATCCTCTTTTGGGGGTCGGAACAAATCTTTATTCACTTCAAGTGATCGAACAACCATTGGTGTACTCAATGGGTGCGCTTTGTCCATGTAAAAGTGTTTTAAGATCCTTTTTGTATAGGCAGATTGATGGATAAAGATCCCATCTGCTAAATGTTCAATTTGCAGACCAAGACAAAGTTTTGTCTTTCCAAGATCTTTCATCTCAAATTCTTTCTTAAGATATTTAATTGCCTTTTGGAGCTCTTCTGGAGTTCCAACAAGATTTATGTCATCAACATAAACAACAAGTATAACAAATTCTGAAGCCATTTTCTTTATAAAAATACATGGACAAATAACATCATTTATGTAACCCTCTTTCAACAAATATTCACTGAGGCGATTGTACCACATGCGCCCAGATTGCTTTAAACCGTACAAAGATCTTTGTAATCTGATTGAGTACATTTTCCGAGATTTTGAATATGCTTCAGGCATTTTAAATCCTTCAGGGATTTCATGTAAATTTCATTATCAAGTGACCCGTACAGATAAGCTGTAACCACATCCATTAGATGTATTTCAAGCCTTTCACGTAAGGCTAAACTAATGAGATATCGAAATGTTATGGCATCCATAACTGGTAAATATATTTCTTAATAATTGACTCCAGGTCGTTGTGAGAATCCTTGTGCAACAAGGCGGGCCTTGTATCTTTCAACTTCATTTTTATCATTCCTTTTTCGCACAAAAACCCATTTATGACCAACTGGCTTTATACCAGCAGGTGTTTGGACTACTGGTCCAAAGACCTCTCTTTTAGCAAGTGACTTCAATTCCGATTGAATTGACTCTTGCCATTTTGGCCAATCAGATCTTTGTTGACATTCTTCGATAGATCGGGGTTCAAGATTCTCACTATCTTGCATAATGTTAAGTGCAACATTATATGCAAAAATATTATCCACCACTATTTCAGATCGATTTAAATTAATCTCATCACTAGTAGAACTTATTAAAAGTTCCTCACTCACTTGAATCTCGAGTTCATTGATTTCTTCAGGAATCTCAGAACTAATCAGATCTTGGGTCTCTTCAGGAGATCCCTTCATAATATCATTTTGATCATTTGTCGATTTTCTTTTTCTAGGATTTCGATCCTTAGAACCCAAAGGTCTACCACGCTTTAGATGTGCTTTAGGTTCACTAGCTCTCATGCTAGTAGATGGTCTTGCTGGGACATCAATTCGGATAGGCACATTCTCTGCAGGGATATGCGACTTAGTTATCCTTTTCAAATCAGTAAATGCGTCTGGCATTTGATTTGCTATATTATATAAATAGATGATCTTCTGGACCTCCTAATTACATATAGGGGTACGTGGATCAAAGTGAGATAATGATGAAACTTTTCACACAATTTCTCTTTTGATTTCCTTTTTATCTCCCCCTAATTGTGGGAAATTTGTTTCATCAAATCGACAATCTACAAATCGAGCAGTAAATAAATCTCCCGTCAATGGTTCAAGATAGCGAATAATAGAGGGTGATTCAAACCCAATATATATTCCTAACTTTCTTTGGGGGGCCATCTTATTGCGCTGTGGTGGTGCTACTAGCACATATACAGCACATTCAAAAATTCGTAGATGGACAATATTTGGTTCATGACCAAAAATTAATTGTGACGGAGAATATTTATTATAATGTGTTGGTCTGAGACGAATAAGTAATGCTGCGTGCAAGATAGCATGGCCCCAAAAAGTAGTGGGCAATTTTATTTTCATAAATAGTGGTCTTGCTATCAATTGCAGCCGTTTAATAAATGACTCTGCAAGGCCATTTTGAGTATCAACATAAGTTACATGATGTTCAAATTTTATTCCAACTGATAGACAGTAATTTTCAAAAGCTTGAGATGAGAATTCTCCAGCATTATCAAGGCGAATGGCCTTTATAGGATAATCTGGGAATTGTGCCCTTAATCGAATTATTTGGGCTAATAACTTTGCAAATGCCGGGTTGCGAGATGATTATAGGCACACATGAGACCATCTTGAAGATGCATCTATTAGGACCATAAAATATCTAAACAGCCCACTTGGTGGGTGAATAGGTCCACATATATCCCCATGTATACGTTCTAAAAAGGCAAGGGACTCAATGCTAACCTTCATTGGTGATGGTCTAGTGATCATTTTGCCTTGTAACAAGCATCACAAAAATATTCATCATTTGTAAGAAACTCTAGGTTCTTTAATGGATGCCCACTCGAATTTTCAGTAATTCGTCTCATCATTATTGATCCAGGATGGCCCAAACGGCTATGCCAAAGCACAAAAGTATTTGAATTAGTAAACTTCTGGTTTACGATAGAGTGTGCTTCAACTGTACTAATATTTGAATAGTATAAGCCAGAAGATAAAGTTGGTAACTTTTCTACAATGCATTTCTGGCCAGAAATATTCTTTGTAATGCAAAGATATTCCACGTTCATTTCATCTATTGTCTCAACATGATACCCATTTCGGCGGATATCTATAAAACTCAATAAGTTTCTTCGGGACCTGGAGGAGAATAATGCATTGTCTATAATAAGTTTTGTTCCCTTAGACAGAAATACAATAGCTCTTACAGAGCCTTCAATCAAACTTATATTACCATAAATTGTAAAAACATTTGCTTTTTCCTTATGCAAATAAGAAAAGTATTTCTGATCTTTGAATATGGCATGAGTTGTTCCACTATCAATTACACAAATATCTTCATGATTGGTCTTTGATCCAAACATAATTAGAGGATTATCCATATTCTTCAAAATGACATAAACAAAATAAATATGATAGTAAACATTATTATCAAAGCATAACTTTTATTTATGTACAACAATTACATAACCATATTATCTACTACAAACAATAAAAATTAAAATATTTATATTTCAACAAATTCACTACCGATCACATGACTTGTTTCTCCTTCTGGGAGTGCAAAATAATCAGTTACATCCAAATGCATGAAGTCTAAATTATCTTCAGAAATAAAATTTGCTTCAGCATTTTTCTCTGTCTTCTTTAGGGAGGCTTGATACAGCTCAACCAGGTGCTTTGGCGTACGACATGTACGTGACCAGTGTCATTTTCCTCCACATCTATAGCATGCATTTTCTGGCTTTGCTGCTTGCTCCGCTTCATGCTTTTGTTCCTTCCTTTTCCACTGCTGGTGGTGAGGAGGGTTCTTTAGTGCATTGTTATTACCACGATTAGAGTTTCCTTTCCGATCACGGCCATGACCACGACTGGGGCCACGTCCTCTTCCACGCTTAGCTTGGTGGTAGTTCGTCTCATTTACTTCGGGGAATGGACAAGAACCAGTAGGTCAGCTTTCATAGTTTTTCATTAATAGCCCATTATGTTGCTCGGCTACAAGAAGATGTGAGATAAGTTCAGAATACTTTTTGAATCTCATCTTTCGATATTGCTGCTGCAGGAGTATATTCGAGGCATGAAAAGTGGTGAAAGTTTTCTCCAATATATCATGATCAGTAATATTATCACTACATAGTTTCAATTGGAAAATAATTCTGAACATAGCAGAATTATACTCACTGATAGATTTAAAATCTTGTAGCCTTAGATGAGTCCAATCATAATGTGCCTGTGAAAGAACGACCATCTTCAGGTGGTCATATCTATCTTTCAAATTATTGCACAGTATGACTGGATCTTTAACAGTAAGATATTCTATTTTCAGGCCCTCATCAAGGTGATAGCGTAGGAATATTATTGCTTTGGCACGGTCTTGATTTGATGCCTGATTTTTATCTTTGATGGTGCCTGCCAGACCCATCGCATCAAGATGAATTTCGGCATCAATCACCCAAGACATGTAGCTTTTGCCCGATATATCCAGGGCTACAAACTCAAGTTTAGAAAGATTTGACATTATTTAGAAAAAAAAAGTTCGTACGTCTGATACTTTCAAAGTATTTTCTCGAGATGGCAGAGTCTCGTGCTGATAACGTGTTATAAAATAAAGACAGTAAAGTAAAGACAAGTATAGAGAGAGATTGATATATTATTCAAACTTCAAGCTTATGTACATAATGAACTGAAAACTCCTCTATTTATAGAAGAAAGGAAGCAGCTGCGAGGCTTTTCAGGAAGCAGCTGCAAGGCTTTTCTTTAGCTGCTTGTAAGTTGTCTGCATGAGCTGCTTGCAACCTGTCTGTTTAATAAGAAGCTGCTGCAAATCATTTCATTGAGCTACTTGCAACCTGTCTGCATCAGTTGCTTGTAGATAAACTTCAACAGAGTATTAAATAAATAATCTTATTCAGGAAGATTATCTATAGCAAAGTAATAAATGAACATCCACAATATAATTATTTTTTCATAACAATTCTTTTAGATTTAGATAGCAATGAATATTGTTGCGCGTATATTACCGCACATGTAGACTGCCACTAATCACTATACGCGAATATTCATAAATCATATACGCGTTACCGACGAAGAACAATTCCAAAACCATTACTTCCATTTCAAGAATTTAATACTTATTCTAAAGTTCCTCATCACCATCTTCCCACTTTCCTTTCTTTACTTTAATTAATTAATTTCCACTATATAAAAGACTTCAACTCCCACGCAAGATTCACAAAACTGAAATATCTCTAAATCTGTCCAAATCTCATCTTGTTTAATTAGAGTAATAAATTTACTAAACAACAAATGGCAGGAACAAGTAGTTATCCTCCTCAGATTGCTATGCCGCCGGCAGGAACTCAGGTTGCAATTATAAGCCCACAGTTCTGTGCTCCATATCCAGTTGATTTGAACATCGTGAGGAAACTGATGACCTTGTCTGAAGGTAGTTTCGGAGTTACCGATGTCAACGGCAACATCATTTTTAAGGTCAAAGGCAAGCTGTTTAGCCTTCGGGATCGCAGAGTTTTGCTTGATGCTGCTGGCAACCCTCTTGTCACTTTCCAACAAAAGGTTATCCTTCTTCTTAACTAAATTTCCTTTAAGTTCTATGCAGTGTATATACTATAAAAAAATATTTACACAATCATATCATAGTTACATATAAATTTAGTTTTTATGATAAAAATTGGTAACCTGTTGGAAATAATTAACTTGATAAAGTAGGTATTACTATTGATCAGTTGCGGATTTATCATGTATTTTACACGTGAATTCGATAGTTGTTCAAACTTAGTATTTATATTAAGAAATTGACTTAATATTTATAAATATTTGACCGTTAACCCAATTATTATCGTATATTAATTTTGAGGTTACTATAGTTGCTATACATTCAAATCCGAGATTCGCCTCTATTACTAATAATGTAAAATTCGTTATGCTCTCGGTGGATATATATAACTTAAGTCCTTTACATTTTCCTTAATTCGTGTTCATAGTATTTGTATGTTCTAGGCTTCTAGCTTAGTAAGATTCCAATTAGTAGTTTTTATTTGTGGTATAATTGATTTTTTCCCTTTTCACTAACACTACTATGCCATATATATCTATTGAATTCATTTAGTTGATGCGATCCGTAGAGCAAAGTATTTGCATCTGTTCTTAGTAGTTTCTCAAATTAGGTCATATCCTCTCCTTGTAGAAAATGTCAAATAACCTAAAACTAAGAAGCTTGTTCAGTAGTCAGGTTTAGTCAAATTAAAGGGTATGATCTGGTATCTTATTTTCAATAAAAACTTACTCGCACTTGGTATTTTTACCAAATCATGCATATTTACCATGGTTAATTAATAAACTAAGGTGAGAATATGTATTACTTAACAATGATTAAGTGATAAGACTCTATGTGAAGACATATGTATTGGATTGATGTAAAAACTTGTTGCAGGTAGGTTTTTACGCTTATTCTCCGTCCTTCATTTCCTTACGCGTACGACAGGTAAAACAAAATCATGAGAACTTGTTATTTCTGTTCTCTGGACATTAGACAGTTACAACCAATTTAGTCCTTCATTTCTGATGAAAGGGTGATGATTTACCATTATTAACCTTTGTTGTACCAATTTTTCCTAGATTTATATATCGGGGATTCAGGAAATCTAACTACTATTAAGAAATAAGCAGTAATATCGGGTCTCATTAACATTTATGCCACTTTATTTCCAATGTAGCCTCTGCTTATGATACAGATACAGAAGAAAATAGTTGTGAGACCTTCACTTTTACCATAGATAGACCAAAAAGAATGACCATATCCGCCTGTGTCGATATAATTTTGCGTATTGTAAGAAATTTGCATCTAAGCAAAGGAATCCCTCTTGACATTTATTCATTTTCCTTTTTCTATTTTGCATTTCAGATGTTGACTGCCCATAGGAGATGGCAAGTATACCGCGGAGAGAGCACCGATACAACAAATTTTCTTTTTAGTGTAAAGAAGTCTTCGCTTCTTCAGTTCAAAACCAAATTGGACGTGTTCTTGGCTCACAACACAAAAGAAGACGTTTGCGATTTCAGAATTGAAGGAAGCTGGTTTGAAAGATCTTGTGCTATCTATGCTGGAAATACAAATACCATAATTGCACAAATGCATAGGAAACACACTGCTCAAAGCATATTGCTTGGGAAAGACAATTTTGGTGTTACTGTGTATCCGAACGTGGATTATGCTTTCGTAGTCGCTCTGGTTGTGATTCTGGAGGAGATCAACGAGGATAGATCGGGTGAAGACTAAGATTATCACAAGCGTTGCCAATGTCTGATATTTGTGTAAATCAGTTTGGCTTTTGATTATGACTTGATTGTCAGATTTGCCTGTGTAGATAAGGGTGTAAATCTGTTTTGTTTGCTAACTTTCGCCATAAAGATTACTGATTGTAATATTTTGTGTTTGCATAAAGTGCTCATAGCGGCACTTCATTCTGTAATAATAAGTTAATATATTTCCTTTTGGAACAAAAAGATGAGGGTGTTTTAACTCTTGTAGTACTGTTATGTTATTATTGCAGTTCCTCCACGAAAAAGTTGTCATATTAGCTAAAACTATTGCCACGTAAACATGGTCAACTGTAAGAGACGTTTGTTAATGGTAATTCGGTCTAAGTAGATGTGTTAAAATAGGAAACTCTGTAAGTTTGGTAGCCTTTTTACCTCTGCACACTACTAAAAATCTGTGTAAATTCGTCCACCAAAACCGACCAAAATCGGTCGGAAATTGATAAAAATCGATCAATTTTCGATCGCTTATAATTAGTCGGAAAAATGATGGTCGCTAACGTGTACCGACCGAAGTTGGTCGAAAATTTCAAAGCGTTGACTGACTGTCAAACTTCAATTTCCGACCGAATTCGGGTCGATATCAATTAAATTTTTTATTATTATTTTCAAATACCGACCGAAATCGGTCGGAATTTTTTTTAAAAATAATTTTATTTAAATAAATAATTATTTTTAAGTTGTAGTAAATTGTTAATTTTTTAAAAAATAAATAAATATAAATTCATAATTTTCGACCGAATTCGGTCGGAAATTTCAAAAAACTAGAGATATCATTTGAAATTTCTGACCGAATTCGGTCGGAAATTATGAATTTCTGGGCAAAAAAATCTAATTTCCGACCGATTTCGGTCAGTTTTCTGGGTAAAAACTAGGTAGAAAATGCCTGCTTTTAAGCTACACCACCTGTCAATTACAACCAATATCCATCCTATGATGGCAGCATTACATTGCTGCCATTCAACCATAATTAATCAACAACAACAATTAACTAACAAAAATAATTAACTAACACTAACAACCATTATCTAACAACGCTAATAACAACCACAACAACAACGCCAACCACAACAACAACTATACAAATGTTCAATAACAAAATAATATCAACAATACAATCATCATTCAAAACTAGTCTCAACTAAATATTGACAAGTTTAATACTTTGTTTAGCAATACACACCATTCAATGAGTGTTTTATATTGCATCATCTCCATCTTCACTACTACAGCCTTCATCGTCGGCATGGTTCGAAGGATCACGACGAGAAGGATTAGTACATGGGGAAGGCTCATGAGACCGGAGAATGGGGAAAATACCACTAGCAAGAAGATTGGCCAACTGACCTTGAAGGAGATTAAATTGTCCGTCCCTCTTTTCTAACTGAACTTGAAGGCTACCAAATTGTTCATCTCTCTTTTGTTCTCTAGTCTTTGTCTCTTTAAGCTCTGTTGTCAGCTTTGCGATCTTCTGTTCCATAGACGAGATAGTCGACCTATCAATTACCTCGCCTTGGGCGGAAGTCCCTATACCTTGCAATCCAGCCCTGTAGCGCCGCAATGATTTCTCTGGAAGGCCGTATGCTATCCCCTTTTTAGGATCACCGACAACATCCAACCATATCCTCTGCGCTTCTTCGTTTGTAAGGGGTGGTCGCTCGCCTTGCTCATTCGGTGGCAAGCTCTGAGTGTACTCCTCCACATTAATCTTGTAGCGACCTTTTATTTAGAAGATAGAAAATTATTAACTATATAATATTATAAACATTTATAGTAGTTATGAAACTTACATATGCAGTCTCTGCCCTGTCCTCGACCCATCTAGTTGGATCTGTCGGCGCCTTCTTCTTCTTCCGGATGTGAGTCTCCATGAAGAACTCATCATGAGTCATCTTCCTCCTATATTTTTTTTCCTACAAATATAATAAAACGTGTTAATTAAATTAACATATATAAATATAGTTCGTTAAAAATAGATGTAAATATTTTAATGAATTACCAGTAGTCTCCTCGTAGCCCCCATACTCCTTGTACCCATACAGTGCAAGGAGCCATCCTTCTCAGATGCTCGGGCCTTCTTTCCCAGTTCACTCTTCTTCTCGAATTTCTCGGTGGTCCAATACCTCTGCAGATCCTCCCATAAATGCGGTAGAACCCATGAAGACTTCTTGTTAACCTTTCGAGCGGAGGAGAAGGAATCAGATAGTCTCTTACGGCATTTGTACTCCCAATCTGCACAAATTTCATGGTTATACTGTTCCTCCCAGGCACACTTAGTCTGCAAATAAAGTATGTAACGTTAGATGAAAATATTGTTAATATAATGCTTAAATAGATAATAATTGTATTAAAACCTTAAATTGGTTGAACATTTATTGCACGAGATCCGGTGAAAAGTCACTCCAAGTCGGATAGGGTGCATTATACAACCGGCCAAGAATTTCAGTAATTGTCTTTGTAACCTGATGATTAGGTATGAACCCGCAACATAGCAATTACATTAAATAAACAAGAGTAGCTATTATAATTCAGCAAAAATAAAGAAGTAATACATCTTAAATTAAGTACTATTTAATATTTAATTAATTTTTCAATTGGTATAATATCCTAAATTAAATATATATACTGTTATATACTCTCTCCGTTTTAATTTATGTGAAACTATTTCCTTTTTAGTCACTGCCAAAAAGAATGACTTCTTTCCTTATTTGGAAATAATTTACCTTTATGCAATGATTTATAGCCACACAAAATATATGTGCATCATTTTACACCACAAGTTCAAAAATCTTCTCTCTTTTCTTAAACTCCGTGCCCAGTCAAATGGATTCACATAAATTGAAACGGAGGGAGTATATATTTAACAATATAAATTATTATATATATAATACATTATAGTGTATATATACATTTTAAGATATATATATATATATATATATATATATATATATATATATATATATATATATATATATATTCGATATTAAATATTGAATATTAAAATTTAGGATCTTAAATCAATTAAATATTATGTACATATATATATGTGTGTATATATATATATATATATATATATATATATATACATACATACATAGATATAGGATATAATGTCCATATAAAAGTAATTTTAAAACACACACACAAATAAGTATTAAATATTATTTATTTAAAAGCTATTTATTATTTACACACACACACACAAATATTATTAAATTTATATTTTAATTATTTTAAAATCGTTTTTCCAACCGAACTCGGTCGGAAATATTTAATTATAACTTATTTCGGTTGGATATAATTTTTGTCTTGGGCGAAAAATAATAATTTCAAACTTTCCGACCGAATTCGGTCAGAAATTTGGAAATATTTTAATAAAAAAATATTTTTGTACATTACATACAAGTATGACCAGATGTTGGTCAAATTTGACCAATTTCCGACCGAATTCGTTCGAATATTTTTTTT
This sequence comes from Nicotiana tomentosiformis, assembly GCF_000390325.3. Lineage (NCBI taxonomy): Eukaryota > Viridiplantae > Streptophyta > Magnoliopsida > Solanales > Solanaceae > Nicotiana > Nicotiana tomentosiformis. The sequence continues at coordinate 25,931,479 of NC_090813.1, forward strand.
AAAAAAAATTGTTGACTTTTGCGACCAATTACTTAATTTCCGACCGATTTCTGTCGGTATGGCTTGGACGAAAAATGCTAGTTTTCTAGTAGTTACATGACACTATAGAAATGCAATATCAAGAGAGTATATATAAAAAATCATGGCCAATTTAGACGGGGCGGAGCTAGAGAGCAAGTAACGGGTTCGGCCGAACTCAGTAGCTTTGGTTCAAACCCTGTATTTGTTTGATAAAATTCATTAAACATTTACAACTTATTAATTTAGAACTCATTAACTTAAAAATGATTAGAAAATTCTGAACCCACAAGATTCAAATTCTGGCTCTGCCTCTGAATTTAGACCACTTAATTGCATCAACATTGAGGAAGATTTATATGCTTGCAGTGATCTTCTACTCAATGTAAGAGTCCAGACTAACTTATATATGCTTGCCACTTATGGTAGCCAGGTAGGAATGGCTATGGTGCGGGGCTGAGCGAGTTTTAATATATAAAATTAAATTCAATGCGGGGCGGGGTGGATTGCGAGTTCTTTTACCCTCCATTTCCTTTATCCAATTTTGAGCCTTTAGGCTAACACTGAAAGTCCAAATATTCAAATACATATTGCAACATATCCTATAGGAAAAGTTTACCGTTGCTTTTTCTGTTTTTTTTTTTTTTTTTTTGGGCCAAAACACATTTACCTGGTTTTGTGTTTGAATCTAGTAATTTTTTTAAAAAAAATTAGGAGTAATAACATTCTTGAAAGTTGGCCAGCTTATAAATAACGTTAATCATTTATTACTATGGAGTAGTTCATAGTTTATCAAAACAAAACGTAATAATTTATTGAAATCATAATCAAATTTCAATAATATAATACTTTATTTAGGCTTAACTCGCCCCGCAACCGCCTCGCCCCATTGCCATTCCTATAGCCAGGGGCGGATTTAGAGGGTTGGCTTGCCTAAATCATGTATATTTATCAAAAATCTCACAAAGTATCTATAAATATTTGACTGTGAACCCAATTATTATTCTAATGTTAACTTAAAGTAATTAAGTATTAGCTTGCTATGAAAATTCATAAACTTCAAATTCTAAATCAACCTTTGTTAGGTAGCCTCCTCTTCTATTATCGACGAGCTATTAGATGTCCATAAACTATTTCACAAAATAATGCATCTTATTTAGTATAAGTCAGAAATATAGTAGACTAACCACTAGAATACTTGGATGATAACATTGATAGTTTCGACATTTTTTTGATAAGTGATAGTTTTTATATATGCAAAGACCCTTACTTATTCCCTTCAATATCCCCAGAGGAGCTAGAAATAAAAGGAGAAAACCCCGTAATGTTTATTAAATGGATATGATGATTTTGTTGGCGGGATATAAGTCAGAGATTTCGTGTAATATTCCTATATTGTCTATATATGAATAGGTCGGGTCGTATTACTCTGTCTACAAGCCATCTTCTTAATTGTGTAATACTAAAGTAAAGGACTACCTTTTCAAAGGGAAGCTTCATTTGAAATTTTACAGGGGGAGTGTATTTGAAAGGACAAAGATAATATTTGTTTTGAAACTTTTTTTTTTTTAAACTCCTCCAAAATTAGGAGGATTTATAGTGTTTTCACACTTACCCTCCAGCGTGATTCGAACCTAGCACCTAACTATCGTAAGTGGAGGTGCTTTTACCAACTAAGCAAGTTTTACTTGTCTGGACTTATGCTAAGGAATGAGTAAACAATAAATAGTTTGTCAGCTACCGAATGTAAATAATTTCTGATGCGGGCTAAAAGTAAAAAAAGCCTCAACATTATATACCCGCTCTCAAAATGTATAATTTTTTGTATATATATACATTCTGTATCTTATATACAAAAATTATACAAATTTAATACACTTTTTCGGCTACTGAATGTAAATAATTTCTGGCATTGGTTAAAAATAAAAAAGTCTAATTACATTCGGTAGCCGAAAATATGTATAAAGTTTGTTTAATTTTTATATATAACATACAAAATGTATATATATACAAAGAATATATATTTTTCAGCTATTATTTTGAGAGCGACTATAAAATGTCATTTTTTCAGTATAAATAATTTCTGGCGGGGGCTAAAAGCGAAAAGATCCTAAAAATATCTAAGTTTTGCCGTGACTTCAAACTTATAATTTTAAGTTTAAGTCATAGAAGGGTTTGTGTGAATAATGGAATCGTTAACATTACTCATTTTAATCTCTCCCACAGTGATATAATATATTTTCAAGAAAATGATGCGAGAACCCGCTTTCTTAAACTAAAAATTTATACCGAATACGGATGATAAAAAAATTACATAAAAATAATATAAGTTAATAAGTAAAAATATTTTAAAATTAATAAAGAAAACAATAGCTAAAGTAAAAATTGTCCGATAATTTAGGGTCACGTGAAATGTATAGAAAGATTACTACTTTTAGATTTACTTCTCAAAGCAATAGTAGAATGAAAAGAGATCGTCACCCCAAAGATTGTGATTTAGGAATGATTTTTTTTTTTTTTTTTTTGAATTAATCCAGACCAAAAAAGAAGAGAGGTTGTTGCTACTTTTGATTACTAATATTTTAAAAAAGAAAAAGGAAAAACAAAAAGAAAAATAATGCGGTTGGATAAAGATCCAAATATAGCAGCCGCAGGGGATTAGGTCCCAATAGAAATCCACAAGAAGCCAAAAAATAATTGCGATAGCTTCCTACTACAAGAAAGGGGGCGTTGGTTGAAAGAAGCGTTCTGTATTTTTCGCTAACTCAGAAAATCTTCCCCTTTTTGCAAGTAAACATTCTTCATCTTTCTCATTCATCTTTCCGTATAGAGTTTTCCTTTTAAATTTAATTTTGTTTATTTTTCCTCTCTGCGATGATCTCTCTTTGTTTATTTACATTAAAGACATAACTGATGCTGATCTTCCTTGAACAAATAATTTTCCTGCTTTCGATGGGTTTTTTTTCTTAATTATTTTATGGGTTTGTTCTTGTCTTTGCACTCTTCTTATTGTCTATGTTTCTATTAAATTCATAGTATTATGTTTGATTCAATCAAGTAATTTTATCTTTCTGACGTATTCCCTATTCACTGGATCAAACTTCAAACAACGGGAAGAGGTGGGTGGGGGGTTCAGCTGCAATCCAGTTTGTAAATTCAAAAGGCGAAACCTTTTTATGTTGTGGAGGAATCTAAACCTTATTGAAGTTGAGATCATAGGAATATAATTTAGTTATTTCTGCTGACAGTAGAAGTAGCTGAGATTGTTGCTCTTATCATCTAATTTAGTCGTGACTCAAGTTAATTTTAAAATTTGATCTGTTACTATTTGGGATTGAGGCTATTGAGGCGTAATTGATTGATCGATATGGCTGTCAAACACTCGAGCAAAGTTGGAGTCTTTGATCAGTCAGTAGTTTGAGATTGAGGAATTGTTGATTGATTGATTGGTTGATATGATGTATAACACTCAGCATAGGGATCAGATTCTAGATTCTGGTTCTATAGTAAGAGGATGGTTTTGAATTTGAGCATTATTATATAGGAGTTGTATCTTGGCTTTTATGACAAAAGAGCAAATTTGACAGTATATGTGAGACTGTAAATTTATTTAAAATACACAAATACTTTCGAAAGGCTGACGTTGATAATTTTAATGCTATAAAGTGTAGAGGCAGTATGTCTAGTCTTAGTTACCTTGGAAACCTGCATATGCAACTGTTGGACTGAGTTAAGCGATAGTTTATTGCTTATTTGATTAGCCTGAGACAAAGCCAGCATGAGCCAAATAGATTCTCAGCTTGAATATGCAGTGTAATTATTGCAAAGGAAATTATGAGTCTTCTTGTTATGTGCACTTCAACTCTTTTTTTTCCTCTCGCGTTCCTATTGTTCTTCTCGTTTGAGTGAATAGTTCATAATGAATGACTGTGAGATCAGTTCTATTGAAATAAAAAGAAGTCTTCAAGACCCATTATTTGAATAAACTTGTCCATGGTAAAAATGCTGACTTCCAACTCTTAAGCATATTGCTTGCAACACATAGATATATTTGCAAGCTAGAAGAAAAATGGTTATATATATATATATATATATATATATATATATATATATATATATATATATATATATATATATATATGATGATGATGATTGAAGTTGGACTACTATCTGGTCCTAACAGGCATGTGCCTGAAGTGTATAGCAGTACATTGTAGCAAGTAGTGTTAGAAACTCAGTATTCGATGCTGCAAATCCTTGATAGACCTTGTGATGATTTATTTATTGTTGAACTTTTTGAGCGGCCAAAGTTTTCATCTTTAAGTAAATGTAAGCAAAAGTTATACTCAAAACAATCTTTTTAGGAGAGCCAATTTTGCATATTTCTGTCAGATCCCCCTTCTTAAGTATGGCTACTTCATTCACAAATCATTTTCTTGTGCTGTGTAACCAAACAAGGTTCATTAAAGAAACCTTGCTGACTAAATGGACTTGTAAGCAAAACACCAAATATAATAACAATAACTATCTGTCAACCAAATTAGTTGAGGTCAACTATATGAGCCATTTAAATTAAATTAGGGTTTCTCTAAATTTAGAGACTCATATATCTTAAACTTATAATACTCCCGATAAGCACTAGATAAACTTTTGTCATTTATCCTCTAAGGATGTTAGTTTCAGCTTATGTCGGACATGGTCATTTGTGAGCTTCTTGTATATCCACACATTTATCTTAACATTCTCATTTTTAAGACACTCATGTTGTGGATATGTTGGGACTTAGAAGCGCAACATACAGTATTACTGGTAACATAATTTTTTGATAGAATTTGTCTTTCATCTTGGTAGGTATTTGTTATTGCATAGCAGTCCTATAACACCTCTATTTCAACCACCTATTTTATTTCTATGTGGTACATCTTGTTCTCGTGCCATTTTTCTTTGAGTCTGAACAACAAATACAACAACAACAACCCAGTAAAATCCCACAAGTGGGCTTAGGCATCACATTTCCGTCTAGTCTCGCTTAAACTTCATTCTTTCTGTGGGGCAAATCCCATATCTTTGCCCTATTGTTATATGGAATTCTCATAAATGTTACTTCGCACGTATGTTTATGTGGGTTCGAAACACATAATTAATGCACGATAAGAAAAGACAGCTTCATGTGCTTGCAACTGTCATTCATCTAGTGCTATTAGCATGTCTCTCGTTGATTTCACTTTTTTGTACTTTATTATGCTATTTCTTGAATCTGGACTTACTGTTTCACTTGGCAGCATGGATGTCAAGGTCTGCCTCTGCCTTCTCATACTCGGTGCTGTGTGTTGTACTGCTAGAGAATTAGCAGCCCCTGACCTCCTTATTAAAGAAACCACGGATGTTTCAGGTACTTTTCCTATTCTTTTGTTACCAGTGCCAATGGCTTTAGTATTGTGTTTGGATATGATTTTTGTAATATGGATTCTGAAATAATGGGATAGCTTTAAATTACACACATAGGAAAATGATGACTGCTAAATAGTAAATCTGCAGCCATAAAATTTACAAATTCTGTGAACAGCATTGATGTCCTTCTATGGTCAGTGACCTATCCATAATTAACGAGAACCTCTTGGATTTTCCAGGGTAGATGTCTAGATGTCTAGTGGAAGTTTGTGATTTTTTTGCTAGTGAAAGTATTTCCTAAGCTAAGCTTTAAATTTACTTGCAGTTTATTCATTTACTAATTTTCAGTTCCTAAAAACTTGTATAGTAATGACCTTTCTCTTCCAATTTTTCTTCCCCAATCCTCTAAATTTTAAACTGCAACATCAACTTTCTCTAAACCGAAGATCTTTCTTTTTGCACCTATTACCAACCAACCAGTCTCTTGAGGAAGTACCGTCAATATATTTGCCATGGGGTCCTCTGTTTTTAAGTCAATTTGGTTTGTTAGTTCCGTTTATTTAAGATATACTTCATACGACTTATAATGATATCGATATCAATTTTTCCTATGTGTGTGTTATACTGTTGTGTGTGTGTAATGTCAGATATGGCCTGTTTTTATTAAATAGAGGGATAGACTGTGGAAATACAAACTTTGGAAGGTCAAGTGTTTCATTTTATTTGCTTGGTAGTCTAGGTCATAATAGCAGTTTACTCTAAAAATAACTGGGCACAAGGTATTGTTCTCTTTAAAATAAGGGGTTCATGATAATTTGAGAAACTATGGTGAAAAGTTATCCTCAGAGTCTTAACTTGGATGCTTGCCTGCAAATCCATTATTAATATTTTGTTAGATGGGGATGTAGGTGATTTCTCCGTCCAATTATCTTTCTGGTAGATTTCTTTTATTCATGCTTACTAGTCTAATCTATGTTTAACTATATTCTCCTGTAGCAGATGCTATCATCTTGTTGATATATTTATGCGAAGTCATTTATTTTACTTGATTGATTTAGGAGTACGGAGTACCTGAATAAAAACTTTATTATGACATAACATTGATCTTGGTTTTCTTGCAATAGCATTGTGGATAAGTAACCTACAGGCACAGAAACAACTTCAGCCTCTGAAAGACGTCGAAGGATTGTGCACATTGTGTGAAGAATATACTGCTAGTGCACTTGGTTACCTTTCTAATAACGAGACCCAAACAAAGATACTTGACCTACTTCTCAACACCTGTTCGAAGATGCCAATATACAAGCTCAAGGTACTTATGATCTGACCTAAATGTCCATCTATTGACCATTAATTTTGCCCAAATGATTAATTGACACTGCCAATAATGCTACTAAATTGTTAATAATTCCTAATCACACACACACACATATATTTGGAATAAATGTATCACTTTGCTGTCTATATTTGTTATTTAGTGTCGATGTATACTAGCAATTAGGTGATGCCTTGACGCTTTGGCACCTGCAGGAAAGCCCCTTATAAGTGAGGCGAAGTTCTCAGCCTGTGTTGTGCATAGCTTGATATTTTTAGGATTATGCAACAACATTGATAATGCTATTTTCTATCTTTTGCAACATTAATTTTCAAGTGACTTTCTCTTAAAATCTTTTGCTTGTAGTGCACTGCCCTGGTGGATCAGTATGTTCGTCCCTTCTTCTTAGTGATCTCCACTATAAAACCTGACGATATTTGCCAAAAGGTTGACCTTTGTCAGAAAGTGGTTTCCATCTCTCGATATTTCTCTCAGAATGGCTGTGACTTGTGTCATCAAGTGGTTAATGAGACACTTTTGAAATTGAAAAATCCTGACACTCAGGTACTCTTGTCTTTCATTATATATATATATACATTTTATATGCCGAACTATCAAGAGAAAGGAAAAAAGAACCATGTTTTCAGGGTTAGCGTCCACTTACATTTAGCTGAGAGTCTGCACTATTACAAAGGCCGGAAGGTGGTTAATCTGACTCTCTAAATGCTACATAAAAATGTCAATCCAAAATTGCAAATGTGTTACTGATAATGATACGTCATTTGGAAGAAGTTACTAATTATGTGCATATTGTTTGATAAGGTACAAATATCATAATATACTTGTATTTACCATCACATTTATGAAACTGTATTTTCTCAACTTTGTGAATGCATAAAAAATTATTTTTTAGCATTTCTTTGTAGCTGCAAGTTATTCATACAAGATAGGTATGTTTGTGTCTACTGCTAAGGTGGTGCTGGGACTCTTTGGTTAAGCTTGCACACACCTTGACTATTCCATTGGGTACCTACCAGTGTGTCAATGGTTCGGTTCGGCCGGTTAATTTATAAAATTTGTATAGTACCAGTTTTTCGGTTACTCTATTATGTATAACCAAAGTTAGACTTTTGAAAACTGTCTCAATCATCTCGATTTATCTTCGGTATTAGTTTAGTTCGGTTAACTTTCAGTATTTTTCTTAAAATGTCATGTAAGGATCGATAGTAGAAGTTAGAATGTGAATAACATATGTACTTCCATGGACTTTGGCAAAACTTTCTAAACATTTTTACTGTTTAAAAATGGATGAATCAAGGGAATATGAAAGATGGCTAGAAGAGAGATTCATCTCACTAAAAGAAAGTAAGAAAGTAAGCGAAGACAAGAGAAATATAAATCACTCAAGTAGGAATATATTAATCAAAGTTAGGATTCAAAAATAGAGTCTATTAGAAGATTAAGTATCCAATAAGAGAAACGTAAATCATACGAGAAGAAAGATATTCAATCTTGTAGTTTGCTACTTAAGATGCTGGAACTAGTTTAGTTTTAATAGGTGTAGCAGAATATGTTTGGGAGCTAGGACTTTGTGTTATAATTACTTGTTGGCTTGTGATTGTTTCCAAAATTCCAAGGTCCAAGGAAAAAAATTAATGTTTTATTATTTTTAAACTTAATAATATAAAATATATTTTTCATGTACAAATTTATTCGGTACGGTTCGGTATTTTCTCGGTTTATTTTTATAAAAATAAAAAACCTACTCTAATTATAGGTGCGGTAATATATTCATCTAGAAACCTACGGTTTTATTAAAAGAAACCTAATAATCGGTTGGGTACCGTACGGTCGGTCGGTTTAGTCGGTTTTTAATGATCCATTGATACCCCTACTACCTCTCGCCAGAACAGGTACTGAGTAACTCAGCCCACGAAAACTTAGGCAGATAGAAAGAATCCTCTAGCTTTTTTGTTCCCTCTACTATGATCTGAGTCTTGATTTCATGGTTTTCATTCCCACTTCTTTGATAGCTAGCCTATGCCCTTGGGTGTGATATCATGAAGATATATTGTTGAGCATTGTGTTAGTAATTAAAAAAACTATGTCATTGGATTAACTGGTTCGGATCTGGCAGGTTGGATGTTTTATTTCATTTATCCTCATAAAAAGAATGTCATTAAATTTACCATAGATGTATATGGAGATAGTAAGTGGTTGTCTTTTTTTCTTTTTTTAGTGGTAAGTGACAGTATGTGGTTTTTTTGTGACAGAATATATTCACTTGTATTATCTTTCAGTAAACTCATTTTCTTCTTATATTCTTTCAGTTAGACATACTTGAGTTGCTCCTGAAGGCATGTGGATCCGTTGAAAAATATGCTAATAAGGTAAAAACCCTCTGAAACTAATCTTCTATCATAACTATACCTTAATGCCTGCTTTTACTTCGCAAATTCCATCTCAGATAAGTCCTCGAATTCTGATAGCTAACAACTATATTAGTTGTTTTGGACTTTTTGGTGTCCTTAAAAAGCTTCTGCAAGCCCCATGTGTTCACACTCCACAACACTAAATTGTTAGAGGAAATGAAATGCTTGTCAATGAATGCTTCCTCATTAAGGGGCGAGTTTGCAAAGGATATCTGATGATCCATTATATTTTACTTTGAGACATGGTGTAATACGTGATCACAAGACTTAATTGCTCTCAGAAAATTATTACTATATTGAGGAATAAGTGCCAGGTCAAGTTATATTACTTGCAATATTTCCGTATCCAAGAGCATTATGAAATACTTGATGATTATACGTGGAAGGATAAAAGGTCGTCTGATAACTGTACTGATGTTTCTTTTCTTTCTTTGTCTTGCCGGTTTTTTCTGTGTGCCTCGTGATGTTCTGCAGTGCAAGAAAATGGTCTTTGAATATGCACCAGTGATCCTCGTTAATGCGGAACATTTTCTGGAGAAAAATGACGTATGTGCTATCTTGCATGCCTGTGAGCCTGCTGTTGGTAAAGAGGAAGTGTTACCAAAGTTGCAAACTTCAATGCATTCTGCCTCTTAAGGAAGACAGGTTATTGAGACTAGCTTGGGATGTGTTGTATTTAAAAAATTGGATACCATCTTTCAGTTTGTGCCTTATTGTGTATAGTGTGTGAAATTGAAGTGCAAACTTCATCTCTTGTTTATATGCATTGATGTTTATCTAAGAAGCTTAATTTAATAAAAGTTAGTCGTTCTTGATTGCTATGAGCACTTAGATTGGATAGCATTTTGTTGTCTTATTTTCTTGGGTTAGACGGGCGCCTGACTTGCACTAAAACCCAATTGCCACCGCCTGTATTTAGAAGTTGGTCATTCTTTCGGAATTAGACCGTGGTCTGAATATAGTTTGAATTTTAAGCTTCAGATCAGGTTATCGCTTTTGAACTTCAGACCATTGGTCTAATTTTGGAAAAGTTGCCAATTTCTAAATATGGGATCATAAAATTGCTGTGTGTAAATCAACCGTCATATAGAACATCGTATGTCCACGTAATATGAGTACTCGTAATGGTACATCCTCAATTCTTAGGCAGATGCACACATGTATTAGGTACTCGTCCCGTGTCCATGTAACATATATTTGGCTACTTTTCAAAATGTCCTCGCATATGTCCTTAAGCTATATGACGTTTTTTTGGCATCAAATCTAGAGTCATTTTCTGCATTCAAACTGTAGTTGATCATATCAGAGCATCTTTTCCTCAAACTTTTAAGATATAGTACAAGGACCAAGTAGGAGCATAGATGAAATATCCTTATCAACTCTAATAACGACCTTCGCTTACCATTAGGAAAGTTAAAATAGGAAGAAAAAAAAAAACAAATCCTTCTATATGTCGTTTCCCACTATCCAGAAAAGGATATCCCTAATGAAGTCCATGATCAATAATCATTTTACTATGAAACAAGAGATTATTAGGAAATACAAGTACCAGGTAAAAAGAAAAGATACATAACCTGGTATGTGTTCCCCTCTGTTTATTAAATACAATACTAAAATACATTCTTCAATTAACTCTTCACATAGTAACAGGCATACAACAAGATTTGCCAAAGTTGACATGGTAGTATAGAATCCCTATTTGCAGAAAATGTAAGTTCTTTTCTTCATGTCCCTTCAAGAATTTGCCGGATCATGTGTATCCAAGCTAGCTAGGACATCACTTAGAAATGGCCTTTCAATATAATACACCTTAGGGGAAGATAGAACGATGCAACACTCGTCCTGATGAATGTGAGACAGCAGACGACGAGGAAGGTTTGCTTCCCAAGGAAGACAATACAATAAAAAAGATCAGCAACTTTGACTTACCCCAAGGCCCAAGCAATGCGCTCCGAGGGGCATTGCTCTCGGTGCAATCCAACACTTGCCCTGCTTTGCCTGCCCGCTCTGCTCCCTCTTTGAATGAATTGGATCCGCTGCTTCAAATACAGTATCAAAAAGTACCCGCTTATTGAGCCTCAATTTGCATGGACTTAGTAGCTAGAAAATGGTAATTGCCGCATAAAATCCACTCTGTTGCTTCTTATGGATTTTCACTACTCTGCAATAAAAAAATGGAATATGCACTTGAAATGAATATATGCTAGATGTGTTAAGATATATCCCATGAGCAATATGAATATGGATCGAGTAATTTGTTTCTTTAACCAGGAAAAATCATTTATAGTGAAATCAGTTGACTCTTGAAAAGCAAATCCAACTTTTCAGCTACTGGAAACCTGTCCGTCATGTTTATAGAAAAATCCACTTAGCTGCGGCTTAAATTTCTGTTTCCACATACTTCGCTCGGGTCCAGCCCCTATCTCCCTCTTTTTAACTTCTACAATAACCAGTTTCTCCGTCAATCTATTAATCTCCGCTACTAGTACAAAATTTCCATTTTGCCCCTCTACCCTCACGGCGGCGCCATTTTTTCCGGTGATTCTCATCCCTTCCGATTTAGCTACCTCCTCAATCCTCCGCGTAATTCTCTCTGGTGGCTCCATTGAAACAAACCTTTCAACGTCCACTTTGTCTCTGCCTCCTAAACAGTTCAATAATCCAGTCAAATTAACACCTGAGGATATCGAGATTATATGAAATGCGTTCAGAAACTTGCCGTCGTGATTCGTGTCGGAGCTATTTTTGAACTGAAATTCGTCATCGAGCTGCGATTTCACCTCTTTGAAACCTTTTCGAAACCACGGATCGTTTCTGATCTGTTCAATGGAGATTCGAGTTTGAGGATTCGTGTCCAGTAGTCGAGTCAGTAATAGCTTTAACCCGTGTGAGGTCCACTTAGGGCAACGAAATTCGCCTTTGTAGATTTTCCGATACATAGCCATTAGATTTGAATCACTGAAAGGTAAATAACCAGCGTTGAGCACAAACAGGATGATGCCACATGACCATATATCCACCTTAGCTCCATCGTATCCTTTCTTCTCGAGGATTTCAGGTGCCACGTAAGCTGGAGTGCCGCAGAGCGTGTGGAGGAATCCGTCGGGTCGGATCTGATCCGATACTGCGCTTAGCCCGAAATCGGTGACCTTTAGATCCCAATTCTCATCAAGCAAGAGATTCTCCAGCTTCAGATCGCGGTGGTACACGCCGCGAGAGTGGCAGTATTCAACGGCAGAGATTAATTGCTGAAAATATCGACGGCTGAGATCCTCGCTAAATCGGCCTTTGCTGACCTTAGCAAACAGCTCTCCACCTTTAGCGAATTCCATGACGAAGTAGATCTTCGTCTTCGTAGCGAGGACCTCATGGAGGCGCACGATATGAGGGTGGCGCAACCTCCGCATAATAGAGATCTCCCGCTTAACATGCACCGTGAAACCACCTTTCAAAATCTTCTGCTTGCTTACGGTCTTAATCGCCACGCTTTGCCTTGTTCTAACGTCCCTGGCATGATAAACTTTCGCAAAAGCGCCGCAACCAAGGAGTTTCCCTACCTCATATTTTCCAAAAAGGTTAAGCTTGAAATCGCCGGCGGTTGCAGCGGCGGCGGCAGCGGCAGCGGCAGATGACGATGAACTACTTTCCTCATGTAAGATCTCCGGCATTACTAGATCCAGAGACCACAAAGGTACTACCAAATCTCTCGAAAAATTCTTCTTGCTTTTGCATCAAAGCAACACTATAGTTGATTAACTAATTCTAGAAAAAAATTTAGCATCTAAGCAGAAGAGAGAAGATTCGAATGGGTCAACGCGCAAATCTTAGATATTTTGTGAAAAGATTGGAAAAAAATTAGAGGTGGGAAGGTAGTAGGTGAATACGGGAATTGATCGACGTGTTCAAATTAAGCACGTTACTCTTTTAGTTGAAACACATGGAGTATTACAAGAGGATGGTCCCGCCAACTGCAGATCTAACAAAGTAAATTAATTGCTAATCACATGAATCACGAGGGCAATCAGAAATTACGAACTCGAAAGTTTTAAGTTCGAGCTATGGAAAAAAAGTTCTAATAACGGATAATTATTTGATAGGAAATGACAAAAAATTAATACATTAAGGAAAAAAGGGGGCAATGTGAGAGGAATGCTATATTAATGATGGAGTTGGAACTCTCTGTCTCAATTATGGAACACAGAAAGCTCACTCGACCTCAACTCCTTCTTGGTAAATCATCTCATGCTAATTCGAATTAATCGAGTTAGCGAGTTCTGAATACCAGTGATTTAACCAAATTAGAAAGGTTTAAAAAGAGGTCCCTCCTAAGTACTCCATCCGTTCACTTTTACTTGACAAGTATACTAAAAATAAATTTTTATTTTTACTTGTCACTTTACGCATATCAAGAGAAGACAATTTTTTCCCCTGTTATACCCACAATATTTATTACTCATTTCAAATCATTTTCTCAAATCCAATAAAATATGCATCAATTAATATGTGTATCATGGTAAATTATGCACTTTATTTATTATTTCTTAAGGGGCGTGAAAAGTCAAAACGTGTCAAGTATAAGTGAACGGAGGAAGTATAATCAAGTGCTCGTGAAAAATAAGATTACAATAACTCCAGAGGTAGAGTTAAAATTTAAAGTTTATAGGTTCGAAATTTTAAGCTTTAAAAATTATTAAATTCTAAATTAATAATTTGTGTATATTCAATAGATTTTTTAACTTGTAAGCCGTATGCAAGCTCCGCCCCAAAGGACCCTCTCTGGTACATTAACCAATCATGTACAAATGCAATTGGTTTCGGTTTACAGGCTACACTCCAACACAGACTATAAACGAGCGTAAGTTGAATATGATGGGTCCATCTCATGTGTAAGGAAGACATATTCCTTTTGGCTTTGAATTGTCAAGCCAACTAAAGGAATAGTAAGAAAGATTTTATAGCAAATATTTCTTTGGTTTTACATTAAATATTTGACTCTTGCCAAACTCATGATATTATTGATGACATCAATGAAGCAATCCTAAACACTATAAATAGGTGTCTTGCTCTCATTGTAATACACATCAACAAAGAGAGAAAGAAAGAGTGAGGCATCACAGACAAGGTATAAGAAAATAGTCTGTGAGAAAAATAGAGATTGAGCGATATTATAGTGAGGTGGGAATATCAAAAGAGGGTTATTTCTTTTGAGTGTTGTAGTGGTCTTTGGAGTATTTTACTCGGACCTACAAAGTGTAAAATTTCTTGCTATAGTGATATCAGTTACTCCTCTCAAGGCCGTGGTTTTCCCTTATTCAAAAGGGTTTTTCACGTAAAAATCTTGGTGTCGTTGTCACTCTTTTATTCTTGTTAATTACCGTATCTCGGTGCTACGTAATTATTCCTCTTTTATTACTGTGAATATTATTTCTGTAGGGGGTTTATTCCTAACAACTGGTATCAGAGCACATGTTCTGCTCGTTCACAGAAATACTATTCACTGTCAGTAGTACTATACTCGGTGAAAAACAAAAAATGTTTGGAGTAAAGTATGAGGTAGCAAAATTTAACGGAGATAGCCGTTTCTCAACATGGCAAAGAAGAATGAGAGATCTGCTCATCCAACATGGATTACACAAGGTACTAGATGTTGATTCCAAAATGCCTGATACCATGAAAGCTGAGGATTGGGCTGACTTGGATGAAAGGGTTGCTAGTACAATCAGGTTGCACTTATCAGATGATGTGGTAAATAACATCATTGATAAAGACACTGCACGTGGCATTTGGGCAAGGTTGAAAAGCTTATAAATGTCCAAAACGCTAACAAATAAATTGTACCTGAAAAAGCAGCTATACGCCTTATACATGGGTGAAGGTACGAATTTTTTGTCACATTTAAATGTGTTTAACGGACTAATCACACAGCTCGCCAATCTCGGAGTGAAAATCGAGGAAGAAGATAAAGCCATCTTGTTGTTGAACTCGTTGCCATCTTCGTATGATAATCTAGCAACAACCATCCTGCACGGTAAGACTACCATTGAGTTGAAAGATGTCACATCAGCTCTTTTACTCAACGAGAAGATGAGAAAGAAGCCTGAAAATCAAGGACATGCTCTCATCACAGAAGGTAGAGACAGGAGTTATCAAAGGAGTTCGAGCAACTATGGTAGATCCGGAGCTCGTGGGAAGTCTAAGAACCGATCCAAATCAAGAGCTAGAAATTGCTACAATTGTGACCAACCAGGTCACTTCAAAAGAGATTGCCCAAATCCAAGGAAGGGCAAAGATGAAATTAGTAGCCAGAAGAATGACGACAACATAACCGCCATGGTGCAAAACAATAATAATGGTGTCCTCTGTATAAACGAGGAAGAGGAATGCATGCACTTATCAGGTCCAGAGTTGGAATGGGTGGTTGATATTGTCACGCCCCAAACTAGGGGAGGCACAACTGGCATTCGATACTGTATTCGATCGAATTAGCCACTAAACATACTAGCTAACTAGACTGGGGGGCCAACAGATCGGGCAGCACAACATCTGAAATACTAAGCCTGGACCGTAAGGTTATGGCATGAATAATAATAAGCCATATAAACATAGGTAGACAAGCCAAAATAATAAAATACTAGCTGGCCGACGAGGCCGCGACTGAAGACATACATGCCTACACACCTATATATACATGCCAAGCCTATGGGCTGGAGACTGAAAGCAGCAAAAAAAAAAACCCAGAATGTTGTGTCCACAATAGCCTCTAAGAGTGTCATAAGCACTGTCGGGATAAGGCCCTAACTATACCCAAACTGTACAACAAAAGTAACCATCCTATTAAAGCTCCAGGAAGAAGTGGAGCTTACCAACTCACAGCTGAACCCCGAAATCCTAGCGGAGGGGTCGATCAGAGTCCCTACCTGGACCTGCACGCACGAAACAAAAATGCAGTGTCCCCAGGCAATGAGACATCAGTACAAATAAAAATGTACTGGTATGTAAGGCAGAAAGTAGAACCATACATAACTGATGTAAAAAGGTAATAAAGATACCACCTGACACTGAAACTCTGATAGTCTCCATGGCCGACATCCGACCTCATAGTAATAAAATATGCATGGTATGCTCGTGTAATCGTATGTCGTGAATACATATATATTGATGTAAATGCATGACATACACAACCAAATGCTAGCAATGGCGGTCTCTCCCGGTAGCTAACCGGTATCATATTCCCAACCTGTGGCCATCTGTACAATATATATAGTCTTTCGGACAAATAGGCCCCTTACCTCCGATTATAGCTCGAAATCCATGCATAATATGTCATGTATGATATGAACTTTGAATGCACATAATAGGCCATAACAAGAACTTAGCCAACCTTGGCTCATTGGTACTCTTATTCTCATAATCTCATAATCACCTTCGTATCGCATACAAATATCTCGTGAAACCTCATATCTTTTTTAATAAGTTTGAAAACTTAACTAGACTTTTAGAAAGATAACTTAACTCTGAATATGTTCATAAAAAGCTTAAGGTGCTTCACTTAATCCTTATACCTGATTTCTTGATAATTAGTAAAAGAAAGTATTTCAAAAAAAAAATCAAATGTTTTAGTAGTTTAAACATAAAAATTATATTTGAAAATTTTGAAATCGACGTGTCACTTTAGAGATTTTAAAATACACTTTAACAAGGAAGAAGGACTGATCGCAAATATTAAATGCCTTTATTTTTAGGTCACGCAACCCAAAGACGAATAAGAATTCATATATATGGACATGTATTTAAGAAAGCCGACAAAATGACATATATAGATGTCGAATACCCTTTTTAACCGAACGAGTGGAATATCAACCTAATAGCATCATGAAAATACTTCAGCTACGCTACCAATGCCTTTCATAGAAGGTCTTTCTAGCAACAGAATAGTAAAATATCACATTTGGCGTCTTAGGAATTTCCAAAAATTCGTGCTAAAAGGAAGGACGAAGCTTAGCCTTAACATACCTCTCCAACGAACGTCCGAATGCCTGTAGTTCCTTCACGAAAGTTGTTCCTTACGTCCTAAGCTTCGAAACCACTATATATATGCAGCTTATACGCACCTATAAACAGTTCATAAATGAGTTTAAATCGGCAGATTTTCCATATGACCCTAACTTGACGAAACGCCTGTAGAACTTTATAAAAACGATCATAAAAGAGTCCCAAGATGATTACCTTGGCAAACCAAGTATAAATCCTAAAGAACCAGCAATAACAACAATTTCCTATCTTCCAAAAATAGCTCCAAACATAGTTAATAGAAGGGGAAAATGATTGCAAAGTGTAGAGATTGCGCTTCTAGGCATGGGGGCAAACTTTAACGATAGAAATCGTTAAAAACGCACCTTAATCACTCAAGAACACCATGAAACCCTCTCTTAAGCTTTCTCACTGTTTTGGGACGAAGATGATATATTTTGGGGTCTTAAAAGTCGGATTTTCCGACTTATACCACTTGTTTGACCCGACCCGGTTCGCGACCCGATTTCAGCCCGGACAGTCCGCGTTAAAACAGTCATAACTCTTTACTCCAATGTCGGTTTGATGTGAGATTTCTTTGGTTTCAAACTAGACTTGTAGACCTTCGATTTGGTTGGTTGTGGGCCCCATAACTCTTTATATATTGGGAGAAATGATCTTATACATTTGACCCAAAGTTTAGAAAATTTATTAGAGAAATTTACGATAACTTTTGCCGACCTTTATTTCGCAACTTGCTTGACTCCAAAACTTAACATGTGACCAGCGTGATATTATAATACCTCATAACACATTATTTTTAGCATATTATACACTATTAGTCTTATCCCACAGGTGCAAGTTAACTTAAACCTTCCGAACGCGCGGGGTGCTACCCGAGCCATTTCTTTAACCATGAACCTTTGTTTAAGGGATTCCTTTGACTTAAAGCTTTAGTTTAGTTCCTTGATATTACCACACATTTTCAGTCTTATTCTCCCAATGTGCTATACCCAATCATATATACCTAATATAACCACGCCACGTTACGTATATTACATAAGAGAAGAGAGAAACACCTGGGGTCTCACGGTCTCCCCCCTTAAGAACATTCGTCCGCGAATGGGTCAAGTCAATTCCTTGGTTTCATTTCTTGTCCGCTAATACGTTATTTGCGAGGCTATATTTGTTACATTTGCAAAGCATAAATCAAATTCTGAAGATTCCAACTACTAGGCTTCGTGTAGCTATCTCGCAATAAAAAAATTTAAATTGCACTTTCAAGTCATTTAAAATCCAATTAAGTTGCTGTAAAGAAATAATTGGCAATTATTTAAATGCGACTCACCTTAAGTCGTAAATAGGTGGGGGTACTTCTTCCTCATTTCCTCCTCAGCTTCCCAGGTCATTTCCTCGATGTTGTTATTTCGCCATAACACTTTCACGGAAGCCACTTCTTTAGTTCGAAGCTTCCTTACCTGCCGATCTAAAATAACTACTGGTACCTCTGCATAAGATAAGTCTTCAACAATGTGAATATCCTCAATGGGCGTAATACGTGAAGGATCTCCAATGCACTTTCGCAACATAGATACATGAAACACAGGATGGACTGCTTCCAATTCTAAAGGCAAATCAAGCTCGTACGCCACCCTACCAATCCTCCGAATAATCTTATACGGTCCAATATATCTGGGGCTGAGCTTCCCCTTCTTTCCAAATCGCATGACGCCCTTCATAGGCGATACTTTCAGGAAAACCCAATCTTCTACATCAAACTCTAAGTCTCGTCGTCGAACATCTGCATAAGACTTTTGTCGACTTTGTGCTGTACGCAGCCGGTCTCTAATAAGTTTTATCTTTTCCAGTGCTTGCTGGACTAAGTTAGGACCTAGCAACTCTTCTTCCCCGACCTCGAACCAACCGATCGGCGACCTACACTTCCGCCCGCATAGTGCTTCGTAAGGAGCCATCTGAATACTAGCTTGGAAGCTGTTATTATAAGCAAACTCAATAAGAGGTAAATGATCATCCCAACTTCCTTTAAAATCTAGCACGCAAGCACGTAACATATCCTCAACTGTATGAATAGTACGCTCTGCCTGTCCATCAGTTTGCAGATGAAAAACGGTGCTAAGATTTACCTGCGTGCCTAGACCCTTCTGAAAAGATTTCCAAAAATATGCTGTAAATTGAGCCCCTCGATCAGAGATAATAGATAATGGCACTCCGTGAAGGCGAACAATCTCTCAAATGTAAAGCTTGGCATAATCCTCGGCTGAATATGTCGTCCTGACTGGCAGGAAATGAGCAGATTTTGTAAGCCTATCAATAATTACCCAAATAGAATCATACCTCCGTGGAGTGCGAGGCAAACCAGTGATGAAGTCCATATTTATCATGTCCCATTTCCATAATGGAAGCTCAATACACTGAGTTAGGCCTTCAGGCCTCTGATGTTCGGCTTTAACTTGCTGGCAGTTAGGACATTGGGCTACCATCTCCGCGATATCTTTTTTCATTCCATTCCACCAATAGATCTGTCGAAGGTCCCGATACATCTTTGTCGCTCCGGGATGAACTGCATATCTAGAATAATGGGCCTCCAAAAGAATCTTGGCACGGAGCTCTCCTACTGACGCTACACATAAGCGGCCCTGGTATCTAAGGACTCCATCTCCAGTTAGCTCAAATAAAGGTTGTCGCTGCTGTGGAATACTTTCCCTCAGTTTTATAAGCTCAGGATTCTCGTGTTGTCGCTCTTTCACTTCAGTAACAAAAGAAGATTTTGCCGTATTCTGAACGAGCGTCCACCCTCTGCATCTACCAAACGCACCTGCAAACTAGCTAGCTGGCATAGATATTTGTTCATCTTGACCTTATCAGCTTCAACATGGCTTAGACTGCCCATGGACTTCCGGCTAAGTGCATCAACAACAATATTAGCTTTGCCGGGATGATATAAAATATCAACATCATAGTCCTTTAGTAATTCTAGCCATCTTCTTTTGTCGTAGGTTCAGCTCCCTCTGTTTAAATAAATACTGAAGGCTCTGGTGGTCGGTGAAAACATCAATATGAACCCCATATAGATAATGCCGCCAAATCTTTAGGGCAAATACAACTGCGGCTAACTCAAGATCGTGCGTAGGATAGTTCTGTTCATGTTTTCGCAACTGTCTGGAGGCGTACGCGATAACCTTACCATGTTGCATAAGAACACAACCTTGGCCAATTCTCGAGGCATCACAATATACAACATAACCCTCGGTGCCATCCGGAAGAGTCAAGACAGGTGTCGTACTAAGCCTTTTCTTTAGTTCCTGAAAACTTTGTTCACATGCCTCAGTCCACTGAAACTTAGCTCCCTTATGTGTCAGTTTCGTCAATGGTGCAGAGATAGAGGAAAATCCCTCCACAAACCTTCGGTAATACCCTGCCAAGCCTAAAAAGCTACGAACCTCTGTCGGATTCAAGGGCCTCAGCCAAGTCATCACAGCTTCAATCTTTTGGCCATCAACCTTGATACCATCGCCGGTAATAACATGACCAAGAAAAGCTACAGAAGTTAGCCAAAATTTACATTTAGAGAATTTAGCATATAACCTGTAGTCCTGGAGAGTCTGCAATACAGCTCGCAAGTGGTCCGCATGCTCGGCTTCCGATCGCGAATATATCAGGATGTCGTCAATAAACACAATCACAAATTCATCCAAGAATGGCTTGAATACCCGATTTATAAGATCCATAAAGGCTACTGGGGCATTTGTAAGCCCGAAAGACATGACAAGGAATTCAAAATGGCCATACCTCGTCCTAAATGCTGTTTTTGGGATATCAATATCCCTGACTCGTAGCTGATGATAACCAGATTGCAAGTCGATCTTCGAAAAACATTTGGCACCTTGTAACTGGTCGAACAAGTCATCAATCCATGGAAGAGGATACTTATTCTTGATAGTGACTTTATTTAGTTGCCTGTAGTCAATGCACATCCGCAAGGACCCATCTTTCTTTCGAACAAAGAGTACCGGAGCACCCCATGGGGATGTACTTGGCCTAATAAAGCCTTTATCGAGCAAGTCCTTCAGTTGTTCCTTCAATTCCCTTAGCTCTGCAGGAGCCATTTTGTAGGGAGGAATGGATATAGGCTGCGCATCAGAAAGCAAATCTATAGCGAAATCGATTTCCCTTTCGGGGGGAATTCCTGGAAGCTCGTCAGGGAATACCGTCGGGAACCGACTGAAGAGTCGCTGGCTCCTTATCTATATCCCTAACATGAACCAGATGGTATATACAACCTTTAGCAATAAACTTCCGAGCCCTAAGATATGAAATAAACTTACCCTTGGGCGTGGCTGCATTACCTTTCCATTCAAGGACAGGCTCACCAGGAAATGAAATCGGACCAACTTTGTACGATAATCAATATTAGCATAACAAGCTGCCAACCAATCCATACCCATAATGACATCGAAGTCTAGAATAACCAATTCAACTAAATCAACAGAGGTTGGACTGTCATTAATTAACACTGTACAATCTCGATAGACATGATTAGCTACAATAGAGTCGCCAGCTGGCGTAGACACCTCAACTGGCTGTGGCAACAACTCAGATCTCATGTCAAGGTTACCAGCAATAAATGGAGTAATATATGAAAATGTAGAGCCGGGATCCATCAATGCATAAATGGCATGAGAATGTATTGTCAATATACCTGTGATAACATCTGGGGATGCCTCTGAATCCTGTCGGCCTGTGAGTGCATAAAAGCGGTTCTGGCCACCACTAGAATCTGAGGTGTCTCTTCTACCTCTCCCCCTACCACGGCCCTGAGTAGACTGTGGACCTGGTCGGGGAGCACGGACTGAGGGTGAAGAGGCTTCTGTGAATCCTGAAGGCTGAGCTGGTGTACCTCTGCCTAACCCCGGGCACCGGCTAATATAATGTCCTGTCTGCCCACAATGAAAACATGCACTCGAACCCTGTCTACATTGCTCGGTGTGCAGCTTACCGCATTGAGTACATGGAGGAGTCAGCTGTCTCATATGCGCAGAACGCTCCTCTTGACGGCCCTCAGGCTGGCCTGAGCTCTGCCCCGGTCCTGACTAAATATAACGATCAAACCGCTGGCCCTGCATCTGTGGTGGGAAACTACCTGCTGACCGAGGTGGATATCGATGGAGTGGGGGCCTAAAATCAACTCGTGGCTCCCTATAAGACCCCATAGTACGAGCCCTCTTACTCTGCTCCCTATCCATGCGAGTATCACGAATCCGACGGGAAATGTCCTCTGTAGTCTGAGCGAAAGCCTGTATGCGGGAAATATCTACAGCATCCGATAGGGATGCAACCCTACAGTCTCTAATCAGATGATCCCCCAAACCATCCACATAATGATGAACTCTAGCCCTCATGGTATGTATTATATCTGGTGCATACCTTGCCAAAGAATTAAACTTATGGCTATAATCCCTCACACTCATATCCCCTTTCTTTAGGCTAAGAAACTGGTCAAGACGGGCCTCCCGAACCTCCCGTGGCAAATAATGGGCTAAAAAGCCTCAGAGAAGTCCTCCCACTCTGCTGGCGGAGCATCAGGTCCTCTAGATCTCTCCCATGCCTCATACCATAGGACGGCTACATCACGTAGTCGAAAAAAAGCCAACTCCACAGCCTCGGTGACAGAGGCATGCATCACCCTCAATACTCTATACATATGGTCTATAAAGTCCTGGGGATCCTCAGTGGAACTGGATCCTGTAAATAATGGAGGGGCCAATTGAAGAAACTCTCATACCGTCGAACTTCCTATCCGATCTCTCCGGGAATCTGCTCCTGACTCTAGCTGTCACTCATGAATAGAAACCATCCTAGTCAGCAACTGAACAGCCTCCCTCATCCCCTGCTCCCCAGTCTCTGATGGGGGAACAATAGGTGCTGGAGGTCCTGTGTCTCTAGCTGCCTTAGGTACCAATGGAACTGGTGAGGCTGGGGGGTACTGCATCTCCCTGGGCTCCAACAAGTGCTGGGGAAGCTGAAACTAGGGGTACTGGAGACTCACTGTGACCCCTTAAGGGAAATCTATCCCTCTGACACGGTGGGGAACGACTGGTACCTTCTCCCGGATCCATACCTATCTCTCGCTGTGCTATCTCCTGAGCGTAGGTAGCCTGTTAGATAGGAAACACAAAGCACGATTTAGATTTCGTATGTTCTTATAACTTCACTCTATAGCACAATCTATTAATTGAAAGAAATGTAACCATTCCTAAATGCCTCATAGCCTCCTGATTATAAGTGTGGTGCACAACACACCCATAAGCAAGACTCTACTAGACACGGCTTGTGGACTCCCTGGGATACGACCTGCTCTGATACCAAGTTTGTCACGCCCCAAACTAGGGGAGGCGCGACTGGCATTCGATACTGTATTCGATCGAGTTAGCCACTAAACATACTAGCTAACTAGACTGGGGGGCCAACAGATCGGGCAGCACAACATCTGAAATACTAAGCCTGGACCGTAAGGTTATGGCATGAATAATAATAAGCCATATAAACATAGGTAGACAAGCCAAAATAATAAAATACTAGATGGCCGACGAGGCCACGACTGAAGACATACATGCCTACACACCTATATATACATGCCAAGCCTATGGGCTGGAGACTGAAAGCAGCAAAAAAAAAACCCAGAATATTGTGTCCACAATAGCCTCTAAGAGTGTCATAAGCACTGTCGGGATAAGGCCCCAACTATACCCAAACTGTACAACAAAAGTAACCATCCTATTAAAGCTCCAGGAAGAGGTGGAGCTTACCAACTCACAGCTGAACCCCGAAATCCTAGCGGAGGGGTCGATCAGAGTCCCTACCTGGACCTGCACGCACGAAACAAAAATGCAGTGTCCCCAGGCAACGGGACATCAGTACGAATAAAAATGTACTGGTATGTAAGGCAGAAAGTAGAACCATACATAACTGATGTAAAAAGGTAATAAAGATACCACCTGACACTGAAACTCTGATAGCCTCCATGGCCGACATCCGACCTCATAGTAATAAAATATGCATGGTATGCTCGTGTAATCGTATGTCGTGAATACATATATATTGATGTAAATGCATGACATACCCAACCAAATGCTAGCAATGGCGGTCTCTCCCGGTAGCTAACCGGTATCATATTCCCAACCTATGGCCATCTGTACAATATATATAGTCTTTCGGGCAAATAGGCCCCTTACCTCCGATTATAGCTCGAAGTCCATGCATAATATGTCATGTATGATATGAACTTTGAATGCACATAATAGGCCATAACAAGAACTTAGCCAACCTTGGCTCATTGGTACTCTTATTCTCATAATCTCATAATCACCTTCGTATCGCATACAAATGTCTCGTGGAACCTCATATCTTTTTTAATAAGTTTGAAAACTTAACTCGACTTTTAGAAAGATAACTTAACTCTGAATATGTTCATAAAAAGCTTAAGGTGCTTCACTTAGTCCTTATACCTGATTTCTTGATAATTAGTAAAAGAAAGTATTTCAAAAAAAATCAAATATTTTAGTAGTTTAAACATAAAAATTATATTTGAGAATTTTGAAATCGACGTGTCACTTTAGAGATTTTAAAATACACTTTAACAAGGAAGAAGGACTGATCGCAAATACTAAATGCCTTTATTTTTAAGTCACACAACCCAAAGACGAATAAGAATTCATATATATGGACATATATTTAAGAAAGCCGACAAAATGACATATATAGATGTCGAATACCCTTTTTAACCGAACGAGTGGAATATCAACCTAATAGCATCATGAAAATACTTCAGCTACGATACCAATGCCTTTCACAGAAGGTCTTTCTAGCAACAGAATAGTAAAATATCACATTTGGCGTCTTAGGAATTTCCCAAAATTCGTGCTAAAAGGAAGGACGAAGCTTAGCCTTAACATACCTCTCCAACGAACGTCCGAATGCCAGTAGTTCCTTCACGAAAGTTGTTCCTTACGTCCTAAGCTTCGAAACCGCTATATATATGCAGCTTATACGCACCTATAAACAGTTCATAAATGAGCTTAAATCGGCAGATTTGCCATATGACCCTAACTTGACGAAACACCCGTAGAACTTTGTAAAAACGATCATAAAAGAGTCCCTAGATGATTACCTTGGAAAACCAAGTATAAATCCTGAAGAACCAGCAATAACAACAATTTCCTATCTTCCAAAAATAGCTCCAAACACAGCTAATAGAAGGGGAAACGATTGCAAAGCGTAGAGATTGCGCTTCTAGGCACGGGGGCAAACTTTAACGATAGAAATCGTTAAAAACGCACCTTAATCACTCAAGAACACCATGAAACCCTCTCTTAAGCTTTCTCACTGTTTTGGGACGAATATGAAATGTTTTGGGGTCTTAAAAGTCGGATTTTCCGACTTATACCACTTGTTTGACCCGACCCGGTTCGCGACCCGATTTCAGCCCGGACAGTCCGCGTTAAAACAGTCATAACGTTTTACTCCAATGTCGGTTTGATGTGAGATTTCTTTGGTTGCAAATTAAACTCGTAGACCTTCGATTTGGTAGGTTGTGGGTCCCATAACTCTTTATATATTGGGAGAAATGATCTGATACATTTTACCCAAAGTTTAGAAAATTTATTAGAGAAATTTACGATAACTTTTGCCGACCTTTATTTCGCAACTTGCTTGACTCCAAAACTTAACATGTGACCAGTGTGATATTATAATACCTCATAACACATTATTCTTAGCATATTATACACTCTTAGTCTTATCCCACAGGTGCAAGTTAACTTAAACCTTCCGAACGCGCGGGGTGCTACCCGAGCCATTTCTTTAACCATGAACCTTTGTTTAAGGGATTCCTTTGACTTAAAGCTTTAGTTTAGTTCCTTGATATTACCACACATTTTCAGTCTTATTCTCCCAATGTGCTATACCCAATCATATATACCTAATATAACCACGCCACGTTACGTATATTACGTAAGAGAAGAGAGAAACACCTGGAGTCTCACAGATATAGCAACATCTTACCATGCCACACCGGTAAGAGATCTTTTTTGCAGATATGTAACAGGTGATTTCGTCCTTGTGAGAATGGGTAACACAAGTTACTCAAAGATTGCGGGGATTGGTGACATTTGTATCAAGACAAATGTCAGATGCACATTGGTTCTGAAGGACGTGCGACATGTACCTGATTTGCGGATGAACTTGATCTCTGGAATTGCTTTAGACCGAGATGGATACGAGAACTATTTTGCAAAGCAAAAGTGGAGACTCAACAAGGGATCATTGGTGATTGCAAAGGGAGTTGCTCATGGCACGTTGTACAGGACAAATGCAGAAATATGCCAAGGTGAATTGAACACGGCACAAGATGAGATTTCTGCAGATTTGTGGCACAAAAGGATGGGTCATATGAGCGAGAAGGGATTGCAGATTCTTGCCAAGAAATCACTCATTTCTTATGCCAAAGATACAACGGTAAAACCCTATAACTACTGTTTATTTGGTAAGCAGCATAGAGTCTCATTTCAGACATCGTCTGAAAGAAAATTGAATATACTTGATTTGGTATATTCTGATGTTTGTGGTCCAATGGAAATTGAATCGATGGGCGGTAACAAATATTTTGTTACTTTTATTGATGATGCTTCACGAAAATTGTGGGTTTATATTTTGAAAACCAAAGATCAGGTGTTTCAAGTTTTCCAAAAGTTTCATGCTATGGTGGAAAGGGAGACAAGCCAAAAGCTAAAGCGTCTCCGAAGTGACAATGGAGGTGAGTACACTTCAAGGGAATTTGAAGAGTACTGTTCGAACCATGGGATCAGACATGAAAAGACAGTTCCTGGAACCCCACATTACAATGGCGTAGCCGAAAGGATGAACCGCACCATTGTGGAGAAGGTGAGAAGCATGCTCAGAATGGCTAAACTGCCTAAGTTATTCTGGGGTGAAGCAGTTCAGACAGCCTGTTACCTGATCAATAGGAGTCCATCAGTTCCGTTGGCATTTGACATCTTAGAAAGAGTTTGGACCAACAAGGAGGTGTCCTATTCGCATGTGAAGGTTGCTTTTGCACATGTACCAAAGGAGCAGAGAACAAAGCTGGATGATAAATTTGTTCCTTGCATATTCATCGGATATGGAGATGAAGAATTCGGATACAGATTGTGGGATCCCGTAAAGAAGAAGGTCATCAGAAGCAGAGATGTAGTCTTCCGAGAAAATGAAGTTGGAACTGCTGATGATATGTCAGAGAAGGCCAAGAATTTTATTATTCCTAACCTTGTTACTATTCCTTCTACTTCTAACAATCCCACAAATGCAGAAAGTATGACCGACGATGTTGCCGAGCAGGGGGAGCAACCTGGTGAGGTTATTGAGCAGGGGGAGCAACTTGATGATAATGTCGATCATGTGGATCACCCCACTCTGGGAGAAGAACAACCTTAACCTCTGAGGAGATCAGAAAGGCCAAGGGTAGAGTCATGCAGGTACCCTTCCATGGAGTATGTCCTCATCGGTGATGAGAGGGAGCCAGAAAGTCTTAAGGAGGTGATGTCCCATCCAGAAAAGAACCAGTGGATGAAAGCCATGCAAGAGGAGATGGAATCTTTGCAGAAAAAATGGCACGTACAAACTGGTTGAACTTCCAAAGGGTAAAAGACCACTTAAATGTAAGTGGGTCTTTAAACTCAAGAAAGATGAAAATGACAAGCTGGTCAGATACAAAGCTCGATTAGTGGTAAAAGGCTTCGAGCAGAAGAAAGGTATTGATTTTGACGAAATTTTCTCACCTGTTGTCAAAATGACTTTTATTCGAACAATCTTGAGTTTAGCAGCTTATAGCCTATATCTTGAAGTGGAGCAGTTGGAGCTAGAAGGATTTGAAGTAGCTGAAAGGAAACACATGATGTGCAAACTGAATAAGAGTCTTTATGGGTTGAAGCAGGCACCAAGGCAGTGGTACAAGAAGTTTGACTCATTCATGAAAAGTCAAACTTACACAAAGACATATTCTGATCCATGTGTATACTTCAAAAGATTTTTTGAAAATAACTTTATTATATTGTTGTTGTATGTGGATGATATGTTAATTGTAGAAAAAGACAAGGGGCTGATCGCAAAGTTGAAGGGAGATTTGTCCAAGTCATTTGATATGAAGGACTTGGGCCCAGCACAACAAATTCTGGGTATGAAGATAGTTCGAGAGCGAACAAGCAGAAAGTTGTGGCTGTCTCAGGATAAGTACATTGAACGTGTACTGGAACGCTTCAACATGAAGAATGCTAAGCTAGTCAGCACACCTCTTGCTAGTCATCTAAAGTTGAGCAAGAAGATATGTCCTACAAGTGTGGAGGAGAAAGGAAACATGACTAGAGTTCCTTATTCTTCAGCAATCGGAAGCTTGATGTATGCAATGGTATGCAACAGACCTGATATTGCTCATGCAATTGGTGTTGTTAGCAGATTCCTTGAAAATCCTTGAAAAGAATATTGGGAAGCAGTCAAGTGGATACTCAGGTACCTGAGAGGTACCACAGGAGATTATTTGTGCTTTGGAGGATCTGATCCAATCTTGAAGGGCTATATAGATGCTGATATGGCAGGTGACATTGATAATAGAAAATCCACTACTGGATATTTGTTTACATTTTCAGGGGGAGCTATATCATGGCAGTCAAGGTCGCAGAAGTGTGTCGCACTCTCTACAACTGAAGCAGAGTATATTGCCGCTTCTGAAGCTGCCAAGGAAATGATATGGTTGAAACGGTTCCTTCAAGAGCTTTGGCCTGCATCAGAAGGAGTATGTCATCTATTGTGACAGTCAAAGTACAATAGACCTTAGCAAGAACTCCATGTACTATGCAAGGACTAAACACATCGACTTGAGATATCACTGGATTCGAGAAATGGTAAAGAATGAATCTCTAAAAGTCTTGAAAATTTTTACAAGTGAGAATCCCGCAGATATGCTGACCAAGGTGGTACCAAGAGACAAGTTCGAATTGTGCAAAGAACTTGTCGGCATGAACTCTATATGAAAAACTGGAGTTACCTCCTTCAGGTGCATGGGACTGGAGGGGAAAATTTGATGGGTTCATCCCATGTGTAAGTAAGACATCTTCCTTTTGGCTTTGAATTGTCAAGCCAACTGAAGGAATAGTAAGAAAGATTTTATGGAAAATATTTCTTTGGTTTTACATTGAATATTTGACTCTTGCCAAACTCATGATATCATTGATGACATCAATGAAGCAATCCTAAACACTATAAATAGGTGTCTTGCTCTCATTGTCATACACACCAACAAAGAGAGAAAGAAAGAGTGAGGCATCACAGACAAGGTATAAGAAAATATTCTGTGAGAAAAGTAGAGACTGAGCGATATTGTAGTGAGGTGGGAATATCAAAAGAGGATTATTTGTTTTGAGTGTTGTAGTGGTCTTTGGAGTATTTTACTCGGACCTACAAAATGTAAAATTCTTTGTTATAGTGATATCAGTTGCTCCTCTCAAGGCCGTGGTTTTCACGTAAAAATATTGGTGTCGTTGTCACTCTTTTATTCTTGTTAATTACCGTATCTCGGTGCTGCGTTATTATTCGGCTTTTATTATTGTGAATATTATTTCTGTAGGGGGTTTATTCTCAACAAAATAATCTTTTCTTTTCCTATTTTAGATAAGACTTATCAATTTAGCAGAATAATCTATCCGTACCCGTGGATCCAAACCCAAGCCCCGGGGCCTAAAAAAGGGAAACTAAAACATCAAACTAGATGCTACAATATTAAAATAGAAAGCTACTTAATTAAGTTTTAATAGAAAATTTTCAATAAGTTCAAGCACCGCTCTGTGGTTCTCACTCATACACATTGTTCTATGATTGTGTTTTTCTCACTATTTTTCAATTCTATTTTCTATTACTAATAATTAGTTCCAAATTTGGCTAATATGCTAATGGTTCTCATTCTATCAAAGACAAAGTAATTGACTGAACATTTTGACTATTACTACCAAGAGACTAATGGGTACGGACTGTCGAAGGATTCTGACTATTGCTAACAGTCCAAGCAGCTTCTTAACAAACGAATGAATTCCTGTGGTTGAGAGTCCTATTGAGCTTTTACATGGTGAAAATACCTACACCTCATCCTATTGGGGATCCCTCAATTTCTCCCCGAACTTCAAATTTTGCTAAAAGAAGATAGCAAGTGTAGAGAGATCCATCAGAATGACTCGCTTAAGTTGTAACCAGAGGCGGATTCAGGATTTGAAGGTCGCAGGTGTATTTTGTAATTCCACCAAAATATGCTTTTTATATAGGGTGCAAGGGGCGGCTCAACGAATCTCGTGTCCTAAGGCGAAACTATATTGAGAGGCCCTTAAATTCATTCTATAAAATATTTACACCAACAACAAAATTTGCTTTTTTAAATAACAAATTAATCATTTAAGAAAAAAAGTATAAAAAAAAAAGACAGCCCAGTGCACTAAGCTCCCACTATGCGTGAGGTCCGGAGAAGGGCCGGGCCACAAGGTCTATAGTACGCATTTAAGAAAAAAGTAAATTTCAAAAAAAAATTAGGAAGAAGACACAAAAATAAATTGGTGGACTATCGGTGTTGTGGTCCAGAACTCAAAGTGAAACTTTTGATTTGGCTATCATCACAAACACGAAAAAGAAATAAACATACATAACGTAATAACTTAAGTTTTGAACATTGACAATGTTAAAAATATTTACTCCTTCTGATCAATTTAAACGATATTGTAGTTCATTCTATTAAGTAATAATTATTGGTGATTATCTAAAATAAATTATAAATTACCTAATATAATATATCGAATTACACTAAAAGATGTTCATGCAGTTTCAGAGAACATTGTAAAAGAAATTCATTATGTTGTCGATATATATAACTTAATTCCTATATAAAAAGGATAAAATTTAAAATTGAAGAGTGAAGCAAATATACTAATTAATGAGGGGAGAAAATTATCAAAATTTATAAATTTATTGTATTAAATAAACCTCAATCAAGTAACAAAAAATTATACTATAACACTTATTTATACTAATTATTTATATATATTATATAGTATATAGTAATATAATAATATGAATTCAAAATAAATTTGGGGCCTTCAAATTTTAGGGGCCTAAGACAACGGCCTCACTACCCAAAGCCTTAGAGCCGCCCCTAATAGGGTGCCCACTATTAATATATCACTATTATCTAAAGATATAGTACATGAAATTTTTGCCACCGAACTTTACGGGTGCTGGTGACCCCTCTACCTTTGGTTGCAACTATTCGCTCTATCTCTGATTGACTTTGAAAGGTGTTCAATAACGCCGGTTTGTTAGGGATTGTCCCATAACAAACTCTAAGGGGTCATTTGGTACATGGCATAAGAATAATAATTTCGGGATAAAATTTGTTCTAATTCACTTTATCGAGTTTTTGACCTTTTTCATCCCTGTTGTTTCACCTCACCTTTCACTACATCCTTATAATATCTCACTTAACTGAAAACATCCCTTAAGTTTTCCAAACTTAACCAAGAACAACCTTCCGTTATCTTTTCTATCACTTTTCTAACGGAGCTTTCTTTTTCTCACGTGCACTTCATGTTTTCCACCGCAGAAAGCTTTTTTGAAATTATGTATCTGAAGCATTCTTGCATCACAAATGCATCACATATTTAATTTGTCAAAAGTTTGGTCTGGTTATAGAGAACGAATCTTATTTTCATCTGCAGATTGCCAAATTAATCGTTCGTGAAATGCTTTACATTTTACAGTCACCCAAAACTAATTTACTCCACTAAGAGATTTATATTCTTATTGAAGAAACTAACCCATTAATAAAACAACCGAAAAGATATTAACTTAAATTATTGAAACTAGAGATCAAATCTTACTTATTATCTTTCCCGCCGGTTCTTGATGCTCTCCTTCATTCACTCCCTGTGATTCTTCTTCCCTCCCTCTCCTCCCAAAAAAGAAAAAAAAACTTACTCTCTCTCACATGGGCTAACTTATATGAGGAATCTAGTGATATGGGTTGAATCTGTGAGGTTTTGAACATAAAAAGGAGGAGAAATTTTTGGAGAAGGTGTGTTGCTGGTTTGATGTCGGACGACTAACTAGTCAATTATTTCTATTTTTTAAAGAGCTTGCCGGAAATTATCGGAAAGAAAAATGAAGAAGAAGCAATGCACATGAGAAAAAGAAAGCTCCGTTAGAAAGTGATGGAAAAGTTAACGGAAGGATGTTCTCGGTTAAGTTTGAAAAACTTAAGGGATGTTTTCAGTTAAGTATGATATTATAAGGATGTAGTGAAAGTTGAGGTGAAACAATAGGGATGAAAAAGGTCAAAAACTCACTTTATCGGTCAACTGATTTTAGGAGCTGTAGGCTTGGCGTTCCGACTGGTCCAGTGGACTTTGATTTCTGCATAAGCAAAAGCTCAACTAATTATCATGTGCAACAAAACTTAATCACTCGACCTATTTTGAAGCCGACATGCTGGTTTTAACATTATCATAAGTGAAGTTTAGAATAAACAAACCAACTCAAAAACTAACCTTTTTTTCCTTTTAAACAATATATAGATATGTGCAGGTTGGGAATTGGAGTTACACACGTCTAGTGCATGACTTGGGGATTCGGAATGCAAACTTTAGATTTGAGCCATCATAGTGTTTGGACATAAATAAAGCACGATAAATTTCAGAAGGAAAAACAGAATACATTAAAGAAACTATCAACTAGGTAATGATACAGCAGATAAGTGCTACAAGTTTGAAGTGTTTGCTGGAGACAAATTCTATTTATAAGAAGAGGCAGGTGTAGCATGTGCACTGTGCAAGAAAGGCCTCTGATGTCAAATCTTAGTCCAGGATTTTCCACATACAAGGAAATAATATCTCTAATCCAGATTCAGCCAAATGCAAATGAGTTTACCAAATGCAATTTCCCTTGCCTACCATGACACTGAAACACATATAAGAGAAGTCTTTTACAGCCTACGATTTCGACAAGGTCCATGCCGTTTGTTTCAACCATGAATCTGAAACACAGGAAATAGTAAAAGGTTAGTTTTTGCACACATATCCTTCTTGGAGAATGGAGAAGCAGGTCATAAGTAGCCACTGGAAAAAGAGATGCTTTAGGATAAAGCAGACCTATTAATACGAACAGAGATTGCTAAAGACATTTTAAGAGCCAATGAGGCACTCTTTGCTAGTATAAGATTCATCATATAGCAGTCTTTTGCAACTTTCTTTGTTGAAATCCTTCAATCGCGACTTAGGATCGTTCCTTGAGAGTTTTCAATTTAAAAAGAACAGTACAAAAGAGATGGAGGAAAATAGGATGCTGTTTTTTTTTTCCCTTCAAGCCATCACCCAGGGAAAGGTTCCTGTGGTGTTGGGGGGTTTGGCTTGACCCGTACCATGTATATAGAAGGTAAAGATGACAAAAGAAGGGGGGCATAGACCTGAACTTCGTATACACAAGACCGTTGCAAAGACAGTCTTCAAAAAACCCATGGAAGATAGAGAAATATACAACTACTCTTCCATGAGAAAAACTAAATGAATTAGCTTACAAAAAAGTTAGCTTTATCATACCTACTTCGTATACTAGGCAATTTCCATTTATCTAGTAGGAAAGGACCTCTAGCTTCTTTAGGGAGATTCTAAAAATAGTAGAAATAGGAACTGCTGCCAGTGATTGCAGCTCTTTCGGCTAAAGCGTCAGCCACCTGATTGGCTTCTCTATAGCAATGAGAGACCACAACTTCTGCATGGTTGATACTTCTTTTGGCATCTCTGATGATCTGCTTCATCTTTGCATTGTTGGTACATCCTTCTGTAATCATGTTGGCAACAATCAGAGAATCAAGCTCTAGATGAAATCTGGTGTAGCCTAGCTGTATACACCGTTCTCCACCAAGTTTAACTGCTACAGCTTCTGCCTCATTGTTGCTTTTACATTGAACAGGTATTGAGAATAGCCATGAGGAGATCTCAATTAGAGTCTCTTATCACCCCTCCTATATCTGCTCTCCCGGTATCCTATTTACATTGAAAAGGTAAATAGGAAAAACAGCATTTAGGGGGGAAAAGAAAATCAATTGCAGAGAAAAAAGCATTGATCTAAAGGCACCATTTGCAATCTTTTATGAACAAAAGCTAACTTACCTAATTTCCCAGATTTGTGCAATCACGGTCTCCAAAGGCACCACTCTGCACAATGTTCCAATCCGTGCCCTGAAAATTAAATAGGAAAAAGAAAATACTGTTGAAGACAGTGAACATAATAAGAGTCCATTGTCAGTGGCTTTTAAAATATGAATATTAACATGGGAAGAGGGTCATTTTTTTTTTGCCTCTCTACATTTCTCCTTCTCTTATGCAAGAGCAACTGATTATACCAATCATGACAAACCAATGTTATGCCAATCAAATACTTCACTTTCCTAAAGATATGAGCAGTTTTCTTTACCCAAAATCACATCACTTTCCTAAAGATAGACTCTTTTGTTGAACGATAATCATGCAAAACAAACATAACTTTTGAATCATTGTGTTGCATAGGGACTAACTTACCTCGGTTAAGTTAGTCCCTATGCAACTAGGGGATCAAAAGAGGTAAGAAAAGCGATAAAAACAGTGCTAACCAAGGGATCTAGGAGATTAACAACTTGGAAGATGCTTAAATGGAAATATTGGTCCTATAAAAGTAGAGAATCTTTCAACCTACTGGATGAATGTCCCTCAAACTGTTCAATCCATTCAAGTCTCAGTTCTTCCCCAAGGGAGACTGCTAGAAAAGCATCCCTGTTAAACAGTACAATATTTTCATGAGAAAAAGGAGCTGAAAAGTAAAATCGACGAAATTGTTCTTAGGCATACTTCTACACAACTTTTAAGTCTAGGCTGGCATGGAAGCAAGGTGCAGCTAATACTGCACATCCATTTTGTCTTTGTGTCATAGCAACCTCCACAGCTACATCGCAGGGATAGCTCATGAACATAATTCAATTGCACCTCCCTGTACACCCTTTATTATCTTCAACATAGTACCTGAACAGATATGACAAATACTGATTCTTCTTCTTTTACAGGTTGGAAGAGGGGAGGGGTCAGACATTAATACAACAAAGGAAATGGGGAAACTTGGTAGAATTTTAATATTGTGAGAATGTAATAGACACTCCTATCATCAACGTAAAACACTGGATTATATGAAGCGAAGCTCTGGCCAACGAAAGAGGAAAACTTATATGGAGAGAAGCACCAAATTGACAGAAACTAATGTAGGCTCTTCCTAGCAGCTTACATTCTAACAGTTAAACAATATCGTAGATAGTTGACTGATGCAATAAGGCGAACCAAAAAAGAAGCAAGACAAAAAGATCCTTAGGAAACAGGGAATGTCATATTGTAGGAGATCGATAAATTAAATAATTTCTTTGATCCAAATGCCGAAACTCATTTTTAAGCTATAAAATGCTGCTGGAGTCATCTCGGCATTAAAATAAGTTAAACACCAAGTTTCGATGAGAGCAGGTATCAGACTTTATGGTCAAATAATATTGCAGAAACTTACAGGGGGAATAAAAAGGCAAAGAAGGCCATCCAAAGACGAAGGAGAGACCCGTATAGCTTCTCACTGAAACCCCTTTAAGCTTTGGGTTTATTGATATTTCATATGTAGACTTCAGTTTCCTGAAAATGTTGCTTCGTACCCAAACAAGGTCTGAATGTGGATAATATAATTTCGCAGTTCAATTGAAATTTAATCTGCAAAAGGAAATGCCAAACTTTAGAGCAACCTTTTGTGATGCATTTGCATCCTTGTAGAGCACCAGCTGAAGAGAGTAATTATTTAGAGTGCTGACTCTGAGCAAATCGTTCTCAGAGGTCTTTGGTTTTCAATTACTTGTTCGGTTATTCCTATCTGCCCAGTCTGTATAAATAACTTCAAAAACAAGCTATTTTTCCTATTACAAGGAATAAAAGAAGAACAAGTAGAAGAAAAAAAAGAAGAGGTTTCAAGTGAAAAATCCACATGGAAAATCCAACAGTTTCAAGTGGAAGTGCAAAATACTAAAGGGAAAGCATTCAATTCACTGATAACTTTGCATTTTTCGTGATGTCATATAATTGCAAGTTGAAGGATTGAATTAATATAGAACCTTTTTTTTTCCTGGAATTCTTCAGTACTACAGTAACATGTATTGGTTTGGGGAATGAGAAGTTTTGGAAATTTAGGGAGAGGAGGATGGAGGAGATTTTGAAAAAGAAAAAAGATAGACTCAGAAACTGAAAGAGAAACAGAGACTTGCGGAAAAACTGAAATATGGGAGCCGTAATTTGGCTTGTCAGATTGGTGCAACTTTCTTCTAACTGTGGGCAGTTATGAATTTCCAGGTGCCGTAATTTGGTGAGCCGTTGAATGGAATCTCTAGATGGCAGATGTTGTAGTTTTTCGCAGTTCCTTAAAATTAACTCTTCCAAAGAAACAAGGTTGACGAGCCCATCCAACAGAGCTTCTAACAATGGACAATCACGGATCTCCAAATGCCGTAATTTGGGCATGGCATCTAAGAAGTCCACATGTTTTAGAAGTTTGCACCTCACTAGCGTCAATTTTCCAAGAGAAGTAAGGTTGCCAAGACTATGAGGAAGAACCTCGATTCCAAATTCAACCATTCCAAGCTCTGTTAGGGCAGAAAGTTGCATAAGCTGATAGGGCAGAGAATCCCAGTGCGCACGTCCATACATCCACAATGTACGAAGGGACGATAGCTGCTGAATGCCATTAAAAATCAATTGGAATGCGCCAAAATCCACCAACTCTGAGAAAGGACCTATTGACAATGCCCTTAAACCAGTGAGACAGCAAAGGCCCCCTGTGGGTACACTATTCAGTTTGGGACATTCTGATATAGCTATAGCTGAAAGTGAAGGCATTTCCCACACATGTAAAGGGAAGGAAACTAAGTTGTTACAGTTGTAGACTGCCAAAGACTCCAGAGACGGACAATGCTCTAGCAGACCACTTGGTAAGCTAGTCAATCCATCACAATTGTATAACTGAAAACTTTGGAGGGAAGTCAAATGATTCTGTCCACTGGGAACAGGAATGGAACTGAAATTGGTGCAGTCCTTAATTATCAAGCTCTTAAGAGAACGGAGACTGTACAAACTCTGTGGAAATTCACAAAACTCTCCGCAATTTAAGACCCATAGATGTTGAAGAGAAAAATTGTTGTGTAGCATTTCATGTGGAAGACAAGTGAGCTCTTTCACATTATTGACAAAAAGCTCAATGAGAGAAGTCAAGTTGCTGCACAAGTTCAACAATGGCATTTCATTGTTAACTCCTTCAATCCTTAATTCACGTAAGATTTCAAATTGATTTGGAGTACTTTTTAACAATGGACATTTACTAATACACAACATCTCAAGCTCGGGAAACATTCTTACTCCAACTCCGCCTCTACCACCACTTCCAGTTGGCATCAATTCCACTCCCTTCCACTCAGTGAGGCTAGGCATATCCTCCAATACTAGTTTTCTAAGTAACGGGAACACTTGAATATTAGCGTTATTGCTGCTTGCTCCATTATTGTTAACTTCAACGCCATAAAATGGAGGCCCAATGCATTCCAACGTGTGGAAGCCCACCAGTTCAAGATGCCGAAGGACTTTCAGTTGGCCAAGCGATGGAATTTCTTTGCAATTTCCGCAGCCACTTAATTTCAACATGACCAAATGTGGTAGCAACTCTTCACTGAACCATGAAGGAAATCTAGTCCCCAAATAGTCCATTACTGCTAAGGTTTTCAAGTTAGGATGTGGTTGAAGACCATCCAAAACATCCTCATCATTTATTTGACAGTCTTCTGGTTCATCATGGGACCATAGAAATGCCAGCTTGTAGATATTTGGTTTCTCCTGTAGATATGCTCTTCCAGCTTCTTCTCTATTATGAACCAATTGCAGACCGTTGATTGTCAATTCACCTCTAAGGTTTTTTAAAAAACCTAATTCTTCTATTCGACGACCTTTCTCTAAACCTACCTTGAAAAACTGTAGGGTTTGAAGACAAGTTAATTGACCCATCTTAAGTGGCATATGAAAGAGATAATTATCAATACACCATTCTCCCCAACCTGTAGGATGATGATAATTTGGTTTGTATTTAGATTTGTAATATATATGTCTCAAACTTATCATATTTCCCATCTCGTCTGGAAGCACCTTGAGTGAAAAGCAGTTATTGACTCGAAATG
This sequence comes from Nicotiana tomentosiformis, assembly GCF_000390325.3. NCBI lineage: Eukaryota > Viridiplantae > Streptophyta > Magnoliopsida > Solanales > Solanaceae > Nicotiana > Nicotiana tomentosiformis. The sequence goes on from NC_090813.1 coordinate 25,970,018, forward strand.
TTTGCATATTGTAGAGCTTGCAAATGGAGTTGGGCAGCGCTTTGATCATAGTGTTGGAGAGATCAAGATATCTCAAGTGTATAAGCTTGCCGATTGAGGTTGATATCTCCTTGATGGCTGACCTGGACAAATTTAAAACTCTCAAGAACTGAAAGCTCAATAGCGTATCTTCAGATATATGATTACTTCTCAAGAACAATGTGCACAGATGTCCTGGCTTATTTATCTTATCTATTTTATCTCTTGGTGAGTTCCATCCAAAGTATTGAACTTGAGAAAGATTTTCTCCACCGTCGCTCTTCTCATCAAATAGTTTAGATTTTAAAATATCTCCAGCCAAATCATGCACAAGATCATGCATCTTACAGTGTGTTATATTGTTGTGCTCATCTAGCTTAACATCTTGCAGCAAGGAATTTTGCAACAAAATTTGAAAAAACTTGTTGCCGACGTCTTCCATCAAGGTGGTCTTTTGGCAAGGACGAAGATATCCTTCTGCCATCCAGAGTTGGATTAGTTGGTCCTTTTCAAATTCAAAATCTTTTGGAAACATTGCAAAGTACGCAAAGCATTTTTTCAGATGTGGAGATGGTAGATAAACATAGCTGAATTCTAGGATTTTCTTTAAATTATTCTCCCCACTATCACCTCCACCTGCAACAAGGGAGTTGCCACCAAGAATTGTCTGCCATTCATGTTTTTCTTTGTTGCGTAAGAGGCCTCCCAACACACTTGCTGCCAATGGTAGACCTTTACACATTTCAACAATCCTGTTGCCCATGCTCACTAATTCCTCTGTAACCTCCCCATCAACAAATGCTCTTTGTTTGAAAATGGACCAACAATGATCATCTGTTAATTTTTTCAACTTATGAGGATCTGCTGCTACTGAGGATGCCACCTGATCCCTACGAGTAGTCACAAGAATGCAGTTTCCTCTGAATGTATTTATTCCTCTCAAAGTGTCCACGAAATCGTGCCACAATGTAGGGGGGTCAACATGCCACAAATCATCCAGGACAAGCAAATACTTCTTCCCTCCCAATTCATCTTGCAGCTTCTTGACTATTATATCCCTACTTTGGACCTCAAGTTTCCTTTCTGTCAATGATTCGAGCATCAATTCAAGAAAGCTCTTAGTTTCTAACATTTCAGGTAGACACAACCAAACTCTCTTTTCAAAATGTTGCTTGATCTCTTCATCATTGAAAATTATCTTAGCGACAGTTGTTTTCCCTGAACCTCCAAGACCCACTATAGGAATGGTGCACATAACAACATCCACTCTCATGTTCAACATCTTCTCCTTTATTTCAGCAACATCCTTGTCTCTACCAACAACATCAGAAGCAACTACCACAGAATCTGTTTCTCGAATTGGTAGTATTTGCCGAGAAGGACCTTTTAAAGGTTGGAGACTAAGGGTATTGGCTAACTGATTGATAGCACTCAACTCTTCGTTGATGTTTTTGATTTTTCGAGACATTTTGCTCTTAAAAGCTGTATGAGAAAAGAGACCACTGACCTTTCTCATTGGGTTGTTTCGGATCTTCACTTCTCTTCTGCGAGATTCATATAAGAACTCGTCAAACACATTTTCAGCATCTTCAGCAACCCTCTCAAGCCTCTTGAGCCATTGTTCCACAGCTTGATCCTCAACTTGTCGTCTTTCAGCATCGTGAATGAAAGCTTGGATCATGGATACATTTTGTGTTAGCATATCGACATCTTTGTTGCAGTTCCTTAAACATTTGACTTCCTCAATAGTGAGAGAAAGCAGCTTCTCAAGAAAAACTTGAACAGTAGCACCAATTACAGGATCGGCCATTGTTGCTTTGCTCTTTCACAAAGTTTTCTTCCTCTACACCAAAGTCTTCCCAAAGAACTTGTAAAGTCTTCGTTTGCTATTGTTAGTGGACCACTAAAGTCTAAAAGAAAGACAATAATTTACAGCCAGAGAAGAAAATTAAAATAGTCCCTTATCTGTGGGGCTTGGTGTAGTTTGGTTGTTTATGTATACACCTATAAAAGATCTTTTGTGTTTGGAATGTGTGGACACTAATATCCAGCTCAAGAATAAACCCTAAAACTAACAGAAAAAGGCTTATCTTTTATGGTACTGCAGTAAGAAAACAAAACAAAACAAAACAGTTCTCTTCTCCAGTCACTTGTCTGGGACATACAAACAAAACAACAATGGCATTTTGCCATTTTGGCACAACAGAAATGGACAACAAATAGTATACCATTTTGACATACAAACCCACCTATCTGATTTTCTACTTCTTCATTCCATCATATCAAAATCCACTATTTTCATAACCAAAGATTCATTTCAGTCCAAAAAAGCCAAATTTTAGGGAGGGAGGTACTTTCTTAGGCACCATTTTTTACTGTCCAAAGCTGTCGTCAAAGTCGCCGAAGCTCTATGGACGATTTTCAGAAATCTGAAACCAAAGTTTTTTATTTTGTTTTTGAATCAAACGACACAAATAGGTAAAATAATATTGTGTATCATTATATATATATATATAGTGCGGTTATTCACCATGCTATGACTTAACGGCAAGTTATAGCGCGGTGAATAACCACGCTATATATAAATTGTCTTGCCCCACCAATAATTCTTCTGCACTAAACTGACCACCAATATTATCTTTAATTGGTAATAAATTTAAATTTTATGTTAAGCTGTCATTTTTTTTTTGTTCTAAGCGTTAAACTAATAAATAATCCGAGAAATATAAACACATGCGCAAATTATGTAAAACATAAATAATGTTACTATTATATATTTAATGTCATATATACAAATAATAATAAATGTCAATGTGTCCCATAGTCTGTATGCTTTAAGGCATTGGCTGGCCTGAGGAACACCCCATCTCGCCCGGCTACGCTATCAGGATCATCCTCATCACGTCGCCTCTTTATCGGAGGATGCATTGCAACATGATCGTCAGTAAGGCTAACAGACTCGGTAGAATCGACTGTCGGGCCAATAGTAACCTACAAAATAATAAGATATTTTACTATATGAAATATAAATTAGTAACGTACGTGTTAGCAAAAAAATATTTAATGGCCATACCATGGTCTCAATGGGCTCCTGAATAAGATCATCCGTCTCCGACATGTCAGTATCGCACAATGTGGCCTCCGTCATGGGCGACAACGATGTATTTAAAAGAAAAAAAACGTTTTGGATATTACTAACTAATCAATGAGATAAAAACAAAAAGAAATAATAGCAATACAAACAAACTTGTGCCTCAGTAGCGCCACAACACTATGTCGGAACATCGAGGTGCACTGGAGTAGACGAAGTATGTGATAGATCCTCAACATCCCTCGGTGATAAGCCATAACTCAGTCGTCACCCACTATGCACCTCTCGTGTCGGACGATCATCACCAACCGTCGATGGCTCTGGGGGATTAGGAAAATACAGATCCCACTCCTGTCGCGTAATGGTCGTGCCCGCAATCAACAATGGAGCTGACGGGGTCACCTACAAAGTCCCTGGCGACAACTAAAGGCTGAATGATGGCATGTCATGATGAGCATCGTGTGGCTCAGGGTGGTCACCTGGCTGATCATCTCTAATATCCTCCACGGGTTCCTCAACGCCCGCTTGTTGGGGACCCCGTCCTCGCCGACCACCATGACCTCGTGGGACACCCCTTCCTCTCTAGCCACGCTTGCCACGTTTACCACGTTCAGGCTCCACTGGTGGCCCATGATGGTACTCATTTAGTGGCACATAAGCAGTCTCGTATCCTAAGCGCTAATCATCTAGGGCACATCTCAATGTCTCGACAACAAGATCAGTAACCTGACGGCCAAACACGTGCAAAGTTGTCGCTCCCTCGCCGGTATGTTGCAACATCGCAGTCCCAACTGGTAGAACTGATGTAAGCCAATAGCCTGCCTAACATGTAAAATATTAATTACGGAAGGATAATGTAACATTATAAGTAAGTATAACAAATAACATACCAGTGCCTCATGCCTCTCGGCGTACGGAATGTACCGACCACCAGGGCGATGAACGGGATTCCCGACGACAAGTCGGGTAACGTTGCGATACCAACCCATATACTCATGCTCGCCATCCATACGCTCAGGTGGAGTGGGTGGCGGAATCAAGTCATACCTCTGGTCTCAAACCTCAATCTGGGCCTCTAGCCAGGCCAAGTATGTCTCGTCAACCCTGCAACGATCATCCCGCTGGTAATGTGTCCTAACCCAAGTGGGCAGAATAGGTACAAGGTGCAGTCGACCAAATTGGCGAAGGACTCACTCCGTAGCATGATGCTCGACTATATCGAGACATATCAGTGGGACGGAAGAGCTCCACATAGCTCGGTCGCGGGAGCAATAATCGGTCAAACCAGCTATGAGTGCGCCGTTGTATGGCCTTCATACGAACTATTTATTAAACATAAGAATCGTAAGTAAACGCAACACATATAAAGCCAGGCCAAGTAAACATAAGTATATATGTACATGCGCGCCTTCAAGCAAATCCAACAAATCCCTGTAATAGGGGAGATGATGTCGAGCCTCGACCTTGCATCCGTAGCCTCGTCTATCAACCCACCTCTAAGCTAAAGGGAGAAACGGTAGAGGTGGTGCATCCGGAGCGATCGGTGGTAGATGTGGCTGGAATTGCAGGAACCGCTCCCAGGCCCATATCTAATATCGATTGTGGACGTAAAATTTAAGGTATTTTTTACTATGTATGTTATAATCATGAAAGGAATTGACTATGTTTTCACCTGCAGCAGCGGTAAAAATCCGGCACTGTCTCTCTGGGTGCCCATGCACGCCCGACACATCTGCATATACATGTAACCTAGAACAGTTGTAACCATGTAAATCATCTAGCCGCTCCAGATGATGTAGAAATCTCAAGCCGACTAGGCTTCCCGAAGTGCTCGGGAACAGTACACCACCAAACATAAGCAGCAACAACAATCTCGTGTGTCGATCGATATCCTCTGGTGTTGAATCATCCGTAATCTCCGCATCCATCGCCGCCAGATGATGCCGGACGGGCGTTAGCTGCAATCGACTGGCCCTACTCAATGCAGTCAGCTCCGCTGGCTGGAAACCGGTGAGCCGCTGCAACATATGCAGGTAATGCACTCCCCTATAGTCTTTAAGAGCAAGCGAGTAACCTACGGGTAATCCATGGACATGCAGCCCGAAAAGAACCTCCACATCCTCAAGCGTGATGGTAGCCTCCTCGGTGGGTAGATGAGACATGTGCGTCTCCGGTCGTCACCGCTCTATCATAGTCGTGATCAACGGTCGGTCGAACTGCAACCGGCCGATCTCTATGATCATGTAGAAACCCGTATCCTGAAGGCGTCTAACTATACGGGGATAAAGTGGGTGGTCCCTAATGAACTCTCGCATATCGTCTATACGTCTGAGGCGGAATGGAATGTTTTGGTTAGACACTGCCCATCCCAGATGTATGAAGACTTATGGTTGCCCTGTAGCAACAGTATCTCTCGAGATGTAGGTCCGGGATGCAGAGGGGGAACCTCAATGACGATGTCTATAAATTGAACAATATTAATTAAAGTATTTTTTTTATTGCTTAACACCTTTAAATACATCGTAATTAATCTTTTATATTAATATCTAATCGGTATTTTTAATATATTATCACTTAGGTTAATACATTTTCTATATTATTATTTTATATGTTAGTTTATTACATTATATGTTTGTTTCTTATTTTATATGTTAGTTTATTATTTTATATTTTTTATTTTATTTTATATGTTTGTTTCTTATTTTATATGTTAGTTTATTATTTTATATGTTTGTTTCTTACTCAGCTATTTTTGGGTATAATAGATTAAATAATTAATATTTATAGTTATACATGATATAATTAATAAGTATTCATATAAAAATACTTAGTTTGACAAATATTATTGTTTTTATGTTATTTTATTACATTTGCTGGCTAAAATTCGAGAGAGTTTGTGTTTGAACTATCATTTTTTTTTCCAGATATTTTTGGGGTTAATAGATAATTAAATGATTGATTTCAATAACTACAAAGATACTTAAGTTGATAAATTTTCTATATTAATATTTCATATGTTAGTTTCTAACATTTTCCCACTAAAGTAACACTACTCAAAAAGGCCATGAACAAAGTCAACTACCATTAGCTAAAATTTAATATCAATTTTACTATGCTACATGGCACTATATTACAATGTTATTTGGATTTTATTGTTGTACGTATATTAATATGTGACTTTATTGTTGTTTAGTGCCTTTTGTGTTTTCATAAAATAATAATTTATCTATTTTACTAATTTTTAAGCACATAAATAATCTAATCCGAATAAAAAATAATAAATTAATTAAATCAAAAAACAATCACGAAACAACATAGATCACAGTAAAAAAATAACTAACAAACATTTTTTATAACAACTAATAACATTAATTATTCATAAAATAACAATTTATCTATTTTACTAATTTTTTAGCACATAAATAATCTAATCCAGATTAAAAAAAATTAATTAAACCACAAAACAATCACAAAAAAATATAGAACACAGTAAAAAATAACTAATAAACATTTTTTATAACAACTAATAATATTAATTATTTATAAAATAATAATTTATCTATTTTTTAGCATATAAATAATCTAATCCGGATAAAAAATAATAAATTAATTAAATCACGAAACAATCACGAAAAAATATAGACCAAAGTAAAAAACAACTAATACGTATTTTTTATACATGAGTTTTACCAAAAAGTAAGGCGAAATACCTCGATTTAAAGTTTTTTGAAAGGTGAAGATTTGATGATTTGGGGGCCGACATGAGCAATCCGCTACACGATAACCACTTAGACCCGGTGTTAGCTTGTTACAATACGGAGAAGATACACTTTTTATGGGACGGGTGGACTCCAATGAGTTTTTGTTGCTACAATACGGAGAAGATCACAAGGATACCAACTAAACCAACTATGTTTCTAACACTTGAGTCCAATTTCATAAGTTTAACAAAAATCCTCATTTCATCATTTGAAGATCAATTCTTGAATTTTAACTCCAACTCATTCATTAAACTTGTTATGAGATCTAGTCGTTCCACTAGAAACTCAAAATAACATTGTTCAAAAAAGACCCAACACTATTTCAAGAATAGCTTCTAGGGTTTTATGAATAGATGTTTAAATATAAATCTAACTTCATAAATATACTCTACTACGCCCATGGAGTATAGTACATAAGATTGGAGTGACGAAATTACCTCTTTGTCAAACCCTAAAAGTTTCAAGATTTGAGTTTCTTGAAATGTCCTTGAGATTGTCTTGAAAAATCTATGAATCCCACGATGTTGGAGGGTTAAGAGATGTAATAAATGAACCAAATCTATCAAAGAAAGACATTTAATTCTTTCCTTGAAGATGTATTAATGATAAAGAGCTCCTCCTTCTCTCTAATCCCCAAGACCAAGTCCAAAATAATATAATTTCTCTCTCTACGAAATGCCTATAAAAACTTCAGTTATGGGTTTTAAATTTCGGGTGCTGAGTTGCACGCCTTCGCTGCACTTCACTCTCTCACGCTGGGTTCCAATTTTTTCCATCACTGAAGAAATATTTTGGTCTTCAACTTTAATCATTCCATTTCCCAACTTAATATGTTTGCCTTTTGTCTTTCATAATTACTTCCATTATTCCCTTATCTTTGCTATTTAGTTAGTTTCCTTGTCTCTCCCCTCCCCCCCCTCCCCCATATCCTTGTCCCCTTTATCTCTTTGTTGGCCAACAACTTTCCTAGTTTTCTAAATCCTTTCTCATTGCCAACTGAAGGCTAGATATTAAATCCTTGTTTTTTTTATTAAATTCCAACTCTTCAAGTTAGTTACATACCATTGAATTCTCAAAATTTCAGCACTTATGACATAGAAACTTGATATACTCCAAATGCATTTGATGACCTTGTAACCTCTACTAATTCAATGATTAACTATCAATATTATCCTCAAGCATCCCAATAACTTTGTTCTACTCGAATAATCATGTAACTCAGATTTAATTATATTGCATTCTCAAGCTCAAAATTAGTAGAAATTAACTAAAAGAATTTACGGGGCTTTATATTCTCCCCCACTTAGAAACATTCGTCATCGAATGTAAATTCTTGGTCATGTTTAAGTATGAAAGTGTAATCTCCCGGCCTTGACTCTTTACGGCTTTGAAATTTGACTAACTCTCTAAATTTTTAAAAATTTCGGTAGAGTTTCCTTCGTTTAGGCTTATCCCAAAATTCCAACCTCACAACGAGCCATAAGAATACAATATAAAATTTCCCACATGACTATACTCATCACAGCTACCTCAATGAATGCATCCGCGACTTCATATATCTCCAAACACCAGTGTGAGCACCTAATTTTTTACTATATTTGAATTTTTATCACCTTCTACTATGTAAATATTTTCAGAAATTTAATATATAGTTTTTTTAGCTTTGTTATAATTTTTTTTATATAGGGTAAAAATTAATAATAATTTAAAAGGTCAATTATTACTATTAGTATTATTTTTATTTTTATCTTTATTTTTAAATAAAATGAATTAAAAAACTGAAAATAAATGAAAATTAATTATTATTTTAAAAAACATTCAGATGGGAATTAAAAAATAGAAAAAGTAGAAATATAAAATTAAAAAGTTAAAAGTAAAAGTAGGTAGAAATTGTTTAATAAAAAAAGTAAAAGAAAGTAAAAATTTAAAAAAATGAAAAGTAAAATAAAGTTAGAATTAAAAAATAAAAGTAAGGGTATCTGATTTTTTTAAATAAAAGTAAAAGTAAGCAAAAATTAAAAAAAAAAAAGAAAGTAAAATAAGTGGGAAATAAAAAAGAAAAGTAAAAAAGTGGGATTTTAAATATATTAAAATTAAAAAAAAGTGAGAAATTAAAAAATTAAAGTAAAGGAAAGTGGGGAATTTTTTTTTTAAAAAAATAACAAAAATATGAAGTGAAAATTCTTTTTAATTAAAAAATAAAAATAAAAAACTTAATAAAATTCCGAAATTTTTTCTATAAATAGAAGAGAAATGTGAGGAAAAAAAAGAGGGAGAGAAAGGAAAAAATAGGGAGGAAGGAATTGATAAAAAAATATTTTCTTCTTCTAGGATAAGGAAATTTCTACTCGTGTCATTCTTTCTTCGACTTTCTTTCGAAAAATCCAGCAATTCATCACCTAAACTCCAGCCCCGAACCAAGTGGAAACCAAGCTAAAAAGCACCTAAAAAACGAGCTGATAACCCAGCGAAACAGTCCCCTTTTGTATAGAAAACAACAGCTCCAAAGTTGAGTCGTCGAGTTCGAGCTCCATTTGTCGATTTTGGCCGAGGCTCCATTTACATCTTTTTCCATTGTCCGAGCTTCAAAACAGTCTTGTAAAGGTCTATTTCTCTCATCATTATTTTATTAAGATATTATGCTTAAATATATAATTTGATCTTATTTAGATTCGTGAAGATTAAAATATATTTTTTTCTATATTAATTGTTAGGTCTCATTAGCTTTGTTAAATTTTGCTACATTCTTGATGATTAACATGAAGATTGATAAAAAAATAATTTTTGGGCACGTAGTGTATTTTTGAACTTTGGGGATAAAATCTATGTCTGCTAGTTAAAATTGAAAAATGAGGTTTGGACTTAAAAATAATAATAATTGGGCCCGGTGGTTGGGCTTTGCTTAATGAAATATGTACTACTGCAATTGACTAATTGATAAGGGAGTAGCTTGATGAACTAGTAACTGGGCATACTCATTAATTGACTTTAAAGGGCCAATTATACTACGATCCAATTTAATTTATCTGGTCCAAAATAGTTTCTGTCAGGCCCAATTTAGTAAGAGCAAAAGCTGACCCATTTTCCACAATTGATTTCCATAGCTCTTGATCTTACACAGATCTCAAACCCGTAAGGAAAAACAAATCATGAACACGTGCTAGTTGCTTTAGGCGCGATTAATAAATCATCATGACTATGGGTATGGTTCTCGTGGCATGGTCACGATACGTAAATCTCAACTCAAGTGCGCGTTTCACGCGACTTGACTTCAACTTCGAATAATAATAAAAATAAACATGTTGTAAATATCAGGTGCGTTTCACGTGACGCGATTCACAATATGTACAAAAACAAATGAGTTTTCGACATCGCGACTTGTTCAAAAAAGTTTCATAAATAATTAAAAGTGGTTAAAAGGAATAAAAATGCACATATATGTTTAAAACATGTATTAAATCAGATAACTAGGCCAATTATTAATAGTTGAGCGACCGTGCTAAAACCACGGAACTCGGGAGTGCCTCACACCTTCTCTCGGGTTAACAAAATTCCTTACCCGATCTTCTGTGTTCACAGACCATAAATAAGAGTTAAATTTCCTCGATTTGGGATTCTAAAATAAATCGGTGACTTGGGACACCATAAATTATTCCAAGTGGCGACTCTGAATAAATAAATAATCCCATTTCGAATAATGTCACTTAAATTGGAAAAACTCACTATCCCCTCGGGAAAAATGAGGTGTGACAGCTCTGGCGACTCTGCTGGGGATAAGAACCCAGAATCTCTGGTTCGGGGTTCAGAATTCGAGCTTAGAATAGCTGTTATACTTGGCTTTTATTTATTATCTGATTTTTACGTGTTTGAGCCTAATATGCTAAATGCCGCTTTGATATTGCTTGAACTGTATATAAACTGTTACAAAACCCTCTTCTCTTTGAGTCTTCTAAATCTTCTGGGAAGCGTGCGCTTCGCGTGGCTTCTTTTCTATTAGAGTCATATCCCTAATTTTAGAACGAGGATTGGACAAGTTACAAAGTTGGTGAAGTTTCTGTATTCCCGGTAAGCTGCCCCCTCCCCGGCTCGAGTTGTCCGCTCGGGTAAGCCAGGTCTAGAACAACACACCCAGGATCTAAACCTAGAATAACATAGCCTCATGCCAGATCCCTAGTAGGAACGTTTATTTGCATCACGTGCATTTGACTTTGGAGACTCAACACAGGGGTTGCGTCAGTCTAGGACAGGTGTACCCAATATAAAGGACCATCCTGATGCATTTTATGTGTTACTTGTGCATATGTTTGTTTCGGCTTGCATGTTGACTGACTTCTAGAATAGGGAAAGAAAATCAAAATAAAAAAAAATAAAAAATAAAAAAACAAGAGTGAAAGATAGGTATTTAAAAAATTCCGAAACTCTGCGGAAAGTTTGAAAAAAAAAAGAAAAGAAAATAAGCCAATGTTTTCAAAAGTCATGCTTCTTCCCCTATTCCGTCAAAACTGACTGAACTACGTTGGTCTGATTCTCACCGGATGTGAGATACGTAGGCAAACCTCATCGGTTCCGGTCCCAATTTTTAAAAATTCAAAAATATTTTCCTTTAATTCCTTCTTTATAAGTTTTTCTTTGACACATAAAATCCAAAATTTTGCCTTCTTTTATAGAAGTTTTTCTTTTGAAAATTGAAAAAAAGCAAGTGAAAATCCAAAAATAATTTTCTTTAATTCATTCTTTAGAAGTTTTTCCTTAGAAAATTTCAAATAAAAAAAATTTGAAACCAAAAAAAAAATTATTTCTTTATAGAAGTCTTTCATTTGAAAAAAGAAACAAATCAAATCAAAATCCAACAATATTTTCTACCTTTTCTTTAGAAGTCTTTCTCCCAAAAAATTAAAAATAAATCCAAAATAATATTTTCTTTCTTTTCAAAAATTCAAAAAAAATAAATAAAGAAATCGAAATAAAAAAATCTTTCTTCTTTATAAGTCTTTCAAAAATTAAAAGAAAAAAGAAAAAAAAATCAAAATCAAAATCCAAAAAAAAAGAGTTAGTTTATTTACTTTATTCCTTATATTTCCGAACTATGCAAGATCTGATTCATGCGGCGTCATGATACGTAGGCAATCCCATTGGATTCGATCATTGACATCAAATAAACTGAGTGAAAAAAAGAGAAGAAAGAAAAAGAAAGAAAAGAGTGACAAAAATAACAAAAAAAAAGAGCGAAAAAAAATAAAATAAAAAAAGAAAGAAAAAAAGCAAGAGTGAAAAATCCCAAAAGAGAACTCTGTGTCCAGATTGACAAAGAAAACCGCTGAATATTTTTGTGAATATGCTGTCATATGGCGCGAGCAAGCCGCCAGGGGAAAGCCTTCAATGGACGAAACAGAAATGGTTACGGTCTTCCTACAGGCCCAAGAGGCGAACTACTTCCAGAACATGATGTCTGCTATGGGTAATCCGTTCGCCGAGGCTATCAAAATTGGGGAGATGGTCGAAAATGGTTTAAAAACGGGCCAAATCTTGAGTCATGTTGCCTTTAAGGCCACATCACAGGCCGTTCAGAGTGGTTCAAAGGGTTTGATGAACATAAATTGGAGAGATGAGGAATTTGATACAGCACTGAAGGCCCTTACAGCCCTTGCCGAGACAGAGGAAAAGCCAAAAATGGTCGTCAAGCCTAAAAGTTCCCTATCAGACGGGAGTCTTAGTAGCCAGTCTTGCTATCCTTTCTGCGTCCGGATTATCTCAGGGTGTGATCCGGATGTTTTACTTTATTATCTTACTTTCCGGTGTAAACACTTCTATCTTTAAAATTAAAAAAAAAAAATCAATCGAAATCAAAAAAAAGAAGAAAAAAATCAAATGAAATTAATATTTCATTGTCGAGGAATGTCTCTTTTCTTAATTTTGTCACTTCTCTTATTCTTTTTTCAGTTCTGTTAAATGCAGATTTCAATAACATGGCATGCTTATGGACTTCATGCCCCGATCCTAAAATGATGGTAGACTTTGAAATAATGAATCAAGAATCAGAATGCAATGAAGATATGTTTAAGGAAATAAAATAAAGAATCAGAACAACTAAAAGAAAATTGGCTTCAGGTTGGAAAGGTCCATACATTGAACAAGAGTACTGCCAAAAGAGAGCGTTGTACTTGGGACACATCGAAGAAAATGTCCCTGAAACAACTGTCAACGCAGGTGCAGTCAAAAGGTACTATGTTGGATCCTCTATATAGCATTAATGTTCTCCAGTTGGGATGAAAAAGGTTTTTTTTCTCACTATCCAAATATTTAACCCTTTGCAAACCCTTTCGAGCCGGTTCCTATTCTTTGATTACCCTCATTGGAACCCGAAAGTCATTATTGAATGAAAAATGAAAAAAAACAATGAAAAGAGAAGAAAAGGAAATATACAAAAAAGGAAGAAAAGACAAAGAAAATGAAAAAAAAGAGAAAAAAGGAAAGGAAAAAGAAAGAGAAGAAACCAAAATAGAAAAGAAAACCAAAACAAAAGAGAATCAAAAACAAATTTCTCACCCTTGAACTACGTTTGACTTGATTCCGAAAGGATACATAGGTAGCCTCTCTCTGGGGTTCAGTCACACCAAAATAAAAATCCACATTCCCCAAAAGTTGAAACTGGGGCAGAATTTATAATGGTTTGGCGATGGTTTCGCCCGAAGGGTTCCAAAGTTATAAGTTAGTCCAAATCCTTTTCACCCAAACCTTTTTCAAAGTCCTTCCGATCAATCAATAAGAATGTTCAAGAATTGGAAGATACAGTCACAAGATCTGATGCAACCAAAATGAGAGAAATGAAATGAGAGAGTCTTATTGGTGAAAACTCTCACGGGCACCATAAGGCGATGGGAAGTAAAGAAATTAGAATGGGAGTCTTGTTAGTGAAAACTCGCAAAGAGCACTATAAGGCGATGGTGAGAAGAGAAATGAGAGAGGTCAGTTGGTGAAAAACCGCAAAGGGCGCCACTGATCGAAAATAGGATCTTCATAGCCATTGGCATTGACAAAGTCCTAGGCAAGGTTTCTCGGTTTCAAGGCAAAAATTGTGATGAATTTCTGAGAGTCGGACAGTTTACACAGATCAGGCATCCAGTCCATAAGGCATGTCATATTCATTGAAGTCCGCATGTACTTCAGATAAGTCCTTCTTTCGTTTCCCTGAAAGGGCCACTTCTTGTCTAAATTCATTCTCTATTCTACTGTTTGTTTTTCTTTGAATCCCTTTCGGTCTAACTTTGTTCCCAAATTAAGACAAAGAAAGAATAGTAAGACTAATTTACAGGGCTCTTATTTGATACAAGCTAATATGCAAAAAATAGTAAGACTAATTTACAGGGCTCTCATTTGATACAAGCTAATATGCAAAAACAAAGGCACCCACAGCCTTGGTAGGTATCAAGTCAACCCCGACTGGCCATGGCGGCCGATCCTCCAAAATCAAAAGCTCTTAGAAGGAGAAAATTTAATTGAAGTGCCTACAAAGGCAAAATAAAGTTGAAAAGGTTAAGTCCCACGTGGCTAACCGTCTTGGCAAAGTTTGAAAAGCCAAAGGTTCCCCAATGCTCCGAAGTTAAATTTAGAAGAAATAAGTGAAAAGCCCACAAAGGCAAAATGAAGCTGAAAAAGGTTAAGTCCCATGCGACCAACCGTCATGGTAAAGTTTTGGAAAATACAAGGGTTTTCCAATAGGTGATCTACAACGTCGTCTATAAAAAGACTCATATGGATCCATCTGGTTACTAGCATGATAACTATTGTTGTAGGCAAATTCGATTAGAGGTAAGTGTTCATCCCAATTTCCACCAAAATCAAGGACACAAGCCCGCAACATATCCTCAAGCATCTGAATAGTTCTTTCAGCTTATCCGTCAGTCTGTGGATGAAAAACGGTACTCAAATTGACACTTGTACCCAGTCCCTCTTGAAAGGACTGCAAAAAATGAGCAGTAAATTGGGCCCCACTATCAGATATAATGGAAGCTGGAATACCGTGAAGTCTGACAATTTCTTTCAAGTACAACTTAGCATATTGTGGTGCAGTGTCAGTCATCTTTATTGGTAAGAAATGCGTCGACTTTGTAAGTCAGTCTACAATCACCCAAATAGAGTCATGCTTCAAGGGGGTGCGAGGCAAACCAACCACAAAGTCCATATTAATCATCTCCCACTTTCAACGTGGAATCTCAATATTTTTAGCCAACCCACCAGGTCTTTGATGCTCATCTTTTACTTGCTGTCAATTTAAACATCTAGCCGCGAAGTCTTAAACGTTGTCCTTCATTCAATTCCACCAATAAATCTCCCGCAAGTCCTTATACATTTTTGTGCACCCTGGATGTATAGAATATTTTGAGCTATGTGCCTCAGCCATAATTTCATTACGAAATCCATCAATATCTGGCACACACAAGTGACCGTTCATCCTCAATACCCCATCTTCGTCAAGAGAAAAAGCGAGGATATCTTTAGATTGTACACCATTTCGAATATCCACCAAATTTGGATCTTCAAATTGCTTAGACTTAACACGCTCAATAAAAGAGGAACGTGCTATGGCACAAACAGAAATCTCTTTAACTATCGGTAAATGCGCCAAAGTACCTCCTGATTTTCGGCTTAGCGCGTCGGCTACCACACTTGCCTTTCCCGGATGGTAATGAATTCTTAAATCATAATCCTTCAATAATTCTAACCATCTCCTATGCCTCAGGTTTAATTCCCTCTACTTGAATGTATATTGCAAACTTTTATGGTTGGTGTATACTTCACAATGCTCACCATACAAGTAATGCCGCTAAATTTTCAAAAGCAAATAAAATCGCGGCAAGTTCCAAGTCATGAGTCGGATAGTTTTTCTCATGGATCTTCAATTTTCTAGAAGTATACGCGATAACTTTACCTTTCTGCATCAAGACACAACCCAACCCAACTCTAGAGGCATCACAGTAAACCATAAAGTCACCGACCACTGAAACTTCGCAGCTTTAAACTCTTGAAAACTTCTCTCGCAAGCATTCGACCACTGAAATTTTGCAGCTTTCTGTGTCAACTTGGTTAATGGAGATGCAAGAGTAGAAAACCTTCAACAAACCACCGATAGTAACCCGCTAACCCCAAGAAACTGCGGATCTCTGTCGGTGTAGTTAGTCTAGGCCAACTCTTAACTGCTTCAATCTTTTGAGGATCGACCTTAATAACTTCACGAGATACCACATGACCCAAGAATGCCACAGATTCAAGCCAAAATTCACACTTAAATAATTTGGCATATAATTCATTCTCCAAAAGCGTCTGCAACACTATTCTCAAATGATTGGCATGCTCCTCTTGACTTCACGAATAGACTAATATGTCATCAATAAAAATAATCACGAATTTGTCAAGAAATGGTTTAAAAAACCGATTCATTGGATCCATAAAGGTTGCGGGTACATTTGTTAGCCCAAATGACATCACTAAAAATTCATAATTCTCGTGGCAGGTCCGAAAAGCCGTTTTGGGAATATCCTTCTCTCATATTTTCAAATGATGATATCCCAACCTTAAATCAATCTTCGAGAAGAACTTCGCCCCTTGCAACTCATCAAACAAGTCATCTATTCGAGGTAATGGATACCTATTCTTGGTGGTCACTTTGTTATGTTGCCAGTAGTCAATACACATCCTAAAAGAACCATCTTTCTTTTTTACAAACAACACTGGCGTACCCCAAGGGGATACACTAGGTCTAATAAACCCTTTATCAAGTAAATCTTTCAATTTATCCTTCAATTCTCTTAATTCGGCTGGAGCCATTCAGTACATGGGAATAGATATCGGTTGCGTATCTGGCACCACATCTATCCCAAAGTTGATAACCCGATCTGGTGGAATGCCCGGAAGCTCATCAGGAAAAACATTAGGAAACTCGTTAACAATTGGCACATACTGAATGCTTGTTACCTCCGCAGTTGTGTCAATGACTCTGACTAAATTATAAATACATCCCTTCATGATCATCTTCTTCGCCTTAATGTATGAAATAAACTTATCTCGAGGTTCAGCAGTATTGCCTTTCAACTCACGAACTGGCTCATTAGAAACTCAAACTTGACCACTTTAGCATGACAATCAAGAATGGCCTAACACTTGTATAACCAATCCATCCCTATAATCACATGAAAGTCAACTATTTATAACTCAATGAGGTTTATTGTAGTCTCTCAATCTTGAATTATAATCACACAACCCCTATAAATGCGGGAGAAAATAACAGAATCTCCCACTAGAGTCGACATAAAAATTGGTTCAAGTAGTTGTTCTGGATCTATCCCAAAATCCAAAGCAAAGTACGTAGTAACATAGAATAAAGAAATCCAGGATCCAGAAGAGCATAAGCATCTAGAGCACAAACTATAAGTATACCTGTGATGACAGCATCTGAAGCCTATGCAGTAGGGTGAGTACGTATGGCATAAAAAAGAGGATGAGTTCCCTGAGAAGTAGCAGCTGTCTGTGGCACCTTTCATGCATTACGCCTAATGTGGGGGCCATTACCCCTCGGTGGGGGAGGTGCAGCTGAATTAGTATCCATAGAAGGTGTCGGGTGAGCGCTCAACCCTGTTTCCTGTTATGGCAAAACTTTCAGATATGACCTGTCAACTCGCAACCATAGCATAGACCACGGGGTCCCCTGGTAACACTAGGCTGACGCTGATGAGAGCCCACACTACTCTGACCCTGATGTGCAGTACAATGCTCACTCTGAATGGACCTAGACTGGCCTCCTTGTCCGGAATTGTATGCCACTGGAGGGCTACTGAAAGTTGTCAGCATCCTAGACTGTGATGGGACAGATGATCCTCTGTTGTTCTGCCCCTTGCCTGAACTAGGCACTGCACTGAAAGTGCCAAAATTCCAAGTCTTTTTGTCCTTCTCCCTGTTGGCTCTCTCCTCCTAATGAATACTCTCGAGATGCATTTCTAGGTCTAAAAAGTCAGTAAAGGTAGTGTTTCTTCTCCCACTAGCCGTATATTTTCTGATGCCCGGAATCAAGCCATGAGCAAATCGATCAATCTTCTCATCCTCGGAGGGGATGAGGTGGGGAGCATAACGGGATAACTTCTCAAATTTGATGTTATACTCAAGGAAGGTCATGGTATCATGCTTTAAGGTCTCAAACAATATCACAAGGGCGTCTCTCATTCCTGGTGGTAACCACTTTTTAATGAAGATCTTCTTAAATTCTGCCCAAATCATTGGAGGTGCATCCTCCGGTCGACATTTCTCTACCCCTTTGAACCAGAGGTTAGCAATGTCTTTCAACTGGTAGGTTGCTAATCGAACCACCCGATAGTCTTTAACTCCCAGCAAAGTAGTAGCTTTCTCAACTTCCTCCAAGAAGTCCTGAGGGTCTGCACTGGGATTTGTACCAGTGAAAACTGGCGGTTCAAGTCTCACAAATTTGATGGCCAATTGTGTTATTCCCCAAACCTGCGGAGGCGTGGCTGGCACCCGGTGTCGTACTGGCCCAAGCGAACCACTCTGTAACTTATTTTTTTCTTCTGTAACTATCATGGGCCAACATGGCCACAACTCATAATGTATAACTATAAGTGGACAAACGTTGTATCAACGAACCATCGTACTTAAAACATAAATACATATGGGCCGTCAAGGCCTCTGACATACTATACATTATGAACTTGTATCTACAAAGCCTCTAAGAGTATTTGACATCTAAACATGGTCGGGACAGGGACCCGGCCTACCCATAAGTATGTATCAAAACTATGACACAGTGACTTACAGATTCAGCCGCACTCCGAATGAAGTGGAGTCTTACCGATCCTTAGCTGAATGATAACCTTGTCTACTATGAGGGCTCATCAAACTGATTATCTATACTTGCAAGCATGAATGCAACATCCACAATAAAAGGACATCAGTACGAATAATGTACCGAGTATGTAAGGCATGTAAATCAGTATATAAAGGACATGAAAGAAACATGGAATAAAGGACTTAACACGTAAGTCTTGATAACTCTATAAATCATGAAATATTTATAATGTCATGCATATGCATATAAATGTCATATCATGCATATGTATATGCGTACATAACATCATCAAGCTTCTGAGGGCATCCCATCATATCATCTGGGCCTCTATGGGCGAAATCATCAACGTATACCAACTGATCAGGTGGTGGTGCGTATATAATGCTGTAACCTTTTTCCATACCCCATATACATATAATATATGCGTATATAATGACATCTGGTCATGGGTCAATGTACATGTATAAATGAATGCAATGCATGGGAAGTAAGTCAATAAGATCTTTCGGAATGTCATAAAATCATTATGCCTTCGATTAATATCATGAAATAAACTTTATCAACTTACGTATTTTCTGAGATCCATGAACAGACGATATAATAATAAGGCACATGGGAAATCAAGAACATAGGCACCCCTAGTGCTTCTATGAATAGAGACATTTATGAAAGTTGTGCATTTGCTCGTTTCATTTATATCGTGTGGATCATGCCAAAAGGAAAAAATGGATAGCCTTAATATACCTAATCTTAACCCACTAGCTCAAGAGCTCAACTCGTATCCACTTCACGATCTATGCAATAACAAGAATAATACTATTGTCAACCATACGAACAATTCTCCTAATCGCATAACGGAAAATAACCTATCCTACAATGAAATGGACATGATTTCCACTGTTCTTATCATTCCCTCAAGCCTACCATAGGCAAGGTAATACAAAAACACAACTAGCAACTTTCACAACAAATTTTACAACCTAAACTATGATACAACGAGCGGTAAGCTCGACTACAATTATCAAATATACTTCTCCAATATTTATTTCCTTCAAAACACATATCAATAACAACTACAACTATATATCTAAGTTACTCCAATGAGTTCTAGCCACAACACAACTTCGAATATTATCGAATAGCCAACATAATAACAACAACGTCAAAATGCAATTTTCCGCTATTAATTCCATAATTCTCATTCCACAATTTAGTCATGACCTAGACGAATTTAAATATACCAAGGAGAGGAAAATTCTTACCTTATTTGCCAAGAAATCCTCTTATTATACCTTACTTTACATTGAAGAAAACCCGAATTAACAAACGCACCAAAACAGAACAACGAGATCGAGGTGGTGCACAAAACTCATATATTATCTTTGAGAAAGATTACACTCTTCTTCCATAAATTACCAAGTCACGTTGCTACTACTACAATATAAATTCACATTGATGCTATATCCCTTGTGATGTAGTACTGCTGCTATGTATAATTTTCAAAGATGAAAGGTTGCTTCAAATTTTTCTACTTCTCGTGAAAATGAAGGAACCAAAATAGTTGTTGCCTAGTTTTATTTATGAAATACCATATTTAGCTAAAGTGATAAGAGGGTCATGTTTGCTGCAATTCTTTCACATAAGAAGTGTCCAAAGAGAGTGTTTTTATCCATCATGGTTTGTGGGGTTCACCCACCTCTTCATTATCACTATATCACCAACTTCTTCCAAATGTCCGCTCATAAATCCTATAAAGGACATTAGTCATATGTTACATATTGTCATGGCTCCACGTAGACATGCCAATATCATACTTATTCTAAAATAACTTATCCTCAAGGTGTTGGTATGGATTCCCCAAATGAAAGAATTAATCATTAACCAAAAAGATGTTGAACGTTGTTAATTCATTCTCCGCACAAAATGAAGCATAAATGTTATAAGTAGCTTTTGCCAAAATGAAAGCAAATGGACATTTAATGCTTGGATCATGCCAAAAGAAGGAAGGATTAGCCTTAACATACCTTTAATATCAACTTCCTACTTGTATTTGTGAACAATCTCCTCCACATCTCAATCTCGAATTACTTCCAGCTTAACGATAGCACCACGAGTTCGAAACAACCAAACAAATGTATACTTGTCGTGACTAACCCCTCTGTTCGTTTTTGTTTGTCTAAACTTTGTAGGGAGTAGCCTCGTTTTGTCAATTCCATATGACTGAAATGAGAGCTTAAGTGAAGAATTGCTCTATTGATGACCATGGATCCACACAACTAAAGTCACGACTTTATCACCAGGAAATTAGCTATAAAGATGCCACCAACATGATAATTTGTACTAGTCACTTGATGCTCCTTGATATGTAGCCACGTGGTGACATCCTTGTCACCTTGTAATTGTCCACAAATTCTCATCCTAAAGTACTACTATTAAAATATTAATAAAATATGGTACCATATAAAATCAATAGATACACTATTATTTCATTAAAATATCCATGTAAAAAAATACATAGATTTTATCAACTTTTAATTTTGCTAATCTCGTATAAAGAGTACAAATTTACGTACGCCTAATTCTTAAAATGGTAAAAACATAACCTTCTTTTCTTGTGAGAAAATAACTTCTATATTTACAACAAAGAAAATCTCATAAACTTCTCATATTATGTGTATACTTTAAGGCATATTCAGAAGTAATAATATTAATAACTATATAAAATTATATATTTCAAACTTTTTACAAAAAATGTTCCACTCAAAATAAATATCATATCAAAATGTATCTAACGGTATCAAGGTTATTAAACTTACGGGGTCTTATAATAACATAGTCACAAATCTTCTATAACTTCATGAATGACCTTAATCCCTTGAAATATTACATTAATGAGGTATGCATCTCCATTCACATTTTGAGCAAGTATCTTACTTAAATGAAAAGTTAAGAAAGTCATCTAAATTTATTAAGTAGTAACTTTATCTACACATATGTCAATCAAATTGTCACGACCCAAAATTCAACTAGTCGTGATGACACCTAACCCAACCCGCTAGGTAAGCCAATTGATAACTATCCAATTCCAATGATATTTAATAGGACAGTTAAGTAAAGAAATTATCTAAATCTTATACATTTCCCAAGGACTGGTAAAACAAATCATGAGCTTCTAAGAATAGAGTTTACAAAGCTAAAATGAAGAAAATACATCATCTGTTTGAAAAATATATTAACAGAGTTTTATAGATATAAGGCTACCATGAACAAGAGGTAGCTACAACCGAGACGCAGGTACATCTTCAAATCCAGCTCCCATCGAACACAACAACATCAGTAGCCAACATCTGCTTGGACGGTGCAGAAGTGTAGTATGAGTACAACCAACCCCATGTACTTAATAAGTAACAAACCTAACCTTAGGTTGAAAGTAGTGACGAGATAACACAATGGTCGGATCCAACACCAATATTCCACAACAGTTCATAATAGCATAGTACAAGTAATAAAAGAGGTATTCAGAAATAAAATGCTCAGTTCGTTCACAGTTCCAATAAAATAGGCATTGCTTTTCAAGTATCTCAATGAAAACCCAGATCTTTTATCGAAAATGCCAAAATACGAGTATGTTTGAAAACTATGATTTTTCCCAAAACTCCTTTCAATAACAAGTAAGATGTTTCATTTTCAGATAGCATGAGGAAAGTACGTCTCTATGCCTACATGTCAAGATACAGATAAAATCATAAATGTCACCAAAATTGGGTAGCAGAAAGAAATGCATATTTATGCATGTATCTCAAGTGCGCATGTCAAATCCAATGCATCTGAATGATGAGCTCATGTACTCACACTCTTAGAGTACTCAATCTTATTGTCTCGCATTCTCTCTCACTATGCTAAATGCTCAGCACACTCAATCACTCAGCATTGTACAAAACCTGTTGCGACGTGCAGTCCGGTCTACATATATATAATCAACTATGCTCATTGGGGGTGTGCAGACTCCGTAGTGGCTCCTACAACCCAAGCGCTACCCGCACGGATAACTCACGTGCTGCACGGACAACTTACATGCCATAATATCAATATCTGGATCCGCACGGACAACTCACGTGCTATAATATCAATATCTGGATCCGCACGAACAACTCACGTGCTATAATATCAATATCTGGATCCGCACGGACAACTCACGTACTTTAGTATCAATATCTTCACAAATCCTCTATAACCTCATGAATGACCTTAATCCCTAGGCATATTACGTTAATGAGGTATGCATCTCCATTCACGTTTTGAGCAAGTATCTTACTTAAATAAAAAGTTAAGAAAGTCATCTAAATTTATTAAGTAGTAACTTTATCTACACATATGTCAAACATATTGTCATGACCCAAAATCCAACTAGTCGTGATGGCACCTAACCCAACCCGCTAGGTAAGCCCATTAACAACAATCCAATTCCAATCATATTTAATAAGTCAGTTAAGTAAAAAAATTATTTGAATCTTATACGTTTCCCAAGGACTGGTAGTACAAATTATGAACTTCTAAGAATAGAGTTTACAAAGCTGAAATGAAGTAAATACATCATCTGTTTGAAAAATACATTAACAGAGTTTTATAGATCTAAGGCTACCATGAACAAGAGGCAGCTACAACCGGGACGTAGGTACATCTTCAAATCTAGCTCCCATCGAACATAACAACATCAACAGCCAACATCTGCACGCAAGGTGCAGAAGTGTAGTATGAGTACAACCGATCCCATGTACTCAATAAGTAACAAACCTAACCTTAGGTTGAAAGTAGTGACGAACTAACACAAAGGTTGAGTCCAACACCAATATTCCACAACAGTTCATAACAGCATAGTACAAGTAACAAAAAAGGTATCTCAGAAATAAAATGCTTAGTTCGTTCACAGTTCCAGAAAAATAGGCATTGTTTTTCAAGTATCTCAATGAAAACCCAAATCTTTTACCGAAAATGCCAAAATACGAGTAAGTTTGAAAACTATGATTTTTCCCAAAACTCCTTTCAATAACAAGTAAGATATTTCATTTTTAGATAGTATGAGGAAAGTACGTCTATATGCCTACATGTCAAGATATAGGTAAAATCATAAATGTCACCAAAATTGGGTAGCAGGAGGAAATGCATCTTTATGCATGTATCTCAAGTGCGTATGTCAAATGCAATGCATCTCAATGATGAGCTCATGTACTCACACTCTCAGAGTACTCAATCGCATTGTCTCGCATTCTCTCTCACTATGCTAAATGCTCAGCACACTCAATCACTCAGCACTGTACAATACCTGTTACAGCGTGCAGCCCGATCTATATATATATAATCAACTGTGCTCACTAAGGGTGTGCAGACTCCGGTGGGGCTCCTACAACCCAAGCGCTATAATCTGCACGGACAACTCATGTGCTGCACGGACAACTCACCATAATATCAATATCTGGATCCGCACGGACAACTCACGTGCAGCACGGATAACTCACGTGCTATAATATCAATATCTGGATACGCACGGACAACTCACGTGTTGCAGAGACAAATCACATGCTTTAGTATCAATATCTTCACAAACAGACCCCCGGCCTCACTCAGTCATCAATATCTCCAGTCTCACTCACGGGCTCAAAATGTCATGAAACTAGCCCGACAACAATGATAAGATGTATCAATAAATAACAACTGAGAATGAGATATGATATGAATGCATGAATATCACTAAGTATGAAATATCAATAAAATCAATGAAATGATAGCAAGAAATGACCACTATGGTTCCTAGCAGTATCGTCATAAAGCCTAAACATGATATCTAGCATGATTGACAGCTCAATTATATTATCACATGGTGGAAACACGGATATCAACAAAGTAGGACCACTATACAGTGCCATAGAAGCAACAGAATCCCAATTCACATGGTGCACGCCCACACGCCCGTCACCTAGCATATGTGTCACCTCAATACCGATCACATAATGCGTATTATGAGGTTTCATACCCTCAACACTAAGTTTAGAAGAGTTACTTACCTCGAACAAGCCAATACCATTGCCGAGCAAGCCAAGCGATGCTCCAAATATGCCATCACGTGCGTAGCGACCTCCGAACGGCTTAAAACTATCCAAAAGCAACTCAACTACATCAAATAAAGCCCAAGGAAACAATTCCAAATGATAAAGATCGTATCCTTAATCAAAACCCAAAATCGGCCAAAAATCACACCCGGACCCGCACCTCGTAACCCAACAAAACTCACAAAATCCGACAACCCATTCAATTACGAGTCAAACCATACTAGTTTCACTCAAATCCGACTCCAATTCGATGTTCAAAACTCAAAAATTCATATTATGAAACTTTAGGCCAAAACCCCCAATTTCCTCAATAAAATTCACAATCCAATTACCAAAAACAAAGGCAGATTCGTGAAATATAACCACAACCGAGTAGAGAACATTTACCCCAATTCATATGGTAAAATTTGCTTCAAGAATTGCCTCAATCCGAGTTCCATAGCTCCAAAAATGCAAAAATATCTGAAACCTTCGAAATAGAGTACTATATACACTGCCTAGACATCCTCTTTCGCGAACGCGAAAAAACCATCGCATTCGCGATGAACAAAATATCAGTCACCCAAAAATACTCTACGCGTTTTCGACACAAGCCTCGTGAACGCGATATACACTGGGGGACAGAACTACGCGAACGTGATGAAGACAGGCCTCTAGCTCCAGCTCAACCCTACGCGAACGGGATCCCTCATACGCGAATGCGAGGAAGATTTGCCCCAACTCTACCGAATGCGGACCAATATTCGCGAACGCGATGAAGAAATGCCACTGCCATCAAAATACACTACGCGTTCGCGATACATGCCACGCAAACGTGATGAAGGGCTGAGACACCAGAAACCAGCAAAACACAACAGTGAAAACATGAAGGAAGATGATCCAAAACATGCCCGAGCCCCTCGGGACCTTGTCCTAACATACCAACAATTCCCATAACATAACACGGACCTAATCGAGGCCTCAAAACACACATAACAATATCGAAATGATGAATCAAACCTCAACTCGAAATTAGTGAACTTTAAAACTTCAAACTTTTACAACGGATGCCGAAACCTACCAAATCACGTCCGATTGACCTCAATATTTGCACACAAGTCACATTCGACATTAAGGACCTGCTCCAACTTCCGAAATTACAATTCGACCCCGATATCAAAAAGTCCACTCCCGGTTAATCTTTTCAAAATTTTAACTTTCGCCATTTCGAGCCAAATTCAACCACGGACCTCCAAATCACAATCCAGATGCGCTCCTAAGTCCAAAATCACCCAACGGAGCTAAAAAAACCATCAAAATTTCAATTTGAGGTCTAATGATAAAAAGTCAAACTTGGTCAACTCTTTCAAATTTAAAGCTCCCCAGTTGAGAATCATTCTTCCAAATCAGTTCCGAATAACCTGAAAATCAAAAACGACGATTCACACAAGTCAAAATACATCATACGGAGCTACGATCGCCCACAAACTACTGAGCGAAGTGAAAATTCTCAAAACGAGCGGTCGGGTCGTTACACATATGCCATCTTTTTTAATAAGACGCCAACACACCTTTTAAATACACATGTAACTTTTATAGACAAAATATGTGTCCCCTCCACTGTATGCATTCATGTCTCCATCACTTGGCTTCCACCTATTCCTACCCCATGTGAATCATCCCCACATAATAATTATTCACTAATTAATATATTAATCTTCCACTAAAATCTAATATTTAACCAATTAGTCACATAATTAATTTCTAGGTTTTATTTCACTTAAATACTAATATACTTCATATATCTTACTATAATATACTTTACTATTATGGTCATGTGGTATATTGTGTAGCACTAATCCATAAATACAGGGTATTATAGCTTGGACCGTATTTTATTCCAAAATGTCAAATTTCGACGAAACTCATTTTCTTCAACTCGTTTACCCTTTGACCTTCATGACACTTACTTATCACTTGTTAAATATAGAATAAATACTTATAACCTCAAAAATAATCTTGTCCTTGAACTTATGTCAATTATCTTACGACAAATCTAACGTGCAAAAGTGCGGGATGTAACAAACGGTTCCATGTCCTCAACCGCTGGTGCTCTCATCCCTCCTTGTTGGAGTGCCTGAATACCTTCTGTTGGGTCTGCATATCTATGAGGTCAGCATAAATATCCATAGCCTTTCTAATATCAGTGAGGGTCTTTTCTAAGTGATTTGGTTATGGAGGTAGAGCAGGTTCCTCATCAACTTCTTTCTCGAGCTCCTGGACCATCCTTGGAGCCATTGGAACTGGCAGAGTCCGTGCTCTTGCAGCCTTCGGAGGTTGGCGACCCTAGGTCTAGCAGGTACCCCTCTTGAAGCCACATCAGGTATAGGAGAAGCTTCCCAATTCATATTATCGCCACGCGTGTTCACCATCTTCTGCCAATTGATATAGCGCACGAGTTAGGAAATATTTCTTAGTTCTATTGCACGATTCTAGAATAAGAAGAAAAAGTGAAGTATTCTTATAATGTCCGTATAGCCTTCTCTATATAAGTGTGGTGCACAACACACCAATAAAGAAAACTCTACCAAACATGATTTCATAGACTTCCTAGGACTCGAATTAGAACCTAGGGCTCTGATACCAAGTTTGTCACGCCCTAAAACTATGTGACCGGCACTCGGTACTCTACCAGACCCGAGTGAACCATCCCATAGATTAATACACATCTATATGTCTAATAGGAGGATGTGAAATCCTCTTCAATTACAATCATTTTAAGATATATGATAAAATATGAATAATGTCTTTAAGTAAATATGTTTCCTTTGAAGGCAAAGCTTCATAAAGATAAAAGAAAGTTTCATTCATGAACGCCATGTAAGTTACCATAGGATTACAACCCAAAATGAATACTACTATTGTCAATGGAATCTCTATGACACGGAATGGAATAGTTAACCAAGGCATAACCCGGTGGATCAAAAGGATAGTAATATAATAAATTCCTCCACGAATACTAGAGTGGAGTCTCACCAAATAATATCAACGGGAATGTAGAGCCATCCTATCCACGCGGCCCAAGCTGCTCAGGTCCAGTCCCTGAAAATAGAAATGAAAATGTGGCCAAAAGGCCTAAGCTCCACATGCCTAGTACGAATCATGAACCATTTTCCAAAAGAAAATAGAATAAGATTTAAGAAGATATAAGATATGCAATAACAATTGCTATCAAGAAAGAAGCCTTCATATCAATTAAAAATTTAGAAAGTAAAATAAAATAATGTGGTAAAACATATTTCAAAGTCTTCCTTTAGCATTGATCTTTGCAAAATCATGTTAGAGTTTTCATTTACCGGGAGCACTATGCCATCATCGACACGAAAGAAGGTCAACTAGGTTATGTACCTAGCGGCAAGTATCATATACCCTAGTTGCTTAGGTCATCTCATCGTTGTACCGCACGAATCAACTCATCCATGCTAATAAAGTAGCACAATAGTACCCCTAATGGGAAGTACTCTGCCGTAGTTCCCAACCGTAAGGTAAGTTCTACGCCTACACCGGCACGTGTAGTTTCATGACCTAATGAGGAAAAGTATCCAAGGTCATTCTCGGTAAATTTAAGTAACTCCCAAAACCTTTACATTTATCAATGATGATATTTATAGCCAAATTAACTATTTGAGAATAGTTAAATCTAAGATATTTCACAACTCATGTATTTTCATTTCAAAAAAAATACTACAAGTGCTATTCCCTATTTATTTAGTTTTTAAAAATTAAGATAAAACATTTCAAGAAAATAATATTCATAGCACTTAAATCTTTTATGATGCAAGAATGGTACAATCCCAACTCGCTCGTCCCCACAAGCTAGGACTCACATTTAGAAACTCAATTTAATCGTATTTCGATATGAGTATGGAGAAAAGTTCCGAGGGTAGTAAGTATCAACGTACCTCAAATTGCTTCCAACCTTACCCCCCAAATGATCCAATAATGCCAACGAGTCACAATTTACATATACGAACTCACATAATCCAAGAACGCATCACAACGATACCAACTAAATTAACTAAGTGTCTAACACTTAAGTCTAATTTTATAAGTTTAACAAAAATTCTCATTTCATTATTTGAAGGTCAATCCTTGTATTTTAACTCCAACTCATTCATTAAACTTGTTATGGGATCTAGTCGTTTCACTAGAAACTTAAAATAACATCGTTCAAACAAGACCCAACACTATTCATCATCTTTTCCAACCAACTCTTCAATTTCAAGACTAGCTTCTAGGGTTTTATGAATAGATGTTTAAATATAAATCTAACTTCATAAATATACTCTACTACGCCCATGGAGTATAGTACATTAGATTAGAGTGAAGAAATTACCTCTTTGTCAAACCCTAAAAGTTTCAAGATTTGAGTTTCTTGAAATGTCCTTGAGACTATCTTCAAAAATCTATGAATCCCACGATGTTGGAGGGTTAAGAGATGTAATAAATGAACCAAATCTATCAAAGAAAGACATTTAATTCTTTCCTTGAAGATGTATTAATGATAAAGAGCTCCTCCTTCTCTCTAATCCCCAAGACCAAGTCCAAAATAATATAATTTCTCTCTCTACGAAATGCCTATAAAAACTTCAGTTATGGGTTTTAAATTTCGGGTGCTGAGTTGCACGCCTTCGCTGCACTTCACTGTCTCACAACTCATGCTGGGTTCCAATTTATTCCATCGCTGGAGCAATATTTTGGTCTTCAACTTTAATCATTCCATTTCCCAACTTAATATGCTTGTTTTTTGCCTTTCATAATTACGTCCATTATTCTCTTATCTTTGCTTATTTCAAGACCCAACACTATTCATCATCTTTTCCAACCAACTCTTCAATTTCAAGACTAGCTTCTAGGGTTTTATGAATAGATGTTTAAATATAAATCTAACTTCATAAATATACTCTACTACGCCCATGGAGTATAGTACATTAGATTAGAGTGAAGAAATTATCTCTTTGTCAAACCCTAAAAGTTTCAAGATTTGAGTTTCTTAAAATGTCCTTGAGACTATCTTCAAAAATCTATGAATCCCACGATGTTGGAGGGTTAAGAGATGTAATAAATGAACCAAATCTATCAAAGAAAGGTATTTAATTCTTACCTTGAAGATGTATTAATGGTAAAGAGTTCCTCCTTCTCTCTAATCCCCAAGACCAAGTCCAAAGTAATATAATTTCTTTCTCGACGAAATGCCTATAAAAACTTCAGCTGTGGGTTTTAAATTTCGGGTACTAAGTTGCACGCCTTCGCTGCACTTCACTGTCTCACGACTCACGCTGGGTTCCAATTTATTCCATCGCTGGAGCAATATTTTGGTCTTCAACTTTAATCATTCCATTTCCCAACTTAATATGCTTGTTTTTTGTCTTTCATAATTACGTCCATTATTCTCTTATCTTTGCTATTTAATTAATTTCCCCCCCCCCCCCCCTCCTTATATCCTTGTCCCCTTTATCTCTTTGTTAGCTAATAACTTTTCTAGTTTTCTAAATACTTTCTAGTTGCCAATCGAAGTCTAGGATTTTAAATTTTTGTTTTCTTATTAAATTCCAACTCTTCAAGTTGGTTACATATCATTGAATTCTCAAAATTTCAGCACTTATGACATAGAAACTTGATATACTCCAAATGCATTTGATGACCTTGTAACCTCCACTAATTCAATGATTAACTATCGACATTGTCCCTAAGCATTCCACTAACTTTGTTCCACTCGAATAATCATGTAACTCAGATTTAATTACATTGCATTCTCAAGTTCAAAATTAGTAGGAATTAACTAAAAGAATTTACGGGGCTTTACACAAACACCTCAAATTGAGGGGAAAAACATTGTTTTTGAAAAAAAAAATACTTTTGGCATGGTGAGAAGCTTGGCCAAACAGGCTATAAGCACAGAAATATATATATATATATATATATATATATATATATATATATTATGTGCTTAGAAGATTTATAATGGGGAACAGGACACTGCTTCTCCTCTGGCATAAATGGAATGTTCTGGTAGAAAGAGTAAAGAAAGCTTAATTGACTAGTATTGGGAATGACTAAAGCTATGAAAAGCTTGTGAAAGACTTCCCCTGTGCACAATGTGAAAATTAAATAGGAAATACTGTTGAAGATTGTACACAAAATTTGGAGAAGCCTCTACCACCAAGAGGAGTCACAATTCGATCCAAAATGGTATCTGTCTTTGCATCTAAGTATCCCATGTCAGTGGCTTCCGACGAAATGGCTTTATTACCTCTACCATTACACCAGCAGTTGATAATAAAGGCGCCTCGTGCACTAGAATATGAACATTCACGTGTTAGAGAGTCTGTTTTTGCTGCTCTACATTTCTCCCTCTTGTGCAAAAGAAACTGATTAGACCAATTGTGCCAATCAGACACTTCACTTTCCTGAAGAGAATGAGCCGTTGTCTTTATCCAGAATCCAGAATCGAACCATTTTGTATCTTCCACTATACCCTGTAATGAAGAGTATAACAATATATGAGGATTAAGATATAAGTCTCTTTTATTGAACAAAGCAAACAAAACTTTTGAATCATTTGATGCATAGGGACTAACTCAGTAGAGGTAAGGTAAGTGATTAAATCAAAGGACCTAGGAGATTACTGTCACGACCCAAAATCCCCTCCGTATGGGTATTGTGATGGCACCTAGTCTTAAGGACTAAGTAAGCCTAACATTAATTGAAACAACAACATTATTTAAACAACATCTAACAATTTGAAATAGAAATCTCTTAAAGTTTTACAATTCCCAAAACCCGGCAGTACAAGTCATAAGCTCTATAGAGTGTTTTCTAGAAAGCTTCTAAATACAACTGTCCAAAACTAAGAATAAACAGTGCAAAATAAAAACTTGAAAGTGACTTCGAAGCCTGCGAACGCACCAACAAGTTTACCTTGAGTCTCCACAGCAACGACCCGCACAGCTACTAACGAAACATACCTGGATCTGCACAAAAAATGTGCAGAAGTGTAGAATGAGCATACCACAGCGGTGCCCAGTAAGTATAAAAACTAACCTCAGTGGAGTAGTGACGAGGTACAGTCAAGACACTCACTAGTCAAATAACCTGTGTCATACTAAAATAATCGAGAACAAATAGCAGTGATATAAACAGTAAGGCAGCAAGAACACCACAATTATTGCCCCGACAAATAAGAAAGAACACAATTACAACCAATTAAACAAGTCTTTCACATAAGAACTCTTCAAATAAAATACATTCCATATATATATTTCCTTCGAATATGTATCCTTCGAATATAAAACTCATTCAAATAAATATCTTTTAAAATAAAATTCTTCAATTTAAAAGTCACTCTGTGACACCTCATTTCATAATTATCAAATACGGATTTCAACCCACCTTTATATTTTCACGGCACCTCGTGCCCATATTTCTATCACAACTGCATGGACTACTCACGTGCCAATAATATCAATGTATATAAGATCCGCATGATCAATTTATTCCCATTAATGTAAGTTTATAATTTAAATCAAGTAGGAAATCAACAAAAGAATAAATTTATTTTAGAAATCATTTGGTGGAGAAAAATAACATTTTAATAAAATGAAACACCTGATAGTTGATGATTTGGATGTGAAACTTATAAGAATTAAAGTATACAATAATTTCTTTTATTCAAAACAACTTAACCTTAAAAGTTAGTAAAAGCTGGAAACACAAATCCTCAGAGTCTCGTACAAGGGCCAAAGCCAACACATTACAACCAGGAATACAAACACACAATATAATCAAATAATACATCGCGGAAGAACACACGGATTTACATATCACGGAAAAATAAAATAACCAAAGGCAAGTGCAACCATAGAAAATATCAACAAAAAGAGTACTCCCGAGGTACCGCCTCGTAGTCCCAAAAGTAAATATGCAACATCAACAATGCCCCCAGGCCATCACAAATCAATTTCCGACATAGCCCACCTTGTCTCGCCGCGTGTGCAATAGTAAAATGAATTCCCGCCTTGTCTCGCCACACGTGCACAATAATGTTCCCACCTTGTCTCGCCACATATATATATATATATATATATATATATATATATATATATATATATATATATCCCGCCTTGTCACGCCGCATGTGCAAATATCAATAGTAACAATAGCATGGCAGAAACCTCGTGCAAACACCCGAACATAACTCCCACAATATAATGTGCCAATATCACATCTCATAAACTGCACCTCAAGTACTCAAATATTACAACATCATATAAATTGCACACCAAATGCTCAAATATTACAATTATCACAGATTGCACATCAAGTGCTCAAATATCACAACTTGCCACAAAAATCAACCATACCTTATTTTTCACAATAAGGAGCCCATGGCTCGACCATAATGTGCACAAAAATCTTAACAAAATATCCGAAAATTAACAAATCAGCAAAATAATATTTTACATAAAAATCAAGGTGGCAATTACATCAAATCATCATGTAAAAATAATTTCAACAAACAAGGATCTAGGCATGACAAATAGAGAATTTAATAGTTGCCAATAATTTCCCATTTAATACATAAGGGCGTCTAAAGATTTTTAACCAATGTAATTTGCCCATATAACCCAA
This sequence comes from Nicotiana tomentosiformis, assembly GCF_000390325.3. NCBI lineage: Eukaryota > Viridiplantae > Streptophyta > Magnoliopsida > Solanales > Solanaceae > Nicotiana > Nicotiana tomentosiformis. Next base: position 26,003,516 of record NC_090813.1, read on the forward strand.
GTACGTACTCGTCACCTCGCGTACATGGTTTTCAATTACACAAATTGCACATAAGACTCAATGCCTAAGGGGATAATTCCCCCACTTGAGGTTAGGCAAGATACTTACCTTTTGAAGTTAGGCCGATATTCCAAAATAGTCTTCTTGCTTGAATTGACCTCCGGACAGCTCAAATCTATCCAAATTAATTGTATAACTTCATTAAAATTCTTCAAAAATAATTCTGGATAATAATACGTCGACTAAAAATTTTATTCCAAAAAGTCAACGCGGGACCCGCCTCTTGGAACCCGACATAATTTTCATGAAATCCGAATACCCATTCCGATACGAGTTCAACTATACCAATTTTATCGAATTCCAATAAAAACTCGACTTCCAAATCTAAAATTTTCGTTTTTGGAAGATTTTACAAAAATCTTGATTTTCCTCTATTAAATCCGAATTAAACGATGAATATAATCATAGATTCATGAAATAAAATCACTTTAGGATATAGAACATTTACCCAAGTCAAAGTCGTGAAGAACTACTCCAAAATCGCCCAGAAACCGAGCTCCAAAATCTCAAATCGAAAATGATGAAATGACCATTTTTTGTCCTAAATGTTTTGCCCAGATTCCGCTTCTGCGGACTAATTTCACGCACCTGCGAGCTCGCTTTTGCGAGAAATTTCTTGCTTCTGCGATGCCCACTGACCTCTCGCACCTGCGGAGAAGTTCCGTTTTCTGCGGTCTCGCAGGTGCGGGATAATTTTCGCACCTGCGACCACTGCCCAGGCCTGCTACTTTAGCATCTGCGATCTCAACCTCGCATCTGCGATTGCGCATCTGCGTTCCATTTCATCGCAGATGCGATGATACCAGTGACAGAGTTCCAACAGCTCCTTCAATTTTAAATTTTGGTCCGTTTAACCATCCGAAACTCACCCGAGGCCCCCGGGACCTCAACCAATTATACCAACACATCCCAAAATACAATACGAACTTAGTCGAGGCTTCAAACCACATCAAATAACGCCGAAATTACGAATCGCGCATCGAATCAAATTTTGAGTTTTCAAATCTCCCAACTTCTATATTTGCGTCGAAACGTATCAAATCAATCCGGAATGACTTCAAATTTTGCACACAAGTCATAAATGACATAATGGAGCTATTCCCATCTCCGGAATCGAAATGCGACCTCGTTATCCAAAAATTCACCCTTCGGTAAGATTTTTCCAAAAATCTTCTATTTTTCAACTTTCGCCAAAATGCGTCGAATCGTCCTACGGACTTCCAAATCAGAATCCGGACGTATGCCGAAGTCCGAAATCGCCATACGAAGCTATTGACATCATCAAAATTCTATTCCGAGGTCGTTTGCTCAAAAGTCAATTCTCCAGTCAACTCTTTCAATTTAAGCTTCAAAATGAGAATATTTCTTTAAATTAAATTTCGAATCTTCCGAAAACTAAGCTCGACCACATACGCGGGTCATAATACATATTGTGAAACTTCTCGAGACCTTAAGTTACTGGACGGGGTATATTTTCTTAAAACGACAAGTCGGGTCGTTACAATTACCAACTTGAAAGAAGCTTACATGGAAATCTTGGTCCAATAAGAGTAGAGAATCCTTCAACCAAATGGATGAATATCCCTCAAACTGTTTAATCCATTCAAGTCCCAGGTCTTTCCCAAGGAGGCTGCTAGAATAGCATCCCTGGTAAGTAGCATAGCATTTTCATGAGAATAGGAGTTGAAAAACAAAATAAAAATTGACGAAATTGTTCTTAAGCATACTTCAACACAAGTATAAGACTTGGCTGACATGAGAGCAAATGCAAAATTTGTCTTTGTACCACAGCAACCTCCTAGCTGCATCCATTGAAACTATCTACATTTAGCGCCATCAGTGAGAATTATTTGAGCTGCAACTCATGAATAGCTCATGAACAGATTTCAATGGCACCGATAATCCATAACCTTTATTATCTTCACCATAGCACCTGAATGGATATCACAAGTACTGAGATTCTTCTACTTTTGTACAGGTAGGGGGAGGGGAGGGTCAATTTAATAATACATCAAAAGAAATTGGGATACTTACATTGGAAATAAAAATGCAACCACAGCCATCCAAAGATGGAGAACAGACACGTGTAGTTTCTCAGTAACTAAACAAGGCCTGGATGGGAATATTCTCTTTTTGGACTTCCAGCAAGCTTTATTGAAATTCTAAACTCTAGAGCAACCTTTTGCAATGCATTTGAGTCATTATCGAGCACTGATTGAAGAGACTAAGAACTTAGAACTGAAAGAGTCCAGTAATGAGTCTACAGTTGAAGATCATATCCTTCAACAAAATTCAGGCAGGCCAGAGTGCACTTCAACAATCACAGATTCCAATTATGCTCAGGAAAGGCTGCCACATTGGCTCGTGTACAAAACAAACGCGGTGGTTCCTCTGTGGAAAGGAATGCCAAAAGGAACTTGACAAACTTGTCATACCATTCTTCTACCAAATAATAAAACAAAATATAGCCAACGTGATTACTGCCAATAGATTTTGACTTAATATACTAGCAACCTTCTGCACACCATTTGATCTAGTTACCTGTGAGAAAGAACGCATTTTCATGATAATATGACATCTTTATAGGAAAGTACATATTCCCCGTTTGACGAAGAATTAGAAGAACAACAATTATTTTCAAGTGAAAGAGCATAATGCTGAAAGGAAAGCATAGATGCAATTCACTGATAACTTTGCATATATCTTGATGTCATATAATTGCAAGAAAAAAGGATTGAATTAATATATAACTTTTTTCGTGTATTAGTTTGGGGATTGAAAAGTTTGGAAAAACTAAAGGAGAGAAGGTGAATGGAGGAGAGAAGAAAACAAATTGACTCAGAAACTGAAAATGAAATAGAGACTTACTTAAGTTCTGAATTCTTTACCCCATGTAAATTTCTGGAATATGGGAAATCTTGGACCACCGGGAGTTTGGGCCACTCTGATTGGTGCAACTTGATGGGTCCATCCCATGTGTAAGGGAGACATCTTTCTTTTGGCTTTGAAATGTCAAGCCAACTAAAGAAATAGTAAGGAAGATTTTATGGTAAATATTTCTTTGGTTTCACATTGAATATTTGACTCTTATCAAACTCATGAGATCATTGATGACATCAATGAAGCATTCCTAAACACTATAAATATGTGTTTTGCTCTCATTGTAAAGTACACCAACAAAGAGAGAAAGAAAGAGTGAAGTTTCACAGACAATGTATAAGAAAATAGTCTGTGAGAAAAATAGAGAGTAAGCGATATTGTATTTGAGGTGAGAATATCAAAAGAGGGTTATATCTTTTGAGTGTTGTAGTGGTCTTTGGAGTATTTTACTCGGACCTACAAAGTGTAAAATTTCTCACTATAGTGATATCAGTTGCTCGTCTCGGGGCCATGGTTTTTTCCCTTATTCAAAGAGTTTTCCACGTAAAATTCTTGGTGTCGTTGTCACTCTTTTATTCTTGTTAATTACCGTATCTCGGTGCTACGTGATTATTCCGCTTTTATTATTGTAAATATTATTTTTATAAGGGGTTTATTCTCAACAACTGGTATCAGATCACAGGTTCTGCTCGTTCACAGAAATATTATTCACTGTCGGTAGTACTATACACGATGAAAAAAAAATATTCGGAGTAAAGTATGGGATAGAAAAATTTAACGGAGATAGCAGTTTCTCAACATGGCAAAGAAGGATTAGAGATCTGCTCATCCAACAAGGATTACACAAGGTACTAGATGTTGATGCCAAAATGCCTGATACTATGAAAGTTGAGGATTAGGCTGACTTAGATGAAAGGGTTGCTAGTGCAATCAAGTTACACTTATCAGATGATGTGGTAAATAACATCATTGATGAAGACACCGCACGTGGCATTTGGGCAAGGTTGGAAGCCTATACATGTCCAAAACGCTAACAAATAAATTGTACCTGAAGAAGCAGCTATACGCCCTACACATGGGTGAAGGTATGAATTTTTTGTAATATTTAAATATGTTTAATGGACTAATCACACAGCTCGTCAATCTCTGAGTAAAAATCGAGAAAGAAGATAAAGTCATCTTGTTGTTGAACTCGTTGCCATCTTCGTACGATAATCTGGCAACAACCATCCTGCACGGTAAGGCTACCATTGAGTTGAAAGATGTCACATCGGCTCTTTTACTCAATGAGAAGATGAGAAAGAAGCCTGAAAGTCAAGGACATGCTCTCATCACAGAAGGTAGAGGCAGGAGTTACTAAAAGATTTCGAGCAACTATGGTTGATCCGGAGCTCGCGGGAAGTCTAAGAACCGATCCAAATCAAGAGCTAGAAATTGCTACAATTGTGATCAACCAGGTCACTTCAAAAGAGATTGCCCAAATCCAAGGAAAGGCAAAGGTGAAACTAGTGGCCAGAAGAATGACGACAATATAGCCGCCATGGTGCAAAACAATGATAATGTTGTCCTCTGTATAAACGAGGAAGAGGAATGCATGCACTTATCAGGTCCAGAGTCGGAATGGGTGGTTGATACATCAGCATCTTACCATGCCACACCGGTAAGAGATCTTTTTTGCAGATATGTAGCAGGTAATTTCGGCCTTGTGAGAATGGGTAACACAAGCTACTCAAAGATTGCGGGGATCGGTGAAATTTGTATCAAGACAAATGTCGGATGCACATTGGTTCTAAAGGACGTGCAACATGTACCTGATTTGCGGATGAACTTGATCTCAGGAATTGCCTTAGATCGAGATGGATACGAGAACTATTTTACAAATCAAAAGTGGAGACTCACCTAGGAATCATTGGTGATTACAAAGGGAGTTGCTCGTGGCACGTTGTACAGGACAAATACAGAAATATGCCAAGATGAATTGAACGCAGCACAAGATGAGATTTCTACAGATTTGTGGCACAAAAGGATGGGTCATATGAGCGAGAAGGGATTGCAGATTCTTTCTAGGAAATCACGCATTTCTTATGCCAAAGGTACAACGATAAAACCTTGTGACTACTGTTTATTTGGTAAGCAGCATAGAGTCTCATTTCAGACATCGTCTGAAAGAAAATTGAATATACTTGATTTGGTATATTCTGATATTTGTGGTCCAATGGAAATTGAATCGATGGGCGGCAATAAATATTTTGTTTCTTTTATTGATGATGCTTCACGAAAATTATGGGTTTATATTTTGAAAACCAAAGATCAGGTGTTTTAAGTTTTCCAGAAGTTTCATGCTATGGTGGAAAGAGAGACATGCCAAAAACTAAAACGTCTCCGAAGTGACAATGAAGGTGAGTACACTTCAAGGGAATTTGAAGAGTACTGTTCTAGACATGGGATCATACATGAAAAGACAGTTCCTGGAACCCGACAACACAATGGCGTAGCCGAAAGGATGAACCGCACCATTGTGGAGAAGGTGAGAAGCATGCTCAGAATGGCTAAACTGTCTAAGTCATTCTGAGGTGAAGCAGTTCAGACAGCCTGTTACCGAGTCCATCAGTTCCGTTGGCCTTTGACATCCCAGAGAGAGTCTGGGCCAACAAGTAGGTGTCCTACTCGCATATGAAGGTGTTCGGTTGCAGGGCTTTTGGACATGTACCAAAGGAGCAGAGAACAAAGCTGGATGATAAATCTGTTCCATGCATATTCATCGGATATGGAGATGAAGAGTTCGGATACAGATTGTAGGATCCTGTAAAGAAGAAAATCATCAGAAGCAGAGATGTAGTCTTCCGAGAAAGTGAAGTTGGAACTGCTGATGATATGCCGGAGAAGGCCAAGAATGGTATTATTCCTAACCTTCTTACTATTCCTTCTACTTCTAACAATCCCACAAGTGCATAAAGTACGACCAACAAGGTTGCCTAGCAGGGGGAGCAACCTAGTGAGGTTATTGAGCAGGGGGAGCAACTTGATGATGATGTCGAACAAGTGGAGTACCCCACTCATGAAGAAGAATAACCTCAACCTCTGAGGAGATCAGAGAGGCCAAGGGTAGAGTCATGCAAGTACCCTTCCACAGAGTATATCATCATCAGTGATGAATGAGAGCCAGAAAGTCTTAAGGAGGTGATGTCCCATCCAGAAAAGAATCAGTGGATAAAATCCATGCAAGAGGACATGGAATCTCTACAGAAAAATGGCACGTACAAGTTGGTTGAACTTCCAAAGGGAAAAAGACCACTCAAATGCAAATGGGTCTTTAAACTCAAGAAGGATGGAAATGGCAAGCTTGTTAGATACAAAGCTCGATTGGTGGTAAAAGGCCTTGAACAGAAGAAAGGTATTGATTTTGATGAAATTTTCTCACCTGTTGTCAAAATGACTTCTATTCGAACAATTTTGAGCTTAACAGCTAGCCTAGATCTTGAAGTGGAATAGTTGGATGTGAAAACTGCATTTCTTTATGGAGATTTGGAAGAGGAGATCTATATGGAGCAACCAGAGGGATTTGAAGTAGCTGAAAGGAAACACATGGTGTGCAAACTGAATAAGAGTCTTTATGGGTTGAAGCAAGCACCAAGGTAGTGGTACAAGAAGTTTGACTCATTCATGAAAAGTCAAACTTACACAAAGACATATTCTGATCCATGTGTATACTTTAAAAGATTTTCTAAAATTAACTTTATTATATTGTTGTTGTATGTGGATCCAATCTTGAAGGGCTATACAGATGCTGATATGGCAGGTGACATTGATAACAGAAAATTCACTACTGGATATTTGTTCACATTTTCAGGAGGAGCTATATCATGGCAGTCGAAGTTGCAGAAGTGTGTCGTACTCTCTACAATTGAAGCAGAATATATTGCCGCTACTGAAGTTGGCAAGGAGATGATATGGTTGAAACGGTTCCTTTAAGAGCTTGGATTGCATAAGAAGGAGTATGTCGTCTATTGTGACAGTCAAAGTGCAATAGACCTTAGCAAGAACTCCATGTACCATGCAAGGACCAAACACATCGGCGTGAGATATCACTGGATTCGAGAAATAGTAGAGAATGAATCTCTAAAAGTCTTGAAGATCTATACAAGTGAGAATCCTTTGGATATGCTGACCAATGTGGTACCAAGAGACAAGTTCGAGCTATGCAAAGAACTTGTCGGCATGAACTCTATATGAAAAACTGGAGTTACCTCCTTAAGGTGCATGAGACTGGAAGGGGAGATTTGATGGGTCCATCCCATGTGTAAGGAAGACATCTTCCTTTCGGCTTTGAAATGTCAAACCAACTAAAAGAATAGTAAGGAAGATTTTATGGTAAATATTTCTTTGGTTTCACATTGAATATTTGACTCTTGTCAAACTCATGAGATCATTGATGACATCAATGAAGCAATCCTAAATACTATAAATAGGTGTCTTGCTCTCATTATAAAATACACCAACAGAGAGAGAAAGAAAGAGTGAGGTTTCACAGACAAAGTATAAGAAAATAGTCTGTGAGAAAAATAGAGAGTGAGCGATATTATAGTGAGGTGGGAATATCAAAAGAAGATTATTTCTTTTGAGTATTGTAGTGGTCTTTGGATTATTTTACTCGGACCTACAAAGTGTAAAATTCCTTACTATAGTGATATCAGTTGCTCGTCTCGGAACCGTAGTTTTTTCCCTTATTCAAAGGGTTTTTCACGTAAAAATCTTGGTGTCGTTGTCACTCTTTTATTCTTGTTAATTACCGTATCTCGGTGCTACGTGATTATTCTGCTTTTATTACTGTGAATATTATTTTTGTACGGGGTTTATTCCCAACACAACTTTCTTCTAACTGTGGGCAGTCGTCAATTAGCAGGTACACTAATTTGGTGAGGGGTCGCATAGCATCTACAGATGGCAGATGCTGTAGTTTTTCACAGTTCAATAAAACTAACTCTTCTAAAGAAACAAGTTTGACGAGCCCATCTGGTAGAGCTTCTAACAATGGACAATCATCTATCTCCAGATTCCGTAATTTGGGCATGTCATCTAAGAAGTCCAGATGCTGTAGCCGTTTGCACTTCAGTAGTCCAATTTTATCACGTCACGTGTTCATGTTTACTAATATAAACTCGAAAAAGCTCACTGGTACAAGAAACTTAAAATCAAAATACACTTAAATCAATGGTTTGAAAATAATCAAGTTGATTATCAAATTAACCTAAATCCACTTCCTTTTCCTTTTCACATACCCAAAAAAGCACCAAAGTTAACACAACTGCACATCATCACCTTTGCCGTTTCGTCATAGGAATCAAAGATCAGCTCATCGAATCAATCAAAGAGTGAAATGGCGTTCTGAAGTGAGTAAATAAGTGCTAAAAGTTTAAACTGTTTGGTGGAGACAAAAATTTCTGTTTATAAGAAGAGGCAGGTGTAGCATGTACACTGTGCGGGAAAGGCCTCTGATGTTAAATCTTAGTCCAGGATTTTCCTCATACAAAGAAATAATGTCTCTGATCCAGCTTCAGCCAAGTGCAAATTAAAAAAAAAAACAGCCCGGTGCACAAAGCATCTCGCGTTCGCACAGGATCCAAGGAAGGGCCGCACCCTATAAGAAATGCAGTTTCCCTTCCCAATCATGACACTGAATCACATCTAAGAGAGGTCTTTTCCAGTCTACCATTTTGACAAAGTCCATGATGTTGTTTCAACCATGAATCTGAAACACAGGAAATGGTAAAAAGTCAGTCTCGGCAAACATTTCATTCTTGGAAAATGGAGAAGCAGATCATCACAAGTAACAACCAAAAAAAAAGACGCTTTAGGAGAAAGCAAAACATGTTAAGCTGAACAGATACTGCTAAGGCCGTTTTAAGAGCCGATAAAGCACTCTTTGCTGTAAGATTCATGACATAACAGTCTTTTTTATCTTCATGGAAATCTTGGTCCAATAAGCAGAGTAGCCACTGACCATCCATATCCTTTATTATCTTCACCATAGCACCTGATTAGATGGACTAAATACTGAGATTCTTCTTTTGTACAGGTTGAGAGAGAGGAGGGTCCCAACAAAAGAAATGAGGAAACTAGGTGAAGTTTAAATATTGTGAGAATGCAATAAACACTCCTATCGTCAATGTAATTGCATGGACTGAAGCTCGAGCAAAGGAAAAAAAGAAGAAGAATTATATTGAGTGAAGCACCGAATAGAGAGAAACTAATGTAGGCTTTTCCTAACAGCTTACATCCTAAATCTCCTTGCAATTAACAAAAGCATTCCCTTTCAAAACTGAAATATTAACACTTACACAATTTCATATATTGTTGAGGCATGTGACAAGGTTTATCAAAACAGTAAAATGAAAAGATCCTTAATAAACGGGGAAGGTCATATTATTGGAAATCATCAAATGATAAACTGAAAATGCCAATACTCATTTATAAGCTATAAAATGCTACACGAATTATCTGTGCATAAAATAACTTAAAAAACAAGCTAATTTCCTATTACAAGGAATAAAAGCAGTTGCCTAAAAGAAAAGAGAAAAGATAGAAAAGAAGACCAACTAGCCAAAAACAAAAAGAGGTTTTTATTTTGCAACAAGCATTTGAAGTATCACATGAGAACATATTCATCATTTGATGCATTCTTTAGCAGAAATACTTAAAATAGGAGGGAGACAAAGTATGCATACATGGAGCTCTTTGAGCCATAAAGAGACGAGATTGTTCCTTTCATTTGAGAGATTCTACAAGGCAAAGATTCTGTCCTCAGCAAAATTCAGACCAAAGCGCACCACAAATTAGACAACCCACCACAGATTCCATGCTCAGGAGAGACTGCTAGAGCAACCTTGTAGCATGATATTTGATCTAGTCACCTATGAGAAAGAACATAAATTTTCATAATTAAACCACAACTTTAAAGAAATATAGATATTCTTTGTTTGATGAAGAATTTGAAGAACAACAATTGGTTCTAACCGGTCCAACAGTTTAAAGTGGAAGAATGCTGAAGGGAATGCACAAATGCAATTCACTGATAATTTTGCAATTTTCTTGATGTCAAATAATTGTAAGAAAAGGATCAAATTAATATAAACTTTTTTTTATCGAATTCTTCAGTAATGTTATAACATGTATTGGTTTTGGGAATGAATAGTTTGGAAAACAATAAAAGAGCGAAGGAGAATGGTGAGAGGAACAATTGAAAAAGAAAAGAAAAAAATTGACTCAGAAACAGAAACAAAAACAGAAACTTACGTAAGATTGGAATGGTTCTCCCCCTAATGTAAATTTCTGGAATATGGGAAATATTGGACCATTGGGAGTTTGGGCCACTCCGATTGGTGCAACTTTCTTCTAACTGTGGGCAAGCTTCAATTCTCAGGCACCGTAACTTGGTGAGGCGTCGCATGTCATCTCCGGATGGCAGATGCTGTAGCTTTTTGCAGTTTGATAAATATAACGCTTCCAAAGAAACAAGGTTGACGACCCGACCCGACAGAGCTTCTAACAATGGACAATTATGGATCTCCAGTCTCCGTAATTTGGGCATGACACCTGAGAAGTCCACACGTTGTAGCCTTTCGGAGCTCCATAGCTCTAAACTTTCAAGAGAAATAAGGTTGTCAAGGTTCTGAGGAAGGGACTCGATTCCGAAATTAAATATTACCATCCTTGTTAGGGCAGAGAGTTGCATAAACTGATAGGGCAGAGAATCCCAGTTCGCACGTCCGTACACCCAGAATGTACGAAGGGACGATAGCTGCTGAATGCCATTGAACATCAACTGGAATGCCTCGAAATCTACCAACTCTGAGAAAAGACCTATGGTCAATTCCCTTAACCCAGTGAGACGGTGAAGGCCCCCTGCGGGTATACTATTCATCTTGGGACATTCTGATATATCTAAATATGAAAGTGAAGGCATTTCCCACTCATGTAAAGGCAAGGAAACTAAGTTGTTACAGCAGCTGACCGACAAAAATTCCAGAGACCGACAATGCTCTAGCATTTCACTTGGTAAACTGGTCAATCTATCACAACTGTAAAAATCAAGACTTCGGAGGGAAGTCAAATGATTCTCTCCACTGGGAACAGGAACGGAACTGATATTGCAGAATCTAATCTTTAAGCTCTTAAGAGACTGGAGATTGTACATACTTTGTGGCAATTCACGAAACTCTCCGCATTTTAAGACGGATAGATGCTGAAGAGAAATATTGTTGCGTAGCATCTCATCTGGAAGACAAGTGAGCTCTTTCACATCATAGACAGTAAGCTCTACGAGAGATGTCAAGTTGCTGCACAAGGTCAACAATGGCATTTCACTGTCAACTACTTCAATGCTTAATTCACGTAGGACTTCAAATTGATTTGGAGTACTTTTTAACCGCCGACAATTGCTAATGCTCAACTTCTCAAGCGCAGGAAACATTCTTACTACAACTCTGTCTCGACCACCATCTCTTGTTGGCATCAATTCCACTCCCTTCCACTCAATGAGGCTAGGCATATGCTTCAATACCAGTTCTTTGAGTAACGGGAACACTTGGATATTGGCGTTATTGCTGCTCGATCCATTATAGTTAACATCAACACCATAAAATGCAGGTCCAATGCATTCCATCTTATCGAACCCGACCAGCTCAAGATGCCGAAGGAGTTTTAGTTGGCCAAGTGATGGAATTTCTATGCACTTTCTGCAACCAATTAATTTCAACTTGACCAAATTTGGTAGAAATTCTCCATTGAACCATGAAGGAAATCGAGTCCCCAAGTAGTCAACTACCTCTAAGGTTTTCAAGTTAGGATGCGGTTGAAGACCATCCAAAACATACTCATCATTGATTTCACATCCACGATTGGACCAAAAATATGCCAGCTTGTAGATATTTGGTTTCTCCTTTAGGTATGCTCTTCCAGCTTCTTCTCTATTACGGACCAATTGCAGACCGTTGATCGTCAATTCACCTCTAAGGTTTTTCAGATGGCCTAATTCTTCTATCCCACGACCTTTCTCTAAACCTACCTTGAAATGTTGTAGCGTTTGAAGACAAGTCAATTTACCCATGTTAAGTATCTGAAAGCGATAAGAGTTGTAATATATGTGTCGCAAACTTATCATGTGTTCCATCTCATCTGGAAACCCATTGAGGATATTGCAGTTATTGACTCTAAGCGTTTGCAAATTGTAGAGCTTGCAAATGGAGTTGGGTAAGGCATCGATACTAGTCCTAGAGAGATCAAGATATCTCAAGTATATTAGCTTGCCGATTGAGGCTGACAACTCCTTGATGCCTGACTGGGACAAATTTAAAACTCTCAAGAACTGAAAGCTCAATAGCATATCTTCAGACATATCACTGCTTTTCCAGAACAACGTGCATAAACGTCCAGGCTCATTAATCTTCTCTATTTGATCTCTTGGTGAGTTCCATCCAAAGTATCGAACTTGAGAAAGATTATCTCCACCATCAAATAGTTTAGATTTTAAAATATCTTCAGCCAAATCATGCACAAGATCATGCATCTTACAGTGTGTTATATTGTTGTGCTCATCTAGCTTAACATCTTGCAGCAAGGAATTTTCCAACAAAAGTTCAAAAAACTTGTTACCAACGTCTTCCATCACAGTGGTCTTTTGACATGGACGAAGAAAGCCTTCTGCCATCCAGAGTTGGATTAGTTGGTCCTTTTCAAACTCAAAATCTTTTGGAAACATTGCAAAGTAGGCAAAACACTTTTTCAGATGTGGAGATGGTAGATAAAAATAGCTGAGTTTTAGTATTTTCTTCAAGCTACTTTGCCCACTATCATCTTCACCTGCAACAAGGGGATTGCCCTCAAGAATTGCCTGCCATTCATGTTTTTCTTTGTTGCGTAACATGCCTCCCAACACACTTGCTGCCAATGGTAGACCTTTACACATTTCAACAATCCTGTTGCCCATGCTCACTAATTCCTCTGTAACCTCCCCATCAACAAATGCTCTTTGTTTGAAAATGGACCAACAATGATCATCTGTTAATTTTTTCAACGTATGAGGATCTGCTGCTACAGAGGATGCCACCTGATCCCTACGAGTAGTCACAAGAATGCAGTTTCCTCTGAATGTATTTATTCCTTTCAAGGTGTCCAAGAAATCGTGCCACAATATTGTAGGGTCAACACGCCACAAATCATCCAGGACAAGCAAATACCTTTTTCCTCCCAATTCATCTTGCAGCTTCTTGACTATAATATCCCTACTTTGGACCTCAAGTTTCCTTTCTGTCAATGATTCGAGCATCAATTCAAGAAAGCTCTTAGTTTCTAACATTTCAGGTAGACACAACCAAACTCTCTTTTCAAAATGTTGCTTGATCTGTTCATCATTAAAAATTATCTTAGCGACAGTTGTTTTCCCTGAGCCTCCCATACCCACTATGGGAATGGTGCACAGAACAACATCCTCTCTCATGTTCAACATCTTCTCCTTTATTTCAGAAACATCTTTGTCTCTACCAACAACATCAGAAGCAACTACCACAGAATCTGTTTCTCGAACTGGTAATATTTGGCGAGAAGGACCTCTTGGGGGTTGGAGACCGAGGTCTTTGGCTAACTTATTGATAGCACTCAACTCATCACTGATGTTGTTGATTTTCCGAGACATTTTCCACTTTAAAACTGTATTAGAAACAAAGTTACGGACCTTTTTCATCGGTTTGTTTTGGATCTTCATAACTTCTGCTTTGAGAGATTCATATCTGAATTCGTCAAACACATTTTCAGCATCTTCGGCAACTTTCTCAAGCATCTTGAGCCATTCTTCCACAGTCTGGTCCTCAACTTGTCGTCTTTCAGCATCATGAATGAAAGCTTGGATCATCGTTAGAGTTTTTTTCAGCATTTTGAGATCTTTCTTGCAGTTCCTTAAACTTTTGACTTCCTCACTAGTGAGAGAAAGCAGCTTCTCAAGCAAAACTTGAACAGTAGCACCAATTACAGGGTCGGCCATTGTTGCGTTTTTCCTTCACAAAGTCTTCTGCCTCTACACCCCCAAAGTCTTCTCAAAGTTCTTCTGAAGTCTGCTTTGCTAGTTGTTTGTAAACCACTCAAATAAAGATACTCGCTAAGTTTTAAATTTAGATGAGTTAGTTTAACTAGTCACAGAGTTTAAGAAAAAAGAAAAATATTTTTAAAACTTGTGATCTTAACATATTTCATTCAATAAAAATTTAAATAATTTTCCAACTCGAGTTCGCGACCAAACATTCCATTCAACAGAAATTTAAATAATTTCTGCTGAATAGACACCTTATCAACGACATGGCACCTTTGCACCTGTTGGAACTCAACTTCGTTGGCTATAATAGAGAGGCTTAGCCTCATTTTTCACCGCCGAAATCTGAACATTTCTCCCCTCTATCTTCTGCATTCTGCATTGTTTTTCAAAAGAAAAACGCAAGTATTTTGTGTGATTTGCTCCGCCATTTGAGTTCGCCGAAGTTCTGTGATTTGAAGTGCCGCGATCACAGAATAGTTATTCCATTCTATCCTGGGAGGAATTAATCCGAAACCTTCGGCAACTTTGGGGGATTAAATTCCTTAAGGATACACAAGAAACTTGTGGGCTTGGAATTTTTCTGTATTGTTTTCTTAAACTAATGTTTACTGATTTTCGGGTTTTGAATACAATGAGATAACAAGCTTAAAGAATTTAATATTTATTTCTGTATTCATCTTACTATCTGATTTGGGAGATTAAAATCGTAGTGATTTTTTACTCCCGTTTTGGAGATTAAAATTTTCGGATTTTCTACTCCAGTTTGAGATTAAAGTCTTTGTGACTTTCTACTCAATCCGAGATTAAAATCCTTGTGATTTTCTACTCGGTTATTTGTATTCGGTTTGAAGATATAAAATTTTTACCGAGATACTAATTCTGTTTGTGTCAATTTCTTACAGAAAAATAACAACAAGTACGGAACAACAAAATGATTCTGTTGGAATGACTACTGCTGCAATGGCTACGGCGTCTTCAAGTGGCACAATGCCTACACCGGCGATGGTACCGGCAGAAAAGCCCGAAAAATTTTCCGGCGTGGACTTCAAATGTTGGCAGCAGAAAATATTCTTCTACCTGACCATACTCAGTCTGCAGCGCTTTATCAGCGAGGACATTCCGGTCTTGAGAGAAGAGACTCCGGCTAATGAACGATTTGTGGTCACAGAGGCATGGAAGCATTCTGACTTCTTATTCAAAAATTATATATTGAGTTGTTTGGAAGATGGCTTGTACAGTGTTTACAATGTCATGGAAACTTTGAAAGAGTTGTGGAATGCTCTTGAAAAGAAGTACAAAACGGAAGATGCTGGACTTAAGAAGTTTGTTGCCGCAAAGTTCATGGACTTTAAAATGGTTGACAGTAAGTCTGTCATAACTCAAGTTCAAGAACCGCAAGTCATCGTTCATGACCTCCTTGCCGAAGGTATAAATTGAATAAATATTTTTATTAAAGATATTGATTATATTATTAATTCTAAATTTATGATTATATGTATGGTCATAAATGAAGCGTTTCAAGTTGCAACATTTATTGAAAAGTTACCTCCAATGTGGAAGGACTTTAAAAACTACTTGAAACATAAGCGCAAGGAGATGATGTTGGAAGACCTTATTGTTCGCTTAAGGATTGAAGAGGATAACAAGGCTGTAGAAAAGAAGTCTCGTGAAAATTTAACAATAATGGGTACAAATATTGTTGAGGAAGCTTCGACGAGCAAAAGGAGAAAGAAGCCGTCTGGACCAAAGAATTACCCAAGAAAAAAGAAGTTCAAAGGTAATTGCCACAACTGTGGAAAGGTTGGACACAAGGCTGCTGAATGTCGTGCACCAAAAAAGGACAAGAAGAAAAGCCAAGCCAACATGATTGAGAAGAATTATGAAATAGACGATTTATGTGCCGTGCTTTCGGAATGCAACCTAATCGAAAATCCTAGAGAATGGTGGATTGATCCGGGGGCTACTCATCATGTTTGTGCTAACAATTAGTTGTTTACTACTTATACTCCCGTTGGACCCAACGAGATAGTTTTTATGGCAAATTCTGCTACTGCAAAAATTGAAGGAACGTACAAGATAGTTTTGAAGATGACTTCTGGCAAGATTGTGACTCTAAATGATATCCTTCATGTTCCTGAAATGTAGAAGAATTAGTCTCAACATCACTTCTAGTCAAAAACGGCTTTAAGTGTATTTTTGTTTCCGACAAGGTTGTAGTTAGTAAGAATAAAATGTATGTAGGAAAAGGTTATCTTAGTGAGGGCCTTTTCAAACTCAATGTAATTGCCATTGATATGAATAAAATTTAGGCTTCTTCTTACTTTCTTGAGTCGAATAATTTATGGCATGAACATTTAGGCCACGTCAACTTCAAAACTTTGCGAAAAATGATTAATGTGAAAGTATTGCCTAAGTTTGAATGCAAATGCAATAACTCGAAATGTTAAATATGTGTGAAATCAAAGTATGTTAAGCATCCTTATAAGTCAGTTGAAAGGAATTCCAATCCTTTAGACTTAATTCACACAGATATATGCGACATGAAGTCAATACCATCTCGCGATTGGAAAAAGTATTCCATAACTTTTATTGACTACAGTACTAGATATTGCTATATTTACTTACTTAATAGCAAAGATGAAGCAATGGATCCATTCAAGCAATACAAAAATAAAGTTGAAATGCAACTAGACAAAAAGATCAAAATGATAAGAAGTGATAGAGGCGGCGAATATGAATCTCCTTTTGAAGAAATATATTTGGAATATGGTATTATTCACCAAACAACTGCCCCTTACTCACCGCAATCTAATAAAATTGCGGAAAGAAAGAATAGAACGTTAAAGGAGATGATGAATGCCTTGTTAATAAATTCTGGTTTACCTCAGAACTTGTGGGGGGAAGCTATTCTTACAGCTAACCAAATACTCAATCGAGTTCCCCATAGCAAAACGCAATCCATTTCATATGAATAATGAAAAGAAAGGAAATCCAACTTAAAATATTTTAAAGTGTGGGGGTGTTTGGCTAAAGTGAAAGTCCCTAAACCCAAAAGGGTAAAGATTGGATCAAAACCGTTGATTGCGTTTCCATAGGATATGCAACAAATAGTAAGGCATATCATTTTCTGATTCATAAATCAGGAAATACCGACATTCATATTAATACGGTAATTGAATCAGATAATGCTGAATTCTTTGAGAATATTTATCCGTATAAAATGGAATGTGAGTCCTCTAGTGAAAAATTTAAGCGGCCTCAGGAAGAAGCAAAGGAAAGTATTTTTGATGAGGAAAATCCAAGACGTAGTAAACGTCAAAGGACAGCTACTTCCTTTGGACCAGATTTTCTGGCATTCTTATTGGAAAATGAGCCTCAAACATTCAAAGAAGCAATGTCTTCCTCGGAAGCACAATATTGGAAAGAGGCAGTCAATAGTGAGATAGAATCCATATTAAGTAATCATACTTGTGAATTGGTTGATCTTCCTCCAGGAAATAAACCTTTGGGTTCTAAGTGGATTTTCAAAAGGAAAATGAAAGCTAATGGTACTATTAACACATATAAGGAAAGACTAGTTGTTAAAGGGTTTCGATAACGAGAAGGTCTTGATTACTTTGACACATACTCGCCGGTAACAAGGATTATATCTATCCGGGTGTTAATAACGTTAGCCGCCGTGTATGACCTTCAAATCCATCAGATAGATGTGACGACAACCTTCTTAAATGGAGATTTGGAGGAAGAAATTTATATGGATCAACCTAAAGGGTTTGTAGTTCCCGGAAAATAACAGAAGGTGTGTCGACTTGTTAAGTCACTTTACGGACTAAAACAAGTACCAAAATAATAGCATACGAAATTTGACCAAACAATGTTGTCAAATGGTTTCAAGATCAATGAGTGTGATAAAAGTGTTTACATTAAGAATACTCCAAATTAAATAGTCATTGTTTGTTTATATGTGGATGATATGTTGATAATGAGTAACGACATTGCTAACATAAATGCTACTAATCGCATGCTTACTAGTAAGTTTGATATGAAAGACTTAAGAGTTGCCTATTTAATTTTGGGAATTAAGATCCTTCAGACTCCTCAAGGTCTAGATTTGTCTCAATCTCATTATATTAAAATGGTACTTGAAGAGTTCAAATATTTGGACTTTAAAGAAGCAAAAACGTCAATTGATTTAAACCATACTCTTGTAAAGAATAAAGGTCAAAGCAAGTCTCAATTGGAATATGCTCGAGTGTTGGGAAGTTTGATGTACATTATGAATTGTACACGACCTAATATAGCTTATGCGATAAGTAAGCTTAGTCGATACACAAGTAATCCCGACCAAGCTCATTGGATAGCAATAAAACGAGTTTTGGGATATTTGAAATATACCCAAGACTATACACTGCATTACAATAATTATCCCGCAGTTATTGAGGGATATAGTGATGCAAATTGGATCACTGGATCAACGGAATCAAAATCCACAAGTGGATACATTTTTACCATTGGTGGACGAGCAGTGTCTTGGAAGTCGTCCAAACAGACATGCATCACCCGCTCTACAATAGAGTCTGAGCTTTTAGCTTTAGACAAGGCCAGTGAAGAAGCTGAATGGCTCCGGAATTTCTTAGAAGACATTCCATTTTGGACCAAACCTTTGGCACCTGTATACATACATTGCGACCGTCAAGCGGCAATAGGAAAGGCTGTGAGCGTTATGTATAACGGGAAATCTCGTCACATCGACGAAGGCATAATACCGTTAGATAAATAATCTCTAGTGGAATTATCACAATTGACTATGTAAAGTCAAAAGATAATGTAACAGATCCGCTTACAAAAGGTCTACCTAGAGAGGCGGTTGAGAAGTCATCAAAGAGAATGGGACTATGGCCAAGGACAAGTCACTGTTGCGGTAACTCTACCTAGAAGACTGGAGATCCCAAGATCTAGGTTCAAGGAGATCAAACAAATTCATTAGTGACGGTTCAACATTGTCAAATAAAATTTTGGTCCATTCTCATGATGAAGACAATGTTCAGTACCAAGGATAAAATATTAAGGCTTTTTAATGGTTTCTAAGTTTGATACGGGGTATATCAAATAGTGTATCTACGGAATAACACGTTTAGGAATCACCTATGTAAGTGTGACGTGTAAGCCACTTCAAGGAGAATGTTTTAAGGCCAGTTCTCTACGCACTTATGAAACCAGGCGGTATTCATGGCTGAAATGAACATAACAATGAGAACAAAAAACGGTTAAGGGTTGATTATGTAACGTATGGTTGTCTAGGTATACACCAAAATTCGATGGTTCAAAGATATAAAATCTACCGATTGATCGAGTATATCCGACATATGTTCAAAGGAAAACCTACTTATCTAAATGCGATTAATCCTTACTTGCGAATCACACAGTTTTTTCATGCATATTTTTTTCGGATAGCCATTCCCCATTCATGTGGGGGATTGTGGGGGATTGTTGGGTTTTGTTAGTAAAAATAAAAGAGGTGTGAATGGAAAATGGAGGGAAATAAAATTTTGAATTAGTTCATTTTACAAAGGAACTTTGTCCCTAATTGGATAGGAAGAGGAAATTCTTGTGCTTATATATGGAAGCACTTCTTCTACCTCTTAAAGAGTTAAGAAGAGAGCAAGCCTCATGCCGTCGTCGTCGTCGCTCGCTCGGCTCAGCTTCGACTTCGGCTTCGACTTCGACTTCGGATTCGGATTCGGATTTGGTCAATTGATATGATTGATTGATAATTTTTTGGACCAAATTTATTTTCCTTTCCCATCATTTAATATTTTCTTTTCTAATATTTTTTCTCGGAAAAATTTGAATTTGGAAGATCGTGGAATTATTTTCCATCGGTCGAGTTCGCGACCAAACATTCCATTCAACAGAAATTTAAATAATTTCTGCTGAATAGACACCTTATCAACGACATGGCACCTTTGCACCTGTTGGAACTCAACTTCGTTGCTATAATAGAGAGGCTTAGCCTCATTTTTCACCACCGAAATCTGAACATCTCTCCCCTCTATCTTCTGCATTCTGCATTATTTTTCAAAAGCAAAAACGTAAGCATTTTGTGTGATTTACTCCGCCATTTGAGTTCGCCGAAGTTCTGTAATTTGAAGTGCCTCTATCACAGAATAGTTATTCCGTTCTATCTTGGGAGGAATTAATCTGAAACCTTGGGCAACCGTGAGGGGATTAAATTTCTTAAGGACACACAAGAAACTTGTGGGCTTGGAATTTTTCTGTATTGTTTTCTTAAACTAATGTTTACTGATTTTCTAGTTTTGAATACAGTGAGATAACATATACAATGTACGATATAGAGAAATATGGAGAGTACATGGAGGATAATTAAAATTAATTTGTAGTTATTACAATCCTATCTTTTAAGAGTTTGTTTGCTTGAAGGGATACGATATAATTTCAAGAAAAAATGTGGGATTATCTTATCTCAAGTTTACTTTTACTATAGTATAAGCAGAGGCGGATTCATAATTTAGAAGCACCTGGTGCCACAAATTTTGAACATAGTCATATTAGAATTTAGATTGTCTAAATAAGGTATAAATTTAATCAATTTGGTCCATTTGGGTTTCAGTTCGGATTATTCATTTTTTGAGATAATATAGACAAATCGATCGAGCAAAAAGATTACGTAATAATGATAATAACTTGGGAAAAAAGCATAAATCAACTGGATTATGCATTTTGTACAAGAAAAAAGGCTCATTATCACTTTATATTTAGATACTCAAGGCAAAAACTTATACTAATAAGCACTCTAAACATTAAAACATAAGTAAGTTTACGGACATTTTTTAATTTATATTTTTTATGAAAATTAACTCATTCAATATTATATACAATTGTCCTACTTTAGAGCAATCTGACGACAAAATAAACTTCTATCATTGATTAGAACAATAACTTATCAAGGATTTCTAGTTTTGTTTTTGGTTTGTGCAAATAGATTACTAGAGTTGTGCTCCTAGAGAAACTATTATATTTTCATCATCTATTGATAAATCATAGAGGGGTTAGGAAAGCGCAACAATGAAGATTTTTTTGAATAGATTTGTGAAAGATTTTTTTAAATTTTTTCTGTTAAATTAAAAAAAGGAGAAAAGAAATTTCAGAATAAACTAATAAAATCAAACAAAAAGTTAATGGGAACTACTAATAAACAAAAAAGAGCAATTAAGGAAAGAGAAAGAAGAAACAAAGGATCCTCATGTAATTGTAGTTGTCTTAAATGCACAAAATAAAAGCTTTTAAATATGTGAGCTAGGCAGGAATCGCACTAAGGTGAAAATTATAGTGCCTTGCCAGTGGCACGTTGAGCGTTTTTGTTACTGAGGATGCCACTTAAAATATTTGTATGCATTCCTTCTATATATACATGCATATATACATATTATTGCATAGTTTCGACCAAAACTTGTGGGTGACGTACCACACCGTCTCTTACTCGTATCAGCCCATGAGTATAAGTACCTCAGATTATTTATACCATATAACTAGTTTACATCTAATCCCTTTATTATATCCAAATGAAAATGGTGAAGTAATCATATATGGCTACAAATGGAAAGAGGATGGACAACTGGGATATGTTAATTTAAATTTCTAGTTTATAAAACTTAATTATTGAAGGTTAGAGGACGTCTGGTTTGAGGTGTAGAAGGAAATAATCATGGCATAAGGAAATTGCATTAGTTATATATTGTTTGTACAATCAAATCTCTCTATAATAACATCATTTGTTCTAAGGTTTTTGATTTTTACAGTGAATGACTATTATACACCCGTAACAACATTTGACGTTTAAATAATTTTTGGCTGTTATAAATAAAAGTTATCCAAAAATTAATCTTTTTAATGTTACATACACAAATAAAAAATTTATTCAAAATTAAATACCCAAAATATATGCATATTTTTCTGATTAAGTATTAAAGAAAGGTAATAATAATTCATAACTAAATTTATAAAGATTTAAATAAGACACACATTTTAAAGCTACCAAAAGATTGAATTATTTCAAGATTGACGGAAGAACTCTATAATTATAGCTTGTTCTGTAGATTATAGTCTCTTACTAGAAATATAACGCTTGAATTGGTAAAGATTTTTGTTCCAAACTTTCGGTAAAAAGGTATCTCATAACTTTCCCTTGAATTATGATGACCCAAAATATCATCTTTAAATTTAATAAGTAATTATATATTTTAAGACCTCGAAAAGCACCATTTATCATTCCTCGACTTGCATGCGCAGTCCGTAAAATTTTTCGGAAAGTTTTCATGTGAAAAATGGATTAAAATGTGAAATAAAGCTTTAAAACTCAACTGAGTTGACTTTGGTCAATATTTTTAGCAAACGGACCCGAATCAGTATTTTGACAGTTCCGGTAGCTCCATATCGTAATTTGGGACTTGGGCGTATACCCGAAATTTAATTTGGAGGTCCCTAACTCAAGTTATGACCATTTAACGGAACTAGCAATTTAAAGGCTAAAGATTCTAAGTTTGACCACGGGGGTTGATTTTTTGATATAGGAGCCGGAATCCGATTCTTGAAATTTGAACAGCTCCGTTATGTCATTTATGACTTGTGTGCTAAGTTTGAAGTCATTCCGGATTCATTTAATATGTTTTGGCACGAGGTTTGCAAATTAAAAAGTTTAAAACTCAAAGTTTGAATCAGGGTCTAAATTGTAATTTCAACGTTGTTTGACGTGATACGAGACCTCGAGTAAGTCCGTATTATGTTACTGGACTTGTTGGTATATTCGTATGGGGTCCCGAGTACCCCGAGAGTGATACGGATTGAAATCGGATCAAGAATTGGACTTAAACAAAATCTGAATTTTTTTCCTTCTGTTGTAATCGCACCTACGGATTATTGCCCGCAGGTGCGAGCTCACAGATGCGAGCCTTCCATCACAGATGCGCCCAGGCATGTCAAGGCTTCGATCGCAGAAGCGGACATCTTCTCGCAGAAGCGTGTCCGCAGATGCGCACCAAATCATGCAGATGCGGGACTAGGCTGGCCTGGGGTCTTCACAGGTGCAGTCATTTTGTGCAGAAGCAGATGTCGCAAGTGCGACAGGAGTGTCCGCAGATGCGGAACTTCACCTGGCAGCCTGGCATCGCAAATGCGAGCTTTGTCTCACAAATGCGAGTCCACAAATGCGGAACTTTTATCCGCAGATGCGAAAATAATTGGGCAGAGCCCATAAATTCGGAAGTCGTCATTTTTATTCATTTTTGAGTTTCAAGTCTCGGATTTGGGCGATTTCAAGGGAGATTTTCACGACTTTGAATTGGGTAAGTATTATTTAACCAAAAGTGATTATAATTCACAAATCCATGTCTATATTCATCATTTATTTCGGATTTAGATGGAAGAAATCAGATTTTTATAAAATCTTTCAAAAATGAAACGTTAAGATTTGAAGGTCCATTTGATATCGGAATTGGACAATTTTTATATGGTTGAACTCGTATCGGAACGAGTGTTCGAATTTTGCGAGTTTTTCAGGATTTGAGATGTGGGTCCCACTGTCGAATATTTAAATAAATTTCAGATTTTTATCCGGAAAATTAATAAATTCATATGGAATTAATTCCTATGATTAGTATTGAATATATCGAATTGTTTGTGAATAGATTTGAAACTTTTAGAGACAAATTTAAAAGGAAAAGCTGTGGTTGAGTAATTGATTGGAATTTGCAAACCGAGGTAAGTGTCGTGGTTAACCTTGACTTGAGGGAATAGAACCCTTAAATTATTTATTATGTGAAATGTATGTGAACGACGTATAGGCGAGGTGACGAGTGTCTATACGTCGTCAAATTAATTGTTTGTGTATTTACTTGAAAAATCATAAATTATTTTAAATTATGAATTAATTATTATAATAATTGTTTCCCTCCTATTCTTTGTCAAATATTAATTCTTGAATTCCTGCATTAATTGTTACATGCTATTTGAATAATGTGCCTTAATTGTTATTTGATATTTAGCATATTAAATATTAAACTGCATATTTTCTCTCTGATTTCTATAATAATTTGTTAATTGCCTTTGTTTATTTCGTAATTAAATCATAATTATTGTATGCTTGTTGTCTTATAATTTTATATTAATTATTGCATTTATTGGGAAAATTCTTCTATAAGAATTGGTAAATAAATATGTTGGAGGAGCGGGTTGCACACCGCAACAAGATTGATTATAATGAATACATTGGAGGATTGGGTTGCGCGCCGCAACAGAATTAATTATAATGAATATATTGGAGGATCGGGTTGCACGCCGCAACAGACTTATTAAAAGTCCATATTGGAGGATCGAGTTGTACGCCGTAACAGACTTATTAAAAGTTCATATTGGAGGATCGGGTTGCATGCCGCAACAGACTTATTAAAAGTCCATATTGGAGAATCGGGTTGCACGCCGCAACAGACTTATTTAAAAGTCGACATACATATATATATTGGTGGATCGGGTTGCACGCCGCAACAGACTTGATTAAAATGAATATATTGGAGGAGCGGGTTGCACGCCAATAGAACCGAATGTGAATATATTGTGAGAGCGGGTTGCACGCTGCAACAGAATTGAATGTGAAAATATTGTGAGAGCGGGTTACACGCTGCAACAGAATTGATGGAAATAATAATTGGGTATAACTGGTGAGTTGGCTTCAATCATTATAAATGAGTTACCTGATTTATTTCTATTATTGCTGTTATTACTAATATTGCGTACAGGTTAATGTAAGTGAACCGCCTTAGCCTCGTCACTACTTCATCGAGGTTAGGCTCAGCACTTACCAGTACATGGGGTCGGTTATACTGATACTACACTCTACACTTCTTGTGCAGATTTCAGAGTTGGTCCCAGCGGCGTGCCATAGACTTGCTCGGATTTTAGCTACTCGCAGGAGACTTGAGGTATAACTGCATGGCGTCCGCAGTTCTGAAGTCCCCGTCTATTTTACTTTAACTGTGTGTTTATTTCCAGACATCTTCATTTTATTGAGACCTTTATTTGTATTATTCTAGAATAAGGCTGGCAAGTGGGCTGGTCCAGGCCCGGGACCGGTCTGGGACCGCGGGCCAAACGGCTAAACGGGCCAGGACCGTTTGGTCCGGTCTCGTGGGCCGGTCCTATGATTTGAGCCCGTCAGGCCCGGGACCGGCCCGGTCCCTTAGCGGGCCCAACGGCTATTTTTTTTATAAAAAAAAATAGCCGATGGGCTGTCAAAAATAGACGTTGGCTATTTATGAAATAGCCATTTAACTCCCCCTCCCCCCCCCCCCCATCTTTGTTTTAATCCCAAATTTTTTTATAATTACACTTTTCTCCTATTTTCAACTATAAATACCCTATCATTATTTCATTTTTTCTTACAAAATCATCAATCTATCACAATCTCTCTCTAATTTACTTCTATAATTGCTACTATTGCTTACTTTATTATTACAATTTGTGAAACAATTGTGAAGTTGGTGAATTGAAGTCTTCAACGATAATCAATTTCCAACAAGTTGTTCGTCAATTCGGTAAACTCGTTCCAACTCTTAAGTTTTAATATTATAATTTTATTTGTTTTATTTACTTTGCTTGATTAATTAAGATGGCTTATTCCTTAAAAAATATGTTTAGTAAAAATAAGGGAAAATCGAAGAGTGGTGAATCTAGTGGCCAATATGTTCCTCCTCCACTTTTCCCGGTTCCCTGACCCAAACATGTTACCCGTCCTACACCTCCTATTCTTGATAGCGATAATAGTTTATTACAATTTATCGAGAGTCAATTTTGCCATAATATTGCACTCGGTGAACAATTAAACCATGAATATATGAATGCTCTTTATGGTAATCCAACTATTGATGAAAACGATGATGAAGAAATAGATTTTGATGAAACACAACCGGATGATGATACACCCACTAGTCCTACTCCTGAAGTTAACCCAACTAATAATAATCTAGATGATCCCCCGTTTGACCCTCCTATTTGTGCCCCTACTTTTTCTAGACAACCATCTAATTGGGCAGAAACATCTCTTGTTTGGCAATTTTTTACTCAACTAAGAGAAAAAAATAAGGCTAAGTGTAAAACTTGTGGTAAAGAGTTAGTTTTTCAATATGTTGGAAGTCGGGGGGACGGGAAGTTTGACTAGACACATATTGCTACACCCTCAAGATAAAGCTAGATATTTTCGTATGAAAGCTTTGGCTGAGGGGACAAGGGCAGGGTTCAGGGGTTCTCAAGGTTCTAGTACTAGTGATTTTTCACAACTAAATGAGCTTGAAATTTATTTATCACAGGGAATTGAGGAAGTGAATCCCGACGGCTCATTTAATATTTTGGAATGGTGGAAGGACAAAGAAAAACACTTTTCGATTCTTTCAAGGATGGCCCGAGATATTTTAACTATTCAAGCTTCAACAGTGGCATCAGAGAGCACTTTCAGTCAAGCAAGACTTCAACTCGGTGATTATAGAGCGTCTATGAGGGAGAGCTTGAAAAAATCAGTACTTTTCAGAGATTGGATTCGTTCGGAAAGAAGAAATTTTGGACTTGCTGAATCACAACCAGAGGTAGACGAAGCTTACGAAGAAATGCTAGCTGAACTTGCGGAGGATGATGCTTCGCCTGGAAGCGGTGATGACCAAGCTTCATTTTCGCCACCACCAACGGAAATTCCTCTGGACCTTGAAAGATTTATGAAATTTGTAAGAGATACCATGTAAATTAATATGTAACTTGTATTTTGGTACATCTTGATTAGTTTCTTTTTCTTCTCAATGGTGGTATTAGCACCTTGTTGTGCTCATTCCATAGGGGAGAGGAAGACTAAGAAAGATATTGCCATGATTTTTAATGCTATAATAAAAATATAACGCATTGATTTGAATATCTCTTTACAATATTTTTGTCTTTTTATATATCTTAAGCTATAATATAGTATAGTATAGTATAGTATATATATATATATATATATATAAGCTTATATTTATACTATACTATAGTCTATACTATATATACATCTCATAATATATATAAGCTATATTCGATATACATATATATATAAGCCTATAAATATACTATCGAATACGGCTTATATACTATAGTATAGTATATATATACTATATATACAACTTAAGATATATAAACTATATTCGATATACTATATATACATCTTAAGATATACTATATATACTATACTATACTATATATACATCTTAAGATATACTATATATACATAGTATACTAGATATACTAGATATATATATAGTATAGTATAGTAGATATACATGTATATATAGTATATCTTAAGATGTATACTATCGAATATGGCTTATATACTATGTATATATAGTATAGTATAGTATATATATATATATATATATATATATATATATATATATATATATATATATATATATATATATATATATATATATATGTATATCGAATATATCGAATATAGCTTATATATCTTAAGTTGTATATATAGTATATACTATACTATACTATAATATATATACATCTTACTATATATATTATATATATCTTAAGATGTATACTATCGAATATGACTTATATACTATGTATATATAGTATAGTGTGTGTATATATATATATATATATATATATATATATATATATATATATATATCTCTTAAGATGTATATATAGTATATCTTAAGATGTATACTATCGAATATGACTTATATACTATGTATATATAGTATAGTGTGTGTATATATATATATATATATATATATCTTAAGATGTATATATAGTATATAAATCAAATATAGCTTATATATCTTATGATGTATATATAGTATAGTATAGTATATATATATATAAGCTTATATATATATATATATATATATATGTATATCGAGTATATTGAATATACTATGTATATATAGTATAGTATGTGTGTGTGTGTGTGTGTATGTGTGTGTGTGTGTGTGTGTATATATATATATATATATATATATATATATATATATATATATATATATATATATATACTATAATATATATACATAGTTTATAAGTCATATTCGATAGTATACATCTTAAGATATACTATATATACATCTTACTATATATATATATATATATATATATATATAGCTTATATATCTTAAGATGTATATATATATATCTTAAGATCTACTATACTATACTATATATGTATATAGTATATCTTAAGATGTATATATAGTATATTTTAAGATGTATACTATGTATATATAATATAGTATATATATATATATATTTTAAGATGTATATATAGTATATAAATCGAATATAGCTTATATATCTTTATTACTATTTTTTTTCTCTAACTTCTATAAATAAAAAAAAATTAAAAATACAAAGTTTCTGTTGGGCCCGTTTAGGCCTGTTTGGGCCCGTTTAGGCCCGGGACCGGCCCACTTAACCCGGGACCGTTAGTTCGTGGTCCCGGTCCCGAGCCGGTTCCAGCAATAAGCCCGCGAAGCCCGGGACCGTTTAGGACCGGACCGTATAGGACCGGGCCCGGCCCACTTGCCACCCTTATTCTAAAAGCTCGTGCACTTATGACACCAATTCTGGGATGGTATTTGGACACCGTTATTTTTTATGGATTATTCACTATATTTCAAACTTTGCTTCCGCATTTGTTTCTTTGATTATTAATAATTGAAAAATTATTTAAAAATTGGTTAATATTATTCTAACATTGGCTTGCCTAGCAAGTGAAATATTAGGCGCCATCACGGTCCGAAGGTGAACATTTCGGGTCGTGACATGTATGCAATTTAAGAGCTAAATAGTTGAATCTTCTATCTTAGTTGAGGTCAATGTAATGACCTGGCTGGTCATTTTGAGAGTAATAGCCCTGATTCCCTATTTATTGTTTCCTCCGTATCTTTTTCTGCTTATGTGACTTGCCGGGAGATTTTATTTTTGGTTACGGAGTGTTTTGGGACACTTATTCCCTAAAACGGAAGTTTAAGTCTTAGGATTTTTGACCGTAGTTGGAACAGTGTGAAGATGACTCCGGAATAGAGTTTCGTCGGTTCTGTTAGCTCCGTTGGGTGATTTTGGACTTCAGAGCATGCTCGAATTGTGTTTTGGAGGTTTGTAGCTAAATTAGGCTTGAAATGTCGAAAGTTGAATTTTTGGGAAGTTTAATCTGGGGTGGAATTTTTTATATCGGGGTCAGATTCCAATTCCGAAAGTTGTAGTAGGTCTGTAATGTTGAATATGACTTGTGTGCAAAATTTTAGGTCAATCGGGTTTGATAGGTTTCAGCATCGGTTGGAGGAGTTTGAAGTTTCAAAGTTCATTGAGTTTGAATTGGAGGGTGATTCGTGTTTTTAGCGTTGTTTGATGTGATTTGAGGGCTCGACTAAGTTCGTATGGTATTTTAAGACTTGTTGGTATGTTTGGTCAAGGTTTCGGGGGCCTCGGGTGTGTTTTGGATGCTTAACGGATTAAATTTGGACTTAGGCAAATGGCTGAAGTTTTCTGGTTTCTGGTGTTTCGCACCTGCGAAGGAGGAGACCACAGGTGCGGACACGCATGTGCAAGAGGCCAAGCGCAAAAACGGGATTGAGAAAAATGGACAGAGGTTGCTACTGCGAGTGGGTTGTCGCATCTGCGAACCCGCAGATGCGCTTGAAGTTCCGCAGATGCAGAGAGTGAGCTGGAAGGGGAGTCCGCAGGTGTGGCCTTTTGATCGCAGAAGCGGACCCAGGTGTGTAAGTCAAGTCCACACCTGCGATGGAAATTTCCGCATGTGCGGCGTCGCAGGTGCGACTATGGGTCCGCAGGTGCGAGATTTCCGGACAAAACACTTAAATGCAAGGGTTCGCAAGTTTTGCTCATTTTTAACATTTTGAGCTCGGGTTTGGCGATTTTTTGAGAATATTTTCAAGGGATTTCTTGAGGTAAGTCCCCTGTACTTACTTTTGATAAATAATCTTGCATCCCTATTTATATTTTCACCTAGTTAGTGTGTATTTAAGGTGAAGTTTGGGAGTTTGAGATTAGGGATTTGGAGAGTTTGATTCGAGGATTTGAAGGACCATTTGGTGTCGGATTTTTGTGAATTTGATATGGTTAGACTCGTGAGTGAATGAGTATTCATATTTTGTGACTTTTATCCGATTCCGAGACATGGGCCCGGGTCGACGTTTTAGGGAGAACTTCGGAATTTTTGTTAAAGTATTGATTTCATTAATTAGATGAGTATATTATAGTTGTATTTATGATATGCATTTTTGTTTGGCTAGACTTGGGCCATTCAGAGTCGGATAATCGAGGAAAGGGCATTCTTACGGATTGATTGAGCTCGATTCGAGGTAAGTGGCTTGCCTAACCTTGTGTGGAAGAAATCCCTTTAGGATTTGGAACTATTGTGATATGTGAGCGCCATTTACGTGAGGTGACGAGTACGTACACATGCTATTTGTTGTAAAATCCGATTTTACTGAGCAGCAATATGTTTTCCTTTTAATTTGAGTTATACCATTTTAATGAGTATTAATCTGTTTTTCATTCTTAATTGAGCTATTCCAATAGGTAGAGGTATCATGTTTAGTCTAATATCGCAGGTCTACGTGCTTTAACTGCTTATTTGAACTCTGTGCAGCATGCCAAGTTGTTTTCCTGTTTTTCCTTGTTCTTTATTAGTTTTAATTGTAAAATTCTTGTTGTTAACTGTTGTATTTATCGATTTGAGTTGTGTGTTTACTTTTGAGACAACGAGGCGGTTTCTCGGGAATTCTCCCTGTACATTTACTCTTGAGGCTATGAGGCGGTACCTCGGGAGTTCTCCCTGTATATTTACCTTTGAGACTACGAGGCACTTCCACGGGAGTTCTACCTGCACATTTACTTTTGAGACTACGAGGCAGTACCTCGGGAGTTCTCTCTGTATATTTACTTTTGAGACTACGAGGTGGTACCTCAGGAGTTCTCTCTGCATATTTATTTTGGGACTAAGAGACAGTATCTCGGGAGATCCCCCGTTGTTTACCCCTGTGTGTTGTACTGTTATTTTGTTGTGTTTCCTTTTGTTAAATTCTAGTCTCTTATTATACTGCATATTTTCCTGCCTTATTTATTAATTACCAGTGGGCCTGACCTAACCTCATCACTACTCGACCGAGGTTAGGTTTGGTACTTACTGAGTACCGTTGTGGTGTACTTATGCTACTCTTCTGCACATATTTTGTGTACAGATCTAG
Source organism: Nicotiana tomentosiformis (assembly GCF_000390325.3). Lineage (NCBI taxonomy): Eukaryota > Viridiplantae > Streptophyta > Magnoliopsida > Solanales > Solanaceae > Nicotiana > Nicotiana tomentosiformis. The sequence goes on from NC_090813.1 coordinate 26,034,851, forward strand.
GTACTTCTTATCAGCCCCGCTATTAGATGAGAGTGCTTGCTGTTGTACAGAGACTTCTAGGTACATCTTCTACATCCGCAGACCTCGGAGTCCCCTTCTATTCTCTCCTATGTTATTTACTTTCCGTACTTCTTTTATTAGACTCTGGTATATAGAGATACTAGTTTCCTTCTATAGCTTGTGACTCATGATGTTTCGGGTTTTGGGAATACTGTGTATTTATAGAGTATTAGTTGTTGTACATGCCGAACGGTATTGTTACTAGTTATTCAGTTATCCACTGCTGTTAGTTGCCAAGTTTTACTTTCGTTTTGTTATTTTTTGCGATTTGTTAGGTTTACCTAGTCGTAGAGACTAGGTGCCGTCACGACATTATACGAAGGGAGTTTGGGTCGTGACAAGTTGGTACCAGAGCTCTAAGTTCATAGGTGTCGCGAGTCATAAGCCGGTTTGTTAGAGTCTCACAGATCGGTAAGGAGACGTCTATACTTATCTTCGGGAGGCTATGGAACTGTTAGGAAATTTTCACTACTTTGATTCCTTGTCATGCGAAAATTGTTGACTTCAAAAATTCTAAACTTTTGTATTCTATTCTCTCACAGATGGTGAGGACACGTGGAGGCAGATCTGATGACCAGGCACTCGCGCCCCCTGCTAGAGTACCCGCACGAGCTGCTATAGAGGAGCCCCCAGTAGCTCCAGCTGGAGGGCAGACACTTGAGGTACCTGTTGCTGCACCAACCCTCCAGGATACTCTAGCCCAGATTTTGAGCATGTTCAACACCTTAGCTCAGGCTGGATTGATTCCACTTGCTCCTGCCATATCTCAGGCCAGGGAAGGAGCACAGACTCCCGTCGCCTGTACTCCAGAGCAGCGGGTTCAGGTCGACCAGGTTCTAGAGATTGTACCAATACAACCGGTAGCTCCAGCTCAACCCGGGGTTAGGACAACAGCTTCTGAGGCGGAGCAGCTCAGACTTGAGAGGTACAAGAAGTACCACCCTCCTACCTTCAGTGGATTGGCGACAGATGATGCCCATGGTTTTCTGGAGGAGTGCCATCGTATTCTCCGTACTATGGGCATAGCAGAGTCGAGTGTGGTTTCTTTTACTACATTCCAGTTTAGAGGAGCAACCCATTAGTGGTGGCGTGCTTATGAGTTAAGTAGTCCGGCTGAGGTAGCTTCACTTACATGGACTTGGTTCTCAGACATATTTTTGAGGGAGTATGTTCCTCAGAGCCTTAGGGACGCATAGCGCCCGGAGTTTGAGAAGCTGTGCCAGGGTGCTATGACTGTGCTAGAGTATGTAGTTCGCTTCAGTGATTTGGACCGACATGCACCGACCTTGGTTGCTACAGTTCGAGAGAGGGTTTATCGGTTTATTGAGGGAATCCGCCCCAGTATCCCGATTAGTATGGCCAGGGAGTTGGAAATGGATATTTCTTATCAGCAGGTCGTGAGTATTGCTAGGAGATTGGAGGTCATGCTTGCTCGGGATAGAGAGGAGAGGGAGTCCAAGAGGTATCGAGAGTCGGGCACTTACAGTGGTACTCGTGCCCCAGCTGCAGTTTGCCAAGGTAGGGGTTATGTGAGTCGCCCCGTTCATTCAGCTCTTCCGGCCGCCAGTGGTATTGCAACCCCTTCTAGACCCTAGGAGCCTTATTATGCACCGCCAGTATCTAGTGTACCTCCTGCACGGGGTGCTTTTAGCGGCCAGTCCAGCAGACCTGGCCCGAGTCAGTCATAGCAGCCACGCCCTCCGAGAGCTTGCTTTGAGTATGGCGACACTCGCCATATGGTAAGGGATTGCCCCAGACTTAGGAGGGGTGCACCTCTACAGACTTCTCAGGCACAGCGTGCTCCACAAGGTCCTCAGGCTATGATTACAGCACCAGCTACCGCTCCACTTGCTCAGCTAGCTCGAGGTGAAGGCCGGGGAGGTCGAGGTCATCTTAGAGGGGGAGGCCAGTTCAGATATTATGCTCTTCCAGCTCGTATAGAGGCAGTTGCTTCTGACTCTGTCATTACAGGTATTGTTCTGGTCTGTCATAGAGATGCGTCGGTTTTATTTGATCCAGGCTCCACTTATTCCTATGTGTCCTCTTATTTTGCCATGTATTTGGGCGTATCTCGTGATTCCTTGAGTTCTCCTATTTATGTGTCTATACCTGTGGGAGATTCTCTTGTTGTGGACCGTGTGTATCGGTCGTTTTTGGTTATTCTTAGTGGTTTTGAGACCAGATCCAATTTATTATTGCTCAGCATGGTAGACTTTGATATTATTTTGGGCATGAACTGGTTGTCGCCCCATTATGCTATTCTTGATTGTCACGCTAAGACCGTGATGCTGGCTATGCCAGGATTTTTGCGATTAGAGTGGAGAGGTACCTTAGAGTATACTCCCAACATAGTTATTTCATTTCTTAAAGCTCAATGAATGGTTGAGAAGGGGTGTGACGCGTATCTAGCTTATGTGAGAGATGTCAGTATTGATACCCCTACATTTGAGTCAGTCCTAGTAGTGAGGGATTTTCCAGATGAATTTCCAGCTGATCTTTCAAGCATGCCGTCCAAAAGAGATATTGATTTTGGCATTGATTTGTTGTCGGGCACTCAGCCCATCTCTATTCCTCCATATTGTATGGCTCCTCCGGAGTTGAAGGAGTTGAAGGAGCAGTTACAAGAGTTGCTTGATAAGGGATTCATTCGGCCCAGTGTGTCACCTTGAGGTGCTCCTATCTTGTTTGTGAAGAAAAAGGATAGTTCTATGAGTATGTGCATTGATTATCGCCAGTTGAACAAAGTTACAGTAAAGAATATGTATCCATTGCCTTGTATTGATGACTTATTTGATCAGTTACAGGGTGCTAGTGTTTTCCAAGATTGACTTACATTCAGGCTATCATCAGTTGAAGATTCGGGAGCCAGATATCCCAAAGACTGCCTTCAGGACTCAGTATGGTCACTACGAGTTCCTGGTGATGTATTTTGGGTTGACCAAAGCTCTAATAGCATTTATGCACTTGATGTACAGTGTTTTCATTCGTAATTGTGTTTATTGACGACATTTTGGTGTACTCCCAGACTCGGGAGGATCATGAGCAGCACCTGAGGATTGCGCTTCAGACCTTGAGAGAAAAGAAGTAATATGCAAAATTTTCAAAAGTGTGAGTTTTGGCTAGACTCAGTAGCATTCTTGGGTCATATAGTATTGAGTGATGGGATCCATGTGGGCCCGAAGAATATTGAAGCAGTGCAGAGTTGGCCCAGACCATCCTCAGCTACGAAGATCCGGAGTTTTCTTGGTTTGGTAGGGTATTACCGTCGATTTGTTGAAGGTTTCTCATCTATTGCAACACCTATGACCAGGCTGACCCAGAAGGGTGCTCCATTCAGGTGGACAGAGGAGTGTGAGGAGAGCTTTCAGAAGCTCAATACATCTTTGACTACAACCCCAATATTGGTATTGCCTATAGGTTCGGGGTCTTATACTGTATATTGTGATGCGTCGCGGATTGGTCTCGGCACGGTGTTGATGCAGGACGGTAGGGTGATTGACTACTCGTCCAGACAGTTGAAGGTGCATGAAAAGAACTATCCTATCCACGATCTTGAGTTAGCAGCAATTGTTCATGCCTTGAAGATTTGGCAACACTATTTGTACGATGTCCCTTGTGAGATTTACACCGATCATCGGAGTTTGCAACATCTGTTCAAGAAAAAGGATCTTAACTTGCGTCAGCAAAGGTGGTTGGAGCTGCTTAAGGATTATGATATCTCCATTTTGTACCATCCCGGGAAAGCCAATGTGGTGGCCGATGCTTTGAGTCGCCGGGCGGAGAGTTTGGGGAGCTTAGCATATCTACTAGCAGCAGGGAGGCCCATGGCATTGGATGTTCAGGCCTTAGCAAGCTAGTTTGTGAGATTGGATATTTCTGAGCTGAGTCAAGTATTGGCTTGTGTGGTCTCTCGGTCTTCTCTTTATGATCGTATCAGGGAGCGTCAGTATGATGACCCCCATCTGCTTGTCCTTATGGACACGGTCCAACACGGTGATGCTAAGGAGGTCACTATTGGATATGATGGTGCATTGAGGATGCACGGCATGATATGTGTGCCCAATGTAGATGGTTTGCGTGACTTGATTCTCTAGGAGAATCACAGTTTGCACTACTCTATTCATCCGGATGCCGCAAAGATGTATCAGGACTTGAGACAACATTACTGGTGGAGAAGAATGAAGAAAGACATAGTGAAATATGCAGCTCGGTGTCTGAATTGCCAGCAGATAAAGTATGAGCATCAGCGGCCAGATGGATTGCTTTAGAAGTTAGAGATTCCGGAGTGGAAATGGGAGCAGATCAAGATGGATTTCGTTGTTGGGCTTCCACGGACTCAACAGAAGTTTGATGCAGTTTGGGTGATTGTGGATAGGCTGACCAAGTCAGCTCATTTCATTCCTATGATGACTACCTATTCTTCCGAGCAGTTGGCTCGAATTTATATCCGCGAGATTGTCAGGCTTCATGGCGTACCGGTATCTATCATCTCTGACCGAGGTACGCAGTTTACATCACGGTTCTGGAGGGTTGTACAATGGGAGTTGGGTACTCGGGTTGAGTTGAGCACAACATTTCACCTTCAGACGGACAGAAAGTCTGAGCGCACTATTCAAATACTAGAAGATATGCTTTGTGCTTGTGTGATAGATTTTTGAGGTGCTTGGGACCAGTTCTTGCCACTTGCGGAGTTTGCTTACAACAACAGTTATCAGTCGAGCATTCAGATGGCACCGTATGAGGCCTTATATGGGAGGCGGTGTCGGTCCCCAGTGGGTTGGTTCGAGCCGGGGGAGGCTAGATTATTGGGTACAGACTTGTGAAGGTGATTAAGGATCGACTTCGCACAGCCCAGCCTAGACAGAAGAGTTATGCGGATCGGAGGGTTCGAGATATTGCATTCATGGTTGGGGAACGGGTCTTGCTTTGGGTTTCACCCATTAAGGGTATTATGAGGTTCGGGAAGAAGGGCAAATTGAGCCCTAAGTATATCGGGCCTTTCGAGATTATTGAGAGGGTTGGAGCGGTGGGTTACAGACTTGCACTACCACCTAGTCTCTCTGCAGTTCATCTAGTAATCCATGTTTCTATGCTCCGGAAGTATCACGACGATCCATCTCATGTGTTGGATTTCAGCTCAGTCCAGTTGGACAAGGATTTATCCTATGTTGAGGAGCCAGTGGCTATTTTGGACAAGCAGGTTCGAAATCTTAGGTCAAAGAACATTGATTCAGTGGAGGGGTCAGCCGGTCGAGGAGGCGACTTGTGAGACCGAGCATGATATGTGCAACCGCTATCCTCATCTTTACACCACTTCAGTTATGTCTCTATACTCGTTCGAGGATGAACGATTGTTTAGAGTGGGTATGTAATGACACGGCCGGTCGTTTTGAGAGTAATAGCCCTGATGCCCTATTTATTATTTCCCCCGTATCGTTTTCTGCTTATGTGACTTGTCGGGAGGTTTTATTTTTGGTTTCGGAGTGTTGTGGGACACTTAGTCCCTAAAACAGAAGCTTAAGTCTTAAGAGTTTTTCCCGTAGTTGGTACTGTGTGAAGACGACTCCAGAATGGAGTTTCGTCAGTTTCGTTAGTTCCATTGGGTGATTTTGGACTTAGGAGCGTGCTCGAATTGTGTTTTGGAGATCTGTAGCTAAATTAGGCTTGAAATGGTGAAAGTTGAATTTTTGGGAAGTTTGACCGGTGGTGGACTTTTTGATATCGGAATTCCGGAAGTTGGAGTAGGTCCTTAATGTTGAATATGACTTGTGTGCAAAACATGAGGTCAATCGGACATGGTTTGATAGGTTTCGACATCGGTTGTAGGAGTTTAAAATTTCAAAGTTCATTGAGTTTTAATTGGAGGGTGATTCGTATTTTTAGCATTGTTTGATGTGACTTGAGGGCTCGACTAAGTTTGTATGGTGTTTTAAGACTTGTTGATATGTTTGGTCAAGGTCCCGGGGGCTTCGGGTGTGTTTTGGATGCTTAACGGATTGAATTTGAACTTAGGAAAATGGCTGAAGTTTTCTGGTTTCTGGTGTTTCGCACCTGCGAAGGGGGAGACAGCAAGTGCGGACACGCACGTGCGAGAGGCCAAGCACAGAAGCAGGATTGAGGAAAGTGGCCAGAGGTCTCTGGTGCAAGTGGGTTGTCGCATATGCGAACCCGCAGATGCGCTTGAAGTTCTGCAGATGCGGAGAGTGAGCTAGAAGGGGAGTCCGCAAAAGCGAACATTTGTTCGCAGGTGCGACCTTTTGATCGCAGAAGCGGACCCAGGTATGTAAGTCAAGTCCGGACCTACGATGGAAATTTCTGCAGGTGCGGCGTTGCAGGTGCGACAATGGGTCCGCAGGTGTGAGATTTCTGGACAAAACACTTAAATGCAAGGGTTCGCAATATTTGCTCATTTTTAACATTTTGAGCTCGGGTTTGGCGATTTCTTGAGAGTATTTTCGAGGGATTTCTAGAGGTAAGTCTCCTATGCTTATTTTTGATCAATAATCTTGCTTCCCCATTTATATTTCCACTAGTTAGTGTATATTTAAGGTGAAATTTGGGAGTTTGAGACTAGGGATTTGGAGAGTTTGATTCGAGGATTAGAAGGACCATTTGGTGTTGGATTTTTGTGAATTTGATATGGCTAGACTCGTGAGTGAATGAGTGTTCATATTTTGTGACTTTTACCTGATTTTGAGACGTGGGCCCGGGTCGACTTTGTAGCGCGAATTTCAGAATTTTTGTTTAAGTATTGATTTCATTAATTAGATGAGTCTATTATAGTTGTATTTATGATATGCAATTTTGTTTGGATAGATTTGGGCCATTCGGAGTCGGATAATCGAGGAAAGGGCATTCTTACGGATTGATTGAGCTCGATTCGAGGTAAATGGCTTGCCTAACCTTATATGGGAGAAATCTTCTTAGGATTTGGAACTATTGTGATATGTGAGCGCTATGTACGTGAGGTGACGAGTACGTACACAGGCTATTTGTTGTAAAAACCGATTTTACTAAGCAGCAACCTGTTTTCCTTTTAATTTGATTTATACTATTTTAGTGAGTAATAATCTATTTTTCATTCTTAATTGAGCTATTCCAATAGGTATAGTTATCCTGTTTAGTCTAATATCGCAGTTGTACGTGCTTTAACTGCTTATTTGAACTCTGTGCAGCATGCCAAGTTATTTTCTTGTTTTTCCTTATTCTTTATTAGTTTTAATTGTAGAATTCTTGTTGTTAACTGTTGTATTTATTGATTTGAGTTGTGTGTTTACTTTTGAGACTACGAGGCGGTTCCTCGGGAGTTCTCCCTATACATTTACTCTTGAGACTACGAGGCAGTTCCTCAGGAGTTATCCTTGCACATTTACTTTTGAGACTACGAGGCGGTTCCTCGGGAGTTCTCCCTATACATTTACTCTTGAGACTATGAGGCGGTTCCTCGGGAGTTCTCCCTGCACATTTACTTTTGAGACTACGAGGCGGTACCTCGGGAGTTCTCCCTGTATATTTACCTTTGATACTACGAGGCGGTTCCTCGGGAGTTCTCCCTGCACATTTACTTTCGAGACTACGAGGCAGTACCTCGGTAGTTCTCCCTGTATATTTACTTTTGAGACTACGAGGTGCTACCTCGGGTGTTCTCCTTGCATATTTATTTTGAGACTACGAGACAGTATCTCGGGAGATCCCCTACTGTTTACCCCTGTGTTGTACTGTTATTTTGTTGTGTTTCCTTTTGTTAAATTCTAGTCTCTTATTATACTGTATATTTTCTTGCCTTATTTATCAATTACTAGTGGGCCGGACCTAGCCTCGTCACTACTCGACCGAGGTTACGTTTGGCACTTACTGGGTACCGTTGTGGTGTACTTATGCTACTTTTCTATACATGTTTTGTGTGCAGATCCAGGTACTTCTTATCAGCCCCGCTATTAGCTGAGAGTGCTTGCTGTTGTACGAAAACTTCAAGGTACATCTGTCGCGTCCGCAGACCTCGGAGTCTCCCTCTATTCTCTCTTATGTCATTTACTTTCCGTACTTCTTTTATTAGACTCTGGTGTATAGAGATACTAGTTTCCTTCTGTAGCTTGTGACACATGATGTTTCGAATTTTGGGAAGACTGTTTATTTATTGAGTATTAGTTGTTGTACATGCCGAGCGGCATTGTTACTGGTTATTCAGTTATCCACTTCTGTTAATTATCAAGTTTTACTTTCGTTTTGTTATTTTTCGCGATTTGTTAGGCTTACCTAGTCGTAGAGACTAGGTGCCATCACGACATTATACAGAGGAAGTTTGGGTTGTGACAAACAAAATCTTTAAACTTATTATTGGTGATCTTAGAGATTCTATATCGATGTTATAGAGGGGTAATTTTATATAAAGCGTACTGCTATAAAAATAGATGTTACTTTTATAGATAAAAAGGTGTTATAGAGAGATAAAATATAACATTTAAAAAATCGGTTCTTAGAGAAATTTAGCTTTTATAGTGAACGATGACTATTAAAGTAATAATATTGTTATAGAGAGTCTAATAGTATTTGTTTTCTATTCATGTATAGCTAATACTTGTATAAAGTTACACACCAATTTTAATATTGTATGGAATAATAATGCATGTATAGCTTATTTATGGAAAAAAACATCAAAAAGGACAAAACTACCCTTGTCTTTTTCCTAGAATTTTAGGGTATAATTGTAAACTCATTATTTTTTAATGTATAGAATAAACAAATATTTTACATAATATCTTATATATCTTATTTTAGTACAATACCAAATACCTATCAAAAAATAATTCTTGCATTACTTGTCAATATATTATTAATATCCTATATTAGTAGTCCGTGCAGTAATGCCTACATAACTTATGACATAGGTGCACAAGAATACTTCGCGCTACAACCATCTCCTGTTTATAGGTTCTATGGACCGATGCCTGCTGACTCAGCAGCAGTGCGGAATTGAGTTTCTTGTCTGGTGGATATGATCTATAGTTAGGGGGCAATACATACCAAAAGGTTCGAAGAAGGAAGGCGCATAAGAGTATATAACCAACCTACCCTTCTGTATACCCTATTCACATTAGTGAAGCGATTGGATGCATAAGGGAAGTGCACGTTTGTGAGACCTTAGATCTTCAAACCAAATAACCCTTGAAACTAAAATTCAGTATTCATTTATACAATATTTGGTTGTTACTTTTATGTTTTTCGTAGATAACATGTATAAATTATGCGAGAACCAAAGATAACCCTCGTGATTGTAACAAACTTTAAACATATCTATATTACTCTATACATTATATACAAATTTATAATATGTCAAACTAAACATTCTATAAGAAATAATCCATGCACTATAATCCTTTATAGCTTTTGTATTATTAATTTTTAATACAATACTAATTCTTGCATAATTTATCTTTAACCAAATCTATCCAAAAGTATAAATCAGTATACCACGCGTACATTTCCCCAATAACCAAACAAAAAATACAGTAAAAAAATGTCAGAAGAGTCAATGCAAGTTCAAGTTGGACAACAATGGTGAGTCTCGAACCAAAATGTGATACTTTTGGACTCAAAGTATGGATGATTAACGGGCGGGTTGGGACGGGCTGTATACAAAAATAACCAGCAAGTCTGTTTAACGTTCCGGGATGGTTAGCGGGCTAAGATAACGGGCTGTTAGCGGGTTGTACATTTTTGGATTTTTTGGGCCCGTCCGGGTTCAGGCTTAACGGGCTACTTTTTTTTTAATTAAATTTTATTTTTCTTATTCAATGTTATTGATACTTAAGTGTTTGCAAATTTTTAAGGCTTAGAATTAAACTTTAAAGTTTTAAATTTCAAATTTGAATTTTAAAATTTTAAAATTAAAATTTGAAAGTAAGTGGCTACAAAAAATTATTTAATAAGACTAATAGGCAATATATAAGGATCAAGCTCCGAAGGCTTTCATTTGATATTTTTATTGAATAATATATAATACTTCAAATTAATTTGCAAGTTCTTTTTTGATTTTTTTAATTTTTGAACTTGCAAATTAAAAGTTTACAATAATTATAAAAAATAAGAAATAGTACATCACATGCTTTGCATCATTTTTGTAAGTTCATTCATGTCAACATGAGGTTCGTGATTTTCGGCATTGGTTGAATCGGAATCATAAACCATTATATCTTCAATTTCTTGGTCCTCCGCTTAATCTACCTTGTCACGCCCTTGATTTCGCCGTTCTGATCTTATCCAATATCTGAAGCACACTAGAATTTCCAAAGCGTTGTTGCCCAATGAATGACGGATATCTCCTAGTTGCTGCCTTGCTTGACTAAATGCGCTCTCTGATGCGACTATTGAAATCAGCACATTTAGCACGTCTCGAGCCATGGTCGAAAGAACAGAAAATTGATTTGAGTTGCTCCTCCACCAACCCAGCGGTAGAAATTACTTTGTGCGGCGCTTTGCTGACTTTTATAAGTAGAATTGGAGTTCATCAATATTCCTTCTACTGGTTTGTTGATGCTCTTCTAGTGTAGACCAAATCAAATAATCTTCAACATCATCATTATCATCCAAAGCACCGGTCCCAGATGTTGAAACTGAACTTGAAGGAATATTTGCATCTACAGCAGAAGAAGCATCAACAATGTTAGCATAATAATTATATAAATTTTGTAAATGTTTGTTTAGATCAGAAATACATGTGTCAATATGAGGAGTTTCAGTTGGTTCAATATCCATATAAGAATATAAAGCACTGATTAATTGGCGACAAATGGCCATTTTGATAAAAGGGTTTAAAATAGTACCAATTAAGTAATTGAGAATTTAAGAACAATAATCAACAATATCAAGAGAGAATTGAGAGACAATTAGAGTAGTAAGAGAGTGAATTGTGAGGAAAAATGAAGAAGAAGAAGAAGAAGAAGAAGAAGGGGGCTATTTATAGTTTTTAAAAGGTTAAAATTATAATTTATCAAATATTAGGAGTGGTGGGTCTATTTTCTTAAGGGGGTAGGCCAAAATAGCCATTTCTGCAAAAAAGGGTTGTTGGCCAACGGTCATTTTTGAATTTGACCATTGGCAACGGTCCAGAAAATAAAATTAAAAAAAATAATTGTAATGGATACCGGGCTGAACCGGGTAGTAGCCCATTAAAAATCCGTTAATGGGTTACCGGGCTTAGCGGGTTCCGGTGCACCTGTATCAAAAAATTATTCGTCTAAAACCCGCTCCCCGCCCAACCCGTCCCAACCCGCCCCCAAACGCTACAGTACCAGGCTGAATTGGGTTGAACCGGGTTGTAAACGGGTCAGTCCGACCCGATTAACAGGTATAACCCAAAGAACCATAATGTGTAGAAAAAATAACTGGTGACCATAATATATAAAATGCCCTTTTAAAGGGCGTTATACCTTAACGGTTGTTTGCCCAGTTAAATATAGCGCCCTTTTAAACGACGTTATATATATAAAGCACTTCCTTACCGCGCTATATATATTATGTGGGCCCACCAATAATTCTTCTAGGCTTAACTGACATAATAATAATTTAATTGGGTATAGCGCCCATATTTAAGGCGCTATACCTCAAATAATTCTACCCCCGGGATTGGTTTTTGCCTTATTTAAAGAGGTTAAGGATTTTGTAAAAATCCATTCATAAATATTCTCAAGTCTTCTAAAATATTTCTTCGTTAAGTTGTTTTGTATTTTGTCATAATATCTGAAGAGCGAATAATTAGGGTTTCATTATATTGGGGGGTGAGGTTGTGGTGGCGAATAACTCAGTAAGCTATAGTTTATCTCTATAGTGTCATGTTAAGTTACCACTTACAATGGAGTATGATACACTGGTATCGTTGTTATGTAAAAAAATAAATATGAGCAAACGTTCAGTGAATATTAATGTAACCGGAAGATATCCGAATTCTGTCACTCCGCACGGGGTTGCTTGTTATGCTGAGTTTAACATCGAAGACGATGAAACTCTGAGAGATTTTTTGAGGACTCCGAATGAATACCGGGAATTTCTTATGATAAAAATGTTGGAAATATACGTCAAGGCTGAAGACGTTCGCAATAATGAGATTGCGCAAATTAGGGATATTCCTCAGTCATCGGGTGGTTAGTTTGGAGCAGTTTTAACCGAACAAGTTCCGGCTGAAAGAGTTTGGCCTGATCAAAACTTATCTCCACGGGCGAATGAGGAGCGAGAAAATAATTTCTTCCCTAGTTTATATAATCCACAAGCCGAGTGGTAAACTTCAATTTTCCTTTGTGTTACGATGTTTATTTTTGATGTATTAAATTTGTATTAACACTCATATATTCCAAATGGGGTACCAGCCAGATATGAATTTTATAAGTTATGAACCAACGCCCAGTTGGAATATGCCTAATTTTGGTATGTTGGATCATGGTGGTCCATCCGGAAGTCATCACCAACAGGATAATGTCCATCATGGGATGTCAACACATTGTGATTTGTAAGTGAAGTGATAAAGCTATATGTAAAGTTTGGATTAATTTGAGTAACTCATTATTTTGTTGGTTGTGCAGTGAAAATGAGCAACTTGAAGGTCATGTCCTTACTCAATTGGCTGAAGATGACATATTTAATCGGGATCTGGAAGATGCGCAGAGTCAGAAATAGAATAGTGATTATGACAACAATGCCGACGAGTCTGGAGATGACACACCCTTCCCTGATGAGGTTAATGATGAGGAGGGAGAGAATGCTGAACCTTATTTGACGAGGGAGCATGCTCCACCTCCCGTTAGACCAAGAGTGTATGAGTCTCACGTGCCGTTTCATTCAAGGGAGATTCCCTACCTTGATAATTTAACAAGTATGCCGGATGTGGATTCCTTCAAAAGGGATATTGACGAAATTCAGACAGCAATATAGGATGAATCTAAAGCAATTGTGCTGTCAAAGGGCATGCTTTTTCCTGATAAAGCTCTCCTAAGCAGGGCGGTGCGAATGTACAACGTAAAAGAGTGTCGTGAGATGATGGTAGCAGAATCATCTCCGGATGTATACAAGGTTATTTGATGTAGATGGTTACGGGTTGTAATTGGATGCTGCGTGCGAGGAAGAAGAAAACAAATATATGGGTTGTGGGTAAATACATTGGCACCCACAATTGTGAAATGGACACATTCAGTGGGAATCATTTTAACTTGAATGTTGACTTGATTTCTATTGTCTTGATTTCACACATTGAAGCGTCCATAAGATACAAGATCAAATAGTGTATAACATTTGTCCACCAGGAATATGAGTGTACCATTACCAAAAGAAAGGCATTTCTCGGGCGCAAACGTGCGTTTGAAATTTTTTATGGTAACTGGGATAAATCCTTTGCATCTCTACCCAGGTACATGGCCGCATTGCAACACTTTAACCCCGGGACTGTTGTTGAATGGAAGTTTGAGCGGAGTCCGGGAATACTAGAACATATATTCAGTTATGTGTTCTGGGCATTTAAACTAGCAATTGATAGTTTTGTGCATTGTCGGCCGGTAATATCCATAGACGACACTCATGTCTATGGAAAGTATGATATTAAGTTGTTGATCGCCATTGCAGTAGATGCTAATGGAGGTATATTTCCCCTAGATTTTGTTATTTGTGCCAATGAAATCCAAGATACGTGGACACTATTTTTGAACCACTTGAAGGAGCACGTTGTCAGACAACATTCAGGTATTTGTCTAATATCTGATCGGTATGGCGGTATTTTAAGTTCTATACAGAATTTGCCTGCATGGAAGGACCGTATGCTTACCACCGTTACTGTGTGAGGCACCTGAAGGCCAATTTCTAGAAGGCATATCCCGACAAGGATTTGCATGATTTAATATGGATGGCTGCAACTGATCACCAAGAATGTAAATTCAGGAGGCGCATGAAATCGATCAGGCAGGAATACCCAGGAGCCTATTGTTGGTTAATGTGACATGAGCTTGACAAGTGGACTTTGCATGCGGATGGTGGAAGAAGATGGGGAATTATGACATAAATGTGTCTCTTTCAACGGGTTATTGAAGTCTGTACGTGGATTGCATGTCACTGCCATGGTGCGAATGTCATTCAAGAAGATGGCGGAGAGGTTTGTTGAAAGGGCTAGAGGTTTATCGTCATTGATGGAAAGGAGTGTTGAATTTATGCCAATACCAATGAAAAGATTTGAGAAATACAGGAGGCGAGCACATTGGCATTCATATTTACAGTATTGCAACAAGCGAAATATTTTTGGAATTTGCACCGCTATCCATCAAAACCGGAGGAACAATACACACATCTTAAATGAAGCCAGAAGGTTATGCTCTTGTGGGAAATGGTCCATCTACCACATGTCGTGCTCAGATGCCATGAAGTGCTTTCAACATACAGGTTTCGCGGCAACCAACTATGTTGATAAAGAATATAGTATTGTTGCATACTTAAACACCTATAGTGGGCAGTTGTAGCTAGTGGGTGCCGAGCATTATTGGCCGCCAGAATCTTTTAAAATGGTGTGTAACAAAGACTATTTACGTCCACGACAAGTGCAAAAAAGAACGTATATACGAAACCAAATGGATGTTAGTGATACCGTTTATGTGCGTAAATGTGGCATATGCTACAAGACACAGCCGTCGTAAATGTCCTTCAGTTGGTTTGGGTAGCGGTAGTAATTCAACTCCCGGTGGAAGTTCATGCAATGTGACCAATTATCAAGGATTTCTGTAGTGTTGTATTTCAATAATTTGTTGTAATAAGTGTATGTATATATTCATCTTGCAGAACGTATGAAATAAAATTATGTTTCCATTGGTGTTAAGTCTTAATGATATTTAGCATTAATACTTCAGTACAACAATTTAACATACACCCCAAGAAAAGAACAATTGTCATTCGCCATTATCGTCGTTGTATTGCACTATTTCATTGTCATTGTCTTCATCTTCTTCGTCAACATCGTGTACATATCCTTCGGGACCGAGGGAATCGTAATCTAGGTCCCAGTTGGCACACATTTCTTGTATTTTATCGCTATCATCAATAAGACCACTTGCTAGATTTCTACAGCAATATGGGACTCCGACGTTCAACGTATGCGGTAGAAATTTAGGTAGTCCCTCCTACTCGACAACTGTTGGAAAAACAGGATAATCGTTGTCTTTATGCAATTTTTTATTTTCTAGTAAATCCCAGTACTGATTATCTGTTCTTCCCTGGAAGTTAAGATTATCCATTGCATGATGAACATCTAGTGCCTTTTCCATCTCTAGAATCTCCTTCATCAAATGCCGAATCACTTCTGGTTCATCTTTGTGTGTGTTTGTTTGGAAGGTTGCAGACAGTGCTTGTGGCACAACAAGCCCATGCCAGCGACATAGTACTTCATAATTAGATCATTTTGTATAAAGGGGAACCCATTGTAGTTTTTCGCCCCAAATTCGCATACCTTCAGACTTTTGAGAATGCGCTTCGCCCTCAATAATGTGCCATGCAACTTTGAGATCAGTGTGTATATTGATAGGCTTATTTTCCAAGGGTCGCAGAACACCATACCACTTGTCATCAACCAAATCAGTATAGCAACCTAGCATATTTTTTTTAAGGTAGGGATCGATAGTGTTAAGACGTGTTCCATGGGATCTGTTGAAGAACCTTCACCCTTTTGCCTCTTCGTGAACCATTTATTAAATGTTAGTGTCATTTTTTAAATCGATGTTGTAATGTTTCTTCAAATTGTCTTTGAATGCATATCTCTTGTTTCAGTTTAAGAAGTTGTCTTATACCCTAAAGAATCATAGGGCGCTACCAAAATGCGTTATATTTAATATCTTGTCGATCTAGAAAAGCTAGAGTTCTGTAAAAGCTGTAGTTCTGGAAAAGCTGTCTTGTATCCTTGAGAATCCTTATCACGGCAACATAGCGCGACACCAATATGCGTTATGTGTATTGTTTTGTCGACCTGAAAAATCTGTCATTCTGAAAAAGCTGTCTTGTACCCTAAAGAATCATTATCACACGAAACATAGTGCGCGCCAATATGCGTTATGTGTAATATCTGTCTATAAAAACTTAGTGCATTTTAGTTATTATTTTCACTTAACGAAACAAGTAGAAAACTTTCCATTAATTTTTCATTTGTCTTGCGTTAAGAAATGTCTGGACGCAATAATATACCAAGTTGTTATTGTGGCAAACGTGCAATTTTGAAGCCATATTGGTCAAATGGTAATGTGGGGCGCAGACGCTGGATATGTCAACAACTTGTAAGTTATTGTTTTGGAAAAATTGTTTGTTAATATTTTTATATAACATGTTTATTGATAGTGTTGTGTTACAGTCCCCATTTGTAGGATAAAAATCAATGTACATTTGAATAATGGTACGATGAACCCATTAATCAGGAATACTACAAACATTATTTGCGCTATATTTGGAATATGACCGGTGAATACGAACTCCAGATATTTAAACTACAACAACAACTTGTGGCAGTTAAGGAGAATCTAAAAGAGGCGGAAGAAGAAAAACTAGGTTGGAAGAGAAATTTAAGTGGTTGAAGTAGAGAATAATGGGTGATTGTGACTAAACAAACACAAGTATGTTTTGAGTCTAGTATTTTATGTTTATGTTTTCCGTATCATGTATTTTCATTAGTTGTACCAAATTTAAATTATGTTAAGTTGTTATGTTTGTTTTTGTGTTGTAGTATTAAAATAACAAAGAACCCGAGAAATAAAAACATAATGCAGATATAATGTAAACCATAAATAATGCTACTATTATTTACCATGGTCTCGGCGGGCTCCTGAATATAATCATCTGTCTCAGGCATGTCAGTATCGCACAAAGTGCCTCTGTGACGGGCGAGGATGATGCCTTAAAAAAATACTTTAGATATTTATGACTAATCAATGAGATAAAAACAAATATAAATAATAGTAATACAAACTAACCAAATCCCGTGAAAGATCCTCAGCATCCCTCGATGATGAGACATAACTCAGTCGTCGCCCACTATGCACCTCTCGTATCGGACGATCCTCAGCAACCGTCGATGGCCCTGGTCGATCAGAAAAATACTGATCCCACTCCTGCTGTGTAATGGTCGTGCCCGTGATCAATAATGGATCTGACGGGGTCACCTGCGAAGTCCTTGGAGTAAGTTGCAGGCTGAATGATGGAATATCACTAGGACAATGGTCTGGCTCAGGGTGGTCATACGGCTGATAAACTCCAACATCCTCAACAGATGCCTCAACGCCCCCTTGCTGGGGACCACATCCTCACTGACCCCCACGACCTCGTGGGACACCCCTACCTCTCTAGGCACGCCTGCCACGTCGACCACGTTCCGGCTCCACTACTGGACCACGATGGTACTTCTATGGAGCCACATAATCAGCCTCGTATCCTAAGCGCTCATCATCTCGAGCTCGCCTCAATGTCCAGGAAGCCATATCTATAACCTGTCGGCCATACTCGTGCAAAGCGGCTGCTCCCTCACCGGTATGTTGCTGCATCTGTAGTCCCAACTGGTAGAACAGATGTGGGCCAATAGCCTGCACAATATGTAAAGTATTAATTATGGAATTCTAGGTTAACATTATAAGCTAGTATACCAAATAACATACCAGTGCCTTATGCCTCCCGATGTATGGAACGTACCAACCGCCAGCGCGATGAACGGGATTCCTAATGAAAAGTCAGGTAACGCTGCGGTACCAGCCCATATACTCATGCTCACCATCCATACGCTCAGGTGGAGGGGGTGGAGGAATCAAGTCATACCGTTGGCCCCAAATCTCGATCTGAGCCTCTAGCCATGCCACATATGTCTGGTCAACCCTGGAACGATGATCACGATGGTAATGTGCCCTGATCCAAGCGGGCGGTGGAGGTACAAGTTATGGTCGACCAAACTGGCGAAGGACTTGCTCGGTGGCATGATGCTCGACAATATCGAGACACATCAATGGGGCGGAAGAGCTCCACATAATTCGGCCGGTCGAGCAATAATCGGGCAAACCAGCTATTAGCTCGTCATTATATGGCCTCCAAATGAACTATTAAGTAAAGACAGGAACCGTGAGAATACACAACACATATAAGCCAAGCCAAGTAAACTTAAGTAAACATTTACCTGCGCGCCCTCCAACAAATCCAACAAATC
Organism: Nicotiana tomentosiformis; assembly: GCF_000390325.3. Classification (NCBI taxonomy): domain Eukaryota; kingdom Viridiplantae; phylum Streptophyta; class Magnoliopsida; order Solanales; family Solanaceae; genus Nicotiana; species Nicotiana tomentosiformis. Next base: position 26,053,107 of record NC_090813.1, read on the forward strand.
CCTGCAATAGGGTAGATTATGTCGAGCCTCGTACTCACGTCCATATCCTCGCCTATCAACCCACTTCCTAGCTAAAGGGAGAAACGGAGGTGGTGCATCCGAAGCGAAGGGTGGTAGAGGTAGCTGCAACTGCAGGAACCGCTCCTAGGCCCAAACCTAATATACAATGTGGACGTAAAATTTAAGATATATGTTTACTATGTATGTTATAATGAAGAGAGTATTTGACTATGTTTTCACCTGCAACAGCGGCAAAAATCCGGCAACGTCTCGCTGGGTGACCATGCTCGCCCGACACATCTGCCTGTACAAGTAACCAAGAACAGCAGCACCTCAGCTGTAATCATGTAAATAATTTAGCCGCTCAAGATGATGAAGAAATCTCAAGCTGACTAGGTTTCCCGAAGTGTTCGGGAACAATACCCCTCCAAACATAAGCAACAACAGCAACCTCGTGTACCAGTTAATATGAAGATCTGGTGTATCATCCGTAATGTCAGTATGCATCGCCTCCAGATGCAGCCGGACGGGTGTCAACTGCAGACGACTAGCCCCAACTAATGCACCCTCATCCGCTAACTGGAAATTGGTGAGCCGCTGCAATATCTCTAAGTACTGCAAACCCGTATACTCTCTGATGGCATGCGGTAAAGCAACATGATGTCCATCAACCGGCAGCCCATATAGAACCTCCACGTCCTGAAGCGTGATAGTGGCCTCGCCAATGGGTAAATGGAATGTGCGTGTCTCCGGTCGCCACCGCTCTATCAAAGCCGTGATCAACGACAAATCCAGCTGCAGCCGGTCGATCTCAACAATCCTATAGAAACTCGTATCCTGAAGCCGTCTGACTATACGGGAATGGAGATGGTGGGCCCTACGAAAGTTTCATATATCGTCTACTCTTCTAGCACGGAACGTCCGGGCCAACAACTGCCCCTCCTATATGTAGGAAGACCTATGCTCGGCATGTAGCAACAGTAGCTCTAGCGAGGCAGGTCCGAGATGCAAAGGCAGAACCTCCATGACGACTACTGTAAATTGAACAATATTAATTAAAGTATTTTTCTTTTTCATTGCTTAAATATATTGCAATACCTTTAATATTAAAATCTATTCGATATTTTTACTATATTGTTAATTAGGTTGATACATTTTTAATATTATAATTTTATATTTTATATGTTACTTTAATATTTTACATGTTAGTTTACTATTTTATATGTTTGTTTATTATTTAATATGTTTGTTTCTTATTTTATATGTTAGTTTTATTATTTTATATGTTTGTTTGTTACTCACCTATTTTTTACTATAATAAAATTAAATAATTAATTTTCATAACTATACAAGATTTAATTATTAAATATTCACATTTTGGTTCCGGACTCGATATTTGAGGCCCGATAATACCAAGGTATCCGAATTCTTGTGTTCATGATGAGAAAATTTCTCCGATTTAACACTCATCAGGGCTGTTATTTTATATGTTAGTTTATTATTTTATATGTCAGTTTATTATTTTATATGTTAGTTTTATTAGTTTATTTGTTTGTTAGTTACTCACTTATTTTTAATTATAATAAAATTAACTAATTAATTTTCATAACTATACAAGATTTAATGATTAAATATTCATTAAATAATACTTAGTTTGACAAATATTATTGCTTTCTCATGTTATTTTATTACGTTTGTTGACTAAAATTGGAGAGAGTTTGTGTTTGAACTATCATCTTTTTTTACGTATCTTTGGGTTTAAGAGATACTTAAATGATTAATTTTAATAACTATAAGGATACTACGTTAAATGACACTTCATTTTACAACGCTAAAAGGGCACTACATTACAAGATACCATTACAGGGAACTAAAGTAACAATTTATCTATTTTACTAGTCTTTTAGCAAATAAATAATCTAAACCGGATAAAAGAAACAAATTAATTTAATAAAAAAATAATCACGAAAATACATAGTACACCACAGTAAAAAGTAACTAATTAACAATTTTTTTAACAACTAATAACAATTTCTCTATTTTACTAATTTTTTTAGCACAATAATACTATAGTCCGGATAAAAAATAACAAGTTAGTTAAATCACAAAACAATCACAAAATAACATATAGCACATTAAAAAGAACTAATATGCATTTTTATACGAGTTTTAACAAAATCTAAGTTGGAATACCTCGATTTAGCTAGCGTTTGGCCATAGATTCCCAAATTTGTTTTGAAAAATTTGTTTTGGGTGAAGTTTAGCTTGAAGATGAAAATGTGTTTGGACATACGTTTTCAAAACATATTTCCCAAATTTATTTTCGAAAAACATGTGTATTATTAGGGATTTGTCCCAAAATCAGCTATTGAGCTGGTTTTGGGATTTGAGATTTTGGATTTTGCCAAAATATAGGTAAAATTTATGGCCAAACATGTGTTTGCCAAATAAAACTCAAGTTTATTTTGGCAAAATCTATGGCCAAACGAGTCCTTAAAGTTTTGGAAAGTTGAAGATTTAGTGATTTGGAGCCGAAACGAGCAACCCACTACGAGATAACGCCTTAACTAGGATGTGAGACCGAGAATCTATACTTTTGTGGGACCAATGGGCTCCACTCGAGCTTTTTTCGTCAACAATGGGGGGCCACTGGTTTTGTTTTTTAAGGGGGTTTTAATGGGGAGGGGGGAGCTTCTGGTTTGGTGGGGAAGGAGACTGGACGGATTTTTATGTGGATATAACGCGTTTTATTAAGACGTTATACTGTAGCGTCTTAATAAAAAGCGTTATACCTTCCCGCTCTTTTCATGTTCAAATATAGCGCCTTTTAAAAGGGTGCTATATTTAACTGAACAAACGATCGTTAAAGTATAGCGCATTTTAAAAGGGCGTTATATATATATTATGGTTACCAGTTATTTTTTCTACATATTATGATTCTTTGAGTCTAAAAGAATGACATTTTGATTCCGGACTCCAACAATGGTCAGATACCGAAAGGAAAAAATTACATACAATGTACACTACACAGTAAATAAAGCTTAAAAAAAATTAATTTATCCAAAGTCGTTACACACATGTTTAGATACCGGGGAAAGAAAATAGACCCAATTAGATACAGCAGCAATCACAAAATCTGAAAAGAAATCTCCTTTGATAGATTCAAAGATCTAGAGTACATATACAGTGAAACTGGACTATTCCCCCATATCTGGCTAAATCTATCTCGGTCATATACTTGTGTTGACTCATTAAGTACTAGTTTTGGTTCAGATTTTTTTTTTGGGGGGGGTCGGATTTGGGTTGGCTTTATATTTTTGGGGATGTAATGGAAGAAAATAACTCAGCAGTAATTCATACAGCTATAAATGCAGTGCAAGCATTAGGAAGGGGATTTGATGTGAATTATGATACAAGATTGCTATATTGTAAGGGGGTAGGTGAGAGATCTTTGTTTATATGATAACGTAGTGCTGCCTAATATTTCTAGGGATATTAAGAATTTTCAGGAGCCTGGTGGTCGAGATGGTTCTAGTGTTTGCAATTATAATGAGGTATGTCTGCTCACCAAATGGCTGTTTTTAGTGTTTGAATGTATTAAGTTAGATAATTGTTGGTTTTACTGTTTTGTTATGTCAATCAATTAATGCTTTCTGCTAGTTTCTTTTCGTTCCATTTTATGTGACATTGTTTGATTGAAAGAAGTCTAGGGTGTATCGGAAACAACCTCTCTATCCTTGTAAGATAGGGGTGAGTGTACTGAGCATAGTGAGAGAGAATGCGAGACAGTGAGATTGAGTACTCTCAGAGTGTGAGTACATGAGTTCATCATCGAGATGCATTGCATTTGACATGCGTACTTGTGATACATGAATAGAGGTGCATTTTCTTCTGCTACCCAGTTTGGAGGCATTTATGGTTTTACCTGTATCTTGATATGTAGACATAGAAAAGTACTTTCCTCGTGCTATCTCAAATTGAAACATCTTACTACTCGTTGAAAGAGGTTTTGGGAAAAATCACAGTTTTCAAACTTACTCGTATTTTGGTATTTTCGGTAAAAGATTTGGATTTTCACTGAGATACTTGAAAAGAAATGCCTATTTTTTTTATGGAACTGTGAGCGAACTGAGCATTTTATTTCTGAGATATCTCTTTTGTTACTTGTACTATGTTGTTATGAACTGTTGTAGAATATTGGTGTTGGACCTGACCTTTGTATTAGCTCGTCACCAACATCTTACTACTTGTTGAAAGAGGTTTTGGAAAAAATCACAGTTTTCAAACTTACTCGTATTTTGGTATTTTCGGTAAAAGATTTGGATTTTCACTGAGATACTTGAAAAGAAATGCCTATTTTTTTTATGGAACTGTGAGCGAACTGAGCATTTTATTTCTGAGATATCTCTTTTGTTACTTGTACTAGGCTGTTATGAACTGTTGTAGAATATTGGTGTTGGACCTGACCTTTGTATTAGCTCGTCACCACTTTCAACCTAAGGTTAGGTTTGTTACTTATTGAGTACATGGGGTCGGTTATACTCATACTACACTTCTGCACCTTGCGTGCATATGTTGGCTGCTGATGTTGCTGTGTTCGATGGGAGCTGGATTTGAAGATGTACCTGTGTCCCGGTTGTAGCTGCCTCTTGTTCGTGGTAGCCTTAGATCTATAAAACTCTATTTATGTACTTTTCAAACAGACGATGTATTTATTTCATTTTAGTTTTGTGAATTCTATTCTTAGAAGCTCATGATTTGTACTACTAGTTCTTAGGAAATGTATACGATTCAGTAAATTACTTTCGTTTAATTGTCTTGTTAATATCATTGGAATTGGATAGTTACCAGTTGGTTTACCTAGCGGGTTGGGTTAGGTGCCATTACGACTAGCAGATTTTGGGTCGTGATAACTTTTTTTTTTCTTGATGAATTTCGTAGACTGTAGCTTGATATTAAATTAAATCTCCTCTAATTATTTTTCTAATTTTTGTTCATATTATAAGTTCAGTTGCTACTAAGAATTATGAGTATCACATCCCATAGCTTGGAATTTAACTTTGGTTCTTAAGGCGTAATTTTGTGATAATTACTTGTTGCCCAAATGTTTAAAGTAGAATAAGAAAATCATGGTGCGTGAATACTCATCAACAAAGGCTCACTATCGGAGGAAGAAATACTTCAGTTGTTGCCTTAAGACTTCAGAGTTGTTAACCTAATAAGATATTATAAACATTCAAGTCATGTTGGAAAGAAAATCATGATGAATATTTGGTACATTTGGACATGGTGGAAAAAATAAAGAGAGAAGCTAGAAAAATACAATAAGTATATTAAAAGAATCGAAACTCAATATATAAATGAATATATGGTTGTCAGTATTTTTACGAAGCAGATGACTAATATATGAGGAAGAAGTGCAGTAAATGAAAGGGGTTTAACAGGTTATTAATGGGTTTTAAAAAAAAATATTTTTTAATTTGGTGGCTTTCTGTTAGGTTAAGGGTATTTTTAAAAAGTTTGTCTAATGGTATATGTCCCGATAGTATAAATGGAGGATAGTTGTAAACAATATGCCAAAGTAGAGGGGAATATTCGACCCTTTTTCCTTTTATAAATGGTAGTGATGCCAAATTTAGGAGTGACAAATGGACCATTTGGGTCGAGTTTAGGTGGGTCAAAATGGACTAACTTAATAAATGGATCATTACCCAACCCAGTCCAAAATTTATTTGGGTTAAGATAGATTGAGTCAAGATGGTTAAACTATGGGTCATAATCCAACCCGTCTAACTTGACCCAACTTTCTTTTCTTATTTCTTAAGACATTCTCAATCAATTTTTTTCCAAATAAGTCTTCAAAGTGTAATACTTATATATATTATGCAATATGTACATGTGCTGTGTACTTCTTTGTACCAGGGGAGTATCATCAAATATTAAATATATAATAACTCTAGTTTTCTTTATGTCATTGTATGTCCAGAATTTTGTTCAATTTTTTGAATGTATAAATTTTAGTTTTAATGGCTATTAGTAAAAGGAAAGAAAAACAAAAGTTTACTGCTATTACTTAAAAGTTGTTTGAAAAATCATACTCTCTCCGTTCATTTTTACTTGTCCATTATACTAAAATTATATTTTCACTTTTACTTGTCCATTATACTAAATCAAGATAAAGACAATTTTTTCTGTTTTATCCTTATCATTAACTACTCATCCCCAAATTATTTTTCAGGACTTTTGAAAATACTATCATTATTATAGATAAAATTGTAAAATACATTTTTTTTAAAAGAAGTGTAAAGTCAAAAGTGGACAACTTAAAAGTGAACGGAAGGAGTAACACTTTACTCATCCGTTCCAGAATAAAATATTTATAACTAAAACCACGTACTCAAAAAATAAAAAAATAAAATAAAAAAAGACAAAAGGAAAAGGATGAAATGCAAATCGAGAAAAAGAAAAAGAAAGATGAATTGGGAAACAAACCTGACCAAAACTAAAAGAAAAAGTTATAGACGAGTTGTTAGACCTTTACTCAAAGTTTTGTTCTTTTACGCTTTACTATTTCATATTACTGTTGTCTTTTAGAATACTTGGATTGCTTCTTTCAACAATTATTACATTTAAAGAAAAGGTGATACAATTTACAAAGGAAAAGTTGCAGAAATTGTGAATTTGCTCGATGTTGTAGTCACGAGTTATGTTTCGGCTGTTTCGCGGGTCAACTTAGGCTAGTGGCTTAATGGTGGGTCAACTTGGGCATTGCCCATCTTAGCCCATCAATAAAATAGTTCTTGCCCAACCCATTACGGGTTGGACAGGTTGGACGGGTCAAATGAGTTTGTGCTCAAATTACCACCCCCAACAACAATAAACGTTTCCAAGAAAATTTTGAAATTCTCCAATTTCATTTTAAACAGGTAACCACCAAGAAACAAGCTTAAAACTTTTATCTTATACCTCATGCGTCACATATTGATTTTTACCTGAAAAATACTTCCTATGTCCCTTTATGTGGCGGAGCTTGAATTTCAAGAGTCGATTTCTTAATTTTGACTGTGAATTGAGACATAAAATCTTTAAGTTTTTGAAAATAAAATATATACATTTGAAAACTAGTTAAAAGTATTATAAGTCACAATAATTAACAATTCAAAATATCTAAAAGATATAAAAAAAATTACAGTCAAATATAAACTTGTTTGACTCTCGAAATTCAAACTCCGCCACATAAATTGGGACGAAGGGAGTAATATATTAAGGCATTAATGGGAAGAACTTCACATTTTCATTCAATGTATATATCTTAGATTTTGGTTATGGACAATACTATATAACTATTTACATCTATGGACAATACCTAGTCGCTAGTGAATTAAGGAAGTTACAATGTACGATTTGGAGAAATATGTATCGTAAATAGTAATTTGCCAATATTACAATCCTATATTTTAAGGGGTTGTTTGTTTGAATGGATAAGATAATCTAATGACCCGACTTGTCGCTCTAATAATTAGCATCTCGTTCAGCGACTTAAGGTCCCAAGCAACTTTGTGATGTGTATTATGACTTGCGCGTATGGTCGAGTTTGGTTTTCGGACAATTTAACAATTCTTATTTAAGAAGCTTAAAAGAAAAGAGTTGACCAGAGAGTTGACTTTTGAGCAAACGACTCTGAAATAGAATGTCGATGGTTCCAATAACTCCGTATGGTGATTTTGGACTTAGGAGTGTGTCCGGATATTTATTTGAAAGTCCGTAGTTGATTTCCCTTGAAATGGCGAAAGTTGAAATTGGAAGGTTTGGAAGTTTGACCGGGACTTGAGTTTGGTGATATCGGAGTCAGAATGTGATTCTGGAAATTGAAATTGGTATGTTATGTCATTTATCACTTGTGTGCAAATATTGAGGTCAATAGGTTTCGGCATCGATCGTAGAAGTTGGATTTTCCTTAGTTTTAATAGGCTTGAATTGGAGTGCGATTCGTATTTTTGATGTTGTTTGATGTGATTTGAGGGCCCGACTAAGTTCGTATCGTGTTGTAGGACTTGTTGGTATATTCGGACGGGGTCCCGAGTGGCTCGAATGAGTTCCGGGGTGAGTTTTGAGCGAGTCTGGGCATTTCGGCACTTTGACGATGTTACGGGACAGTTGAAGTGTAAAGGGAACATTTTAGAGTGCAGAAGTGCGGCCGCAAACTCCTAAAGTGCTGTAGCAGTAGGAATTGTACGGACCGCACTTGAAATTGTACGGTCCGCATAATTCTTCTCGCGGCCACAAAAAGGTGATTTCGGAGATTTAATGGTCCAATTTCGGAAGCTTATATCTTTTACTGTACAAGGAATTTGGAGATGATTCAAAAACGAAAGTTGTAGCCCTTTGAATCTAGTTTCCATAGAGGTATACCTTTAACCAATTGGACATTTGTAGAGAAAGTTATTATCAATTTACTGAAATAAAGTAGTGCAGAGCTGCTGAAGTGCGGCCGCACAATTTGGAGTGCGACCGCAACACCTGGGATGTGCGACCGCACAAGAAAATGTGCGGTCAGCACAATGGGGATCAGATTTTGTACTATATATCATTTTTGGACTTTGAGAGCTCAGTTTATGGTGATTTTTCGTGGGAGTTTCAAGAAAATCACCGAGGTAAGTGATTCTAACTCGAATTTGGTTAATATACATGAATATATCATTGTTTTCATCATTTAATTAGTATTTTGAGATGGAAATTTGGGAAAAATTGTAGAAATTTTATAAAACAAAAATTTAAGATTTGGAGGTCGATTCGTTATCGGAATTTGGTAAATTTGGTATGGTTGAATTCGTATCGGAATGAGTGTTCGGATTTCGTGAAAAATCTGTCGAGTTCAGAGAGGCAGGCCCCGCGTTGACTTTTTAATGTGAAATTTTAAGTTGACATTTTATTATCCGAAATTATTTTCGATGAATTTTAATGAAGTTATACAATTAATTTGGTTAGATTTGAACTGTCTGGAGGTCAATTCATTTGCCAAAACTTCAGACTAAATATGCTTAAGTTTTTTTAGTTCATTTGCTAAAATTTCAGACTAAATTATTTAGTTCATTTGCTAAAATTTCAGACTATACATGCTTAAGTGTTTTAGTTCATTTGCTAAAATTTCGGACTAAATATGCTTAAATTTTTTAGTTCATTTGCTAAAACTTCAGACTAAACATGCTTAAGCTTGTTTTGCAGTATATAATTTTCTAATGAGCTTTTGCTAATGCATGCTGAAGTTATTTAGTTCATTTGCTAAAATTTCATACCAAAACATGCTGAAGTTTTGTCCTGCAGTCTACAGTTTTGTCATGAGTTTTATCCGAAACTTAAGTCTAAACAAGCTGAAGTTATTTAGTTCATTTGTTAAAACTTCAGTCTAAACACGCTTAAGTTTTTGTCTTGCAGTATGTAATTTTCTAATGAGTTTTTTCTAATGCATACTGAAGTTATTTAGTTTATTTGCTAAAATTTCATACAACACATGCTAAAGTTTTGTCGTGCGGTCTACAGTTTTATCAATAGTCTTTTATTAAAGAAGGGCAATTTAAAACGCTTTTAACAAAAAAAATTAGTGCGGATGCAAACGGAAAAACAAAACGGGTATAAGTTAAAAAGGGGCGCAAAAATAGGGCGTCACATGCAATGTTTTCGAATTTGAGGTCCCAAGGGTATGGCCTCCTGTACAGTCCAGACTTCCAGGCTAACAACGTAAGGAACCTGTTTGCCCACATCTGCAGTCCAGCATGATGGGGCAAAAGCTCTATGTTAGCCAATAACAAGTATGCTGATTTCCGAATTTGAAAATAGTGCTTTTTGTGAATGCTAATTTATTTATATTGATTGAGGAAATTATTCGTTTCTTCCTGAAAGTTTGTCAGACTCAAACTTACCTCCAAATAAGCTATCAATCGTAAATCAAATTAGTTCCAGTTTTACAACCGGTTTGATGGCTATCCGATAAAAGCTTAGAATATTTTTGAATTCAAGGATCAGGGGCTTAATGAAAGTCATCCATTTTTAACTGTTAATGTTTCCCTCGCAATTAGAGGTGCTGTTTGAATGTTGTAGTAAAGGTGTCGGTGGGGCATAAGCCTGTGACTGGTGAGTGTCCTGAAACTTTTATAGGTGATGACCGCTCTGGTGTGTACACAGTGACAGGAGCACAGCTTGGGGTGTGGGACTTTGGGTCAAGAAATGTGTTGTATATGAAGCTTCTATATTTGCAAGGCTACCAGGATGCACTATATGAAGATCACTACAAGTTTATTCTTCATATTGACTAGTATTGGGAATGACTAAAGCTATGGAAAGCTTGTGAAAGACTTCCCCTATCGTCTCACTAACCGACCTTACCACAATTATTTTGAGGTCATATCTAGTATTCAGAGTTTGTCTCAATTTGACAGCGCTCGCGTATCCTGCACTGAAATAGTGCTCGTAGAGAACCAACTAGTTCTGGGTCGAGTGGAGGTCATGAATTGGGCTTTTAAGAATCAACAGATTTAGATAAATCGTAGAGGGACATGAGGAAAATATACATTTTTACAAAATACTACCATGTCAACTTCGGCAGAACTGTTACATATTTGCATTTTAAAAGTTAGTTGTAACTACAGTGTTGTATACGTATTTCCTAATAATCACTTTTTCATAGTAAAATGATGCTTGAGATACTTAGAGATATCCTTTTCTGGATTGTAAGAAGGATTCGCCTTTTCCTAATCAACTCTCCGATTGGAAAAGGAAGGCAGTTATAAAATTTACACAGGTCAGTTATTTGGTTTGGTCCTTAACGTCAAATGTTTCAACTTAATCCTCAACGGACAAGATTTAATCCACTTTAGCCCAACACTTTACCGGTTCCTAGCAAGTAATTAACTAGAAACATGTGCATTGCATAATATAGTTGAGGGTAAAATCAAGGAGTTGGAACCGCTGTGCATAATGTTTCAATCTGTCACTTGAAAGTTAAAAAAGAAAAACTGTTGACGACAATAGACAAAATTTGGAGAAAGGAAATACTGCTTGAATCAGAAGGGACAACAACAACAAACTCAGTATAATTTCACATGTAGGTCTGTGGAAGGTAGTGAGTACATATACATTACCCTTACAACTAATGTAGAGAGGTTGTTTTCAGTAGACCCGCGGCAGGAGGAAAGATTAAATTTTCATGAGAAAAGGAGTTGAAATTTTTAAAAAAAAACATCAAATGAAATTGTTCTTAAGCATACTTCAACACAAATTTTAGCTTGGCCGGCATGAGAGAAAAGTGCAGCAAATAGTGCACACACAATTTGTCTTTGTACCACAGTAACCTCCTGGCTGCATCCATTGAAACAATCTACAGTTAGCGCCATCAGTTCTTGTAGCACATCCCCAAATAGCATGAAGGAAATTTGGCAGAAATTGACATTGGCACACTTAATGTCAACTTGACCAAATTTGGCAGAAATTCTTCATCGAACCATGAAGGAAATCTACTCCCCAAATAGCTGTCCACTTCAAAGGTTTTCAAGTTAGGATGCGGTTGAAGACCATCCAAAACATACTCATCATTGTTTTCACATCCTTCTGGTTCACGATGAGACCATAAATATGCCAGCTCGTAGATATTTGGTTTCTCCTGTAGGTATGCTCTTCCAGCTTCTTCTCTATTACGGACCAATTGCAGACAATTGATCGTCAATTTATCTCTAAGGTTTTTCAAATGACCTAATTCTTCTATTCGGCGACCTTTCTCTAAACCCACGTTGAAATACTGTAGCGTTTGGAGACAAGTCAATTGCCCCATATTAAGTGGCATCTGAAAGTGCACCTTACTATTAGACCATATTTCCCACAAATTCGGTGGAGTCCAAGAATATGATTTGTAATATAGGTGTCTCAAACTTATCATATTTCCCATCTCATCTGGAAGATCCTCGAGTAAAGAGCAGTCATTGACTCTAAGCGTTTGCAAATTGTAGAGCTTGCAAATGGAGTTGGGCAAGGCTTTGATCTTAGTGTGGGAGAGATCGAGATATCTCAAGCAGATTAGCTTGCCGATTGAGGCTGACAACTCCTTGATGCCTGACTGGGATAAATTTAAAACTCTCAAGAACTGAAATCTCAATAGCATATCTTCAGCCATATCCCTGCTTTTCCAGAACAATGTGCATAAACGTCCAGGCTCATTGATCTTATCTATTTGATCACTTGGTGACCCCCATCCAAAATATCGAACTTGAGAAAGATTTTCTCTTCCAATCCTCTTCGAATCAAATAGTTTAGATTTCAAAATATCTCCAGCCAAATCATGCATCTTACAGCGTGTTATATCGTTGTGCTCATCTAGCTTAACATCTTGCAGCAGGGAATTTTGCAACAAAAGTTGAAAAAACCTGTTCCTGATATCTTCCATCACAGAGGTCTCTTGACATGGGTGAAGATATCCTTCTGCCATCCAGAGTTGGATTAGTTGGTCCTTTTCAAACGCAAAATCTTTTGGAAACATTGCAAAGTAAGCAAAACATTTTTTCAGATGCGGAAATGGTAGATAATCATAGCTGACTTTTAGGATTTTCTTTATCCTATTTTCCCCAGTATCATCTTCACCTGCAACAAGGGGGTTGCCATTAAGAATTGTCTGCCATTCACGTTTCTCCTTATTGCGTAATAGGCCTCCCAACACACTTGCTGCCAATGGTAGACCCTGACACATTTCAACAATCTTGTTGCCCATGCTCACTAATTCCTCTGTGACCTCCCCATCAACAAATGCTCTTTGTTTGAAAATGGACCAACAATGATCTGCTGCTAATTTTCCCAACGTATGAAGATCTACTGCTACTGAGGATGCCACTCGCTCCGAACGAGTAGTCACAAGAATGCAGTTTCCTCTGGATGTGTTTATTCCTTTCAAGGTGTCCAAGAAATCGTGCCACAATGTAGTTTCAACACGCCACAAATCATCCAGGACAACCAAAAACCTTTTTCCGCCCAATTCATCTCGGATCTTCTTGACTATTATATCCCTGCTTTGGACCACATGTTTCCTTTCTGTCAATTATTCGAGCATCAATTCAAGAAAGCTCTTAGTTTCTAACATTTCAGGTAGACACAACCAAACTCTCTTTTCAAAATGTTGCTTGATCTGTTCATCGTTGAAAATTATCTTAGCCACAGCTGTTTTCCCTGAGCCTCCAAGACCCACTATGGGAATGGTGCACAGAACAACATCCTCTCTCATGTTCAACATCTTCTCCTTTATGCCAGCAACATCCTTGTCTCTACCAACAACATCAGAAGCAATTACCACAGAATCTGTTTCTCGAATTGGTAGTATTTGCCGAGAAGGACCTTTTAAAGGTTGGAGACTAAGGGTATTGGCTAACTGATTGATAGCACTCAACTCTTCGTTGATGTTTTTGATTTTTCGAGACATTTTGCTCTTAAAAGCTGCATGAGAAAAGAAACCACTGACCTTTCTCATTGGGTTGTTTCGGATCTTCATCACTTCTGCTTTGACAGATTCATATCTGAATTTGTCAAACACATTTTCAGCATCTTCAGCAACTTTCTCAAGCATCTTGAGCCATTCTTCCACAGTTTGATCCTCAACTTGTCGTCTTTCAGCATCATGAATGAAAGCTTTGATCATGGTTACAGTTTTGTTCAGCATTATGAGATCTTTCTTGCAGTTCCTTAAACTTTTGACTTCCTCAATAGTGAGAGAAAGCAGCTTCTCAAGCAAAACTTTAACAGTAGCACCAATTACAGGGTCGGCCATTTTTGCTTTGCTCCTTCACAAAGTCTTCTTCCTCTTCACGAAAGTCTTCCCAAAGTTCTTGCCAAGTCTTCTTTTGCTGGAGTAGTTGTTTGTGGAGCATTAAGACAATAATTCAAACGGTAAAAGATTCCTTTTGCTCATTACAGCTAATCATCCTTTAAATAAATAATGCTTTAAATTAAGCTCCTCGTTCTTCACAGAAGAATAAAAATGGACAGGAGGAGTTGAATCATACTTCATATATTTTATATAATAAAGAGTAATGACTAAAGATGGATTGGATAAAATAAGTGTCACACTCTTATCCAATTTTATCATGACTTGTTCATGTTTACCAATACAAATTCAAAATTGCCCAATTTCTTTTATACCTTTTCCTTTTGAACATTCTTTAAGACGCTCCAACTGGTAAAAAGTGGAGCTATTACTCCTTAAAATGATATGAGCAACTGGAACCTAAAAACAAGCGAATGAAGTAGTAAAATTTTTGTATCTAGGCTTTGCCAAAGTCATTAATTAGCATTCAACTAAAGGCCTTAATCCTTCCTGAAAACTCTTTTTCATAAAAGGAAGAAGAAGAAAAAGCTCACTGATACAAGAAACTTAAATTCAAAATACACCTAAATCAATGGTTTGAAAATAATCAAGTTGATTATCAAATTAACCTAAATCCATTTCCTTTTCCTTTTCACATACCCCAAAAACTGCACTCATCACCGTCGCCTTTTCATCACAGGAATCAAAGATCAGCTCATCGAATCAATCAAAGAGTGAAATGTCGTTTTGCAGTGTGAGTACACTTTTATTCATCACTTAATTATGTCTTGGACACTCAGAATTCTAAAAGCACAACTGATTATCATGTGCAAAAAAACCCAATCACTCATTCGATTCGACCCATTTTGGAGCCTAAATTTTGGGGTTAACATTAGCATATGTGAATTTTAGATTAAACAAATCAACTCAAAAATTAACTTTTTCCCTTTCCTCCAATCTAGAAATGTGCAGGTTGGGAATTGGAATTACACACGTAAAGATCATGACTTGTGGATCCGGAACAGAAGCTCTAGCTAGATTTGAGCCTCGTAGTGTTTGGACTTAAATAATGCAAATGGCAGGCTTGGTTTCTTTTTGTTTAGTGTTCACAAACAAAAGCCTAAATAAATTTCAAAATGAAAAACAGAATAGTACATTAAAGAAGCTATCAATTATGCAATGATACAACACATAAGTGCTACAAGTTTAAAGTGTTTGCAGGAGACAGAAATTCTGTTTATTAAGAAGAGGCAGGTGTAGCATGTACACTGTGCAGAACTGGACTCAAATCTTAGTCCAGGATTTTCCACATACAAAGAAATAATGTCGCTGATCCAGCTTCAGCCAAGTGCAAATGAGTTTAAGAAATACAATTTCCCTTGCCAATCATGACACCAAAACACATCTAAGAGAAGTCTTTTTCAGTCTACCCTTTTGACAATGATACATTTGTGGTTGGGGCTGTGGCAACAATTGTTGTCAAAATTATTGGAAATTTTGATCCTAGCAAATTCAAGCACATTTTCAATCCCAACATCAGTGTCAATGATAAGATGGGAAACATCTCTTACATTTCTCGGGTTTCGTCTAATTTTGGCAGTAATTTTGAGGATTTCATTCGTTGCCATCATGAGTGGGCTGTTCAATGTGCTGATTACTGATGATCACTTCAATGCCTTTGATTCTTCCATGCATTTTCAAGTCACTTCACGTTCCCTTATTCACTAAGTCATGTTATGGAAATATCATTGTTGACTATAGAATATGGATTCGGCCAATTAAACGTATGCTCTATTGGTGAGTATAAGCACTTTACTTTTATAGGAATTATAAGAGATTTGCACGTCAGAAGAAAATATAAAGTATTTATTGTACTTTGTACTTTATTTTTATATTGTATAATATATATAGGCATGAGATAAGTTTATACTGATCATTCATACAAACGATTTCAAGTTGTTTTGGATTGAAGCTTAATTATCGTTGTTATTGTTGGAGTATATAAGCATCCGGTAGAATAGTTTTTGTTTGTTGGATTAATTTGATATGATTCACATATATATTGGTCTAATAAAGTTAATGGCAAATATGTCTCAACCACACACTGTAAATTTAAAGCTAAAGTCAGTAGCTTTTTATCTTATCACTAGTTTCTGGACACGTACGTTGCACATGTATCTTAATAGATCAGTATGCAATTCTTATCCCATGTCAATGAGTTCAAAATCCATTGTCAAGCTCAAAACGATGAATTATATATGAGCGTATTCGACTAACATTTTATTTAATTGGTCTATGTTATAGTTTATAGGATAATAAGATGGTTAGAAATCCTTTATTTGTTTTAACCTAATCGCTAATTGGACTTCGGAAAAAACTTTCTTTAGCAATATACTATTTGTTCTACACACACATTCCAAATCCTTCCCGATACCTCCCAAGGAAAATCTCGTATTTGGATCCCAAATTGACGGATTAGTATGGGCTTATCCATGCGAACCGAATTGTCTCACGACGTTGTGAACACAACTCATGTATCGCTTTAATGGGCGAACAACTCAACCCGTGGAACATACTACAGTCCCAGGTGGTAAAGAGCCGACATTGAGGTGACAAATCTTCCCATCGATATGAGCTCTCTCCGGAACCAAAAGTTAAAATTTTGGTAGATACAGATCCCGTAAAAACTTTGTTCGAGGAATGGGCCAGATCGGGTCATTTGAGATAAATTCGAAATTGTTCGAATTGTGTATCATCAATTATCAACATTGATAAGCAACCCAAAACAGGAACGGCGTTCCGCAGAATATATGACTCATGCTCCTTTAGGTTCTTTAAATTCCATGGGTGGTGTAGCTACCGAGACAAATGCCCTAAGTTATGTCTCTCCTAGAAGTTGGTTAGCTAAAATTCTCTCAATTCCCGGGCGATTGCATCAAAAAATTGAATTTAACCTTCTAAAAACCATTTTGGGTTTTGAATTGATCCGAAAACAGACTTTTTTGATAATTGAATATATAATGATTAGTTGTTCAACTTGCACATTCACTTAGGTATGTATATTGTAAATAAAATTAACTTTGACTTTATCATTGGTATGATTATAAAGGATGTTCTTTTGTATGTTCTATCATGACGTTTCAATTAATTTGTCATGATCAAATTTCTTGTTGTAGGCATTTATAACGCTTTTGAAAATATAACATATAATTATCAGCGTGAGAAAATACATTATACAAATACAAGTCATGAACACGGAATTCTTATTGTAAACATTGATATTGCTTTTGAAAATATAATATACAATTATCTATGTGAGAGAACATGTTATAAAATACAAGCTAACACTATGAATGCATACGATCGAAAGTTTCCGTATTTGTACACTGTATTTGTCATTTGTGTGAAGAAAAAAAAAAGGAAAAATGAATCAAATCCTCCCATCAGCTAGTGTGTGATGTTATCCATCAGTTTTTCCTACTTATGTAAGCTTTTCGCTTAAAATTTTTATTAATATTTAGGAGCAATTCAACTATTACGTAAAATATTTATCGAGTTTCAAAAAGTTAATTAACCAATTAACTTTGTAATTGTCAGTTCTCCTCTTTCTTAATCTCTTTATTTTTTTATTGTGTTATTAGCAAATCCACAATGATTTAATTCCCCTTCTAAGCAATTTATTTTGCTGATATTGCTTTATCTTTCACATGCATAGTCATCACATACTCTGTAACACTTCTCAAATCTATAAAAGTTTCAAAACACGCTAAATATAGAATTTTTTTTTTAAATCTTACCTTGAGTGCATAAAAAAATTATACTTCTATTACGGATTTAAATCCTTGTGATTGACTTTGAAGTGGTGATGTGATGCCAAAATGCTTTACTTTTAGCACATTACTCGTCCTATATTTTGTTGGTCTAATGAGTTATTGTGCGACATTTGAGTTAAATTGTATTTTTTTATGTGTAGGAACATCGGAAGGAATCATCAAATGAAAATTACACAAAAAGAGGACAAAAATACAAGAAAAGAGCACAAAAGCATCAAGTATCCAAACCGTGCTACAGACTAGGCTTTGCGAGATCTATAGCCAGGTTGACCGCGCTATAGACCAGGCTTCGCGAGGTCTATAGCACGGTAATTAAAAGTCGGGGGTTAAAAGACCCAAACCCGAAATTGGACTGAGGGATTGACATAAATAATCCTCAAATCTCAAATGAGTTATTCTAGGGTTGGACATGATTTTGGAGAAGAAATAGGCTGCCAAGCACTGTGGAGCAAGAATCAAACGATTTTTTCCTTTATTTATCTCTTTACTTTGTAATTTTATGTCTTTAAATATTATATTGATGGTTGTTGTATTTATGAGTAGCTAAACTCTTTAATCTAAGGTTTGATAGAACCTATTGGAGGATGATTTTCTACTGCATTTAATATAGATTTGCCTGTGATTTTTTTCTACTTGTTCAACTATATTTTTATTGTTGTTAATTGAAGAGCTCTCAATTAACTGCGCCTATTTAGTGTGTATATTGCTCGAGAGAGAGTGCATATTTAGGTAGTTGTTGAACAACACCACTCCTAACGTAGTTGAGAGATCAATACAGAGGGTTTAAAGGCGGGAGTAGAGATAACGAAGCCTTGGTGCGATCGTCGTGAGCGATAAATTAGTGTCAGCTAGCGTAGTTCGAGAGAATACGTCTAATAAATTGTAGTAGTTACTCGAGAGAGAGCTACAACACTTAAAGTACTCACGATCGGTAGAAAATATTTAGGCGAATTTATAGGAGATATAGCGGGGAAGATTCCGACAATAGGGGAAATCATAACCTTAGACTTTTCCAAATCTTGTCTACAATATTTGCCTTGTTAGTTATAAATTATTACATTTTTAATTACTTTAATCTTAGTTAGTAAACTCTCAAATTATTTTATAATATTTCTGAATGTTCATTACTTGAATTCGTGCAAAAGTATTAGTTGTAATTAACACGTTATTTCCCTGTGGGATTCGACTCCAGACTTGTAAATTTGATTATATTTGCAACGACCGCTAGACCTCTTAGGAGGCATAGTTTGGCGTGATCAAGTTACTTCTCTATTTATAAATAAGTGAGTATACCATTAGGGGAATATTAATAATTTTAATATTATTAATTATTAAAAGTGGGTACCATTAATTATTAGTTAAGTTAAAAAGAAAGAAAGAACAAAAAGACAAAATAACAAAAAAGGTGGGGAAGAAGCCTAAAGCCCTTGAAAAGCGAAAGGCTTAAAGCATTAAGCCTTGGACCGGGGGAGGGGGGAGGGGGGGATTCCAAAGAAACCAACGCAACAGACTTCTGCGGATATGAAACAAAAGCACGTCCCAGTGAAATATTCACGCAAGCAACGGAATATTCTAGGTTTCTTTACAAACCACTAGTTCTTGAACTCAAGTATATACAATCTCCTATTCTCAATTATGCTACAGTATAAGAATTGGATAGTTAATTCCCTTCTTCCTCTGTATCAACAGTAAGTTCAATGTTTAGGTGTGAAACTTTAAAATTAATTAAGATGCCCTGACTGTTGTAGAATCGATTGGTTGACGGGTATAAATTAGACCGGAGCCTACGTATTGGCTCGAGGAGTTTTGAGGTGAGTTGACATAAGTAAAGTAGTTTAGCTCACAAAAGCACGCATACAAGGTGTTTGATGAATTGCTTAAAAGAGCTAATATATACTTAATTGGAGCGAGTGAATACCTATTAACTTAAAATCATTCTAGCTAAAGTTTAGACGATTTATTATGATATATATGCATAAATCTTCAGACTTTTGTATTATTCTTATATGCCATTTTTATGTTAAAAATTCATGAAGAAGCAAGATCTTTAGAAATACTTTTGAATGTTTATTTAATTCTTATGCCATGCTTTACATTTAAGGATATCAATATGAGTATGTATAAGATATTCCAAAAACGATTTAGACTTGAAAAGTCACAAAACGAAGTTTTAGATAGAAATTTTTTTTGGGAGTATCCTCTATTCTAAGAAGGGGTCATCATCGAGGCCGAGGGTCCTGACCAAGGTGTTGACTTCCTGAAACTACTTGTGCCAAAGTAGAGAGCACACGAGCTGAGGGTCTCGTTGCTGAGAATTTACTTAGCCAGGCTAAGGTATGATACATGAGCGCTGAGAACCATGAAGCGAGTAACACCTCTTGGATTTGGCTTATTCGATCAGGTTGGGATCGAACATGTGCCGATCACACGGTGACTAAGACATGAATAAATCAGGATAGTTAAAACTCCCGAAGTATAAAGTAAAGTATTTTTTTTTATAAGAAATAAAAAGAAAGAATTTCTTTTTGAATATTCATAAACTGTTATTATGCAATTATTTTAGAATTGTTCTTGGAAGCTTTCTGTTTTCCATGCATCTGGAATCTTTGCTCGTAATATATATTTTATTAGAGCTTCGTCCCCTATCGTTGAGACTCACTGAGTACAATGGATGGTACTTACGTTCTCTTTTGAAAACCTACGTTGGTCTGCAGTACAATGTAGGAACCGATTTTGCAGTCAAGCAGGCTACAGGTTAGGACTTCCCTCACTTCTAGTGCTATTGGTGAGTTTCGCTTTTGTTCGTGTAATATTCTTTGGAGTCGTCATTATTTAGCTATTTCTTTGTTTACTCGGAGAACTTGCCAGGAAATCTCATGTCCTGAGCAGTGCGTCAGTTTATCAGTAGAGGCTTCATAGACACAGTCGGTGGGTTAAGATTCAAGTATTTTTGATAATAACTTTGTAGTATTTTAGTAGTTACTACGAATAAAGTTTTGGAGTTGGTTTATTTTATATATTCAAATTAATTAAAAGTATTTGGTTAAAATATTATCTTGTTGCATATAAAATTTGCGGTTATAATAGTTTTGATAAGCACAAATGGTTCGCTCGGTCAAATTTAGCAACCGGGTGTCGGTCATGGCTTATTCAGAAAATGGGTCGTGACATACTCACAACCTCTTAAAGGTTATAATACTTGCAACGACCGCTAGACCTCTTAGAATGCATAAGTGGGCATGATCAAATTTTGGCGTCATTGCCGGGGAAAGCAACAATGTTACTAATTACAGCTATAAGAATTTGTAGGATTCTTAGTTTAGTCAATTTTCTCAATTTTTATTCATTACATTGAAATTCTAGCCTTTGTGGTTTAGTGTATTATAGGTGTATGCCTAGAAACTCTTCAAGAACTGGTGAATTGTTTGAAGCATTACCAGATCCTGAGAAAACTTTCAAGGCATTAAATCGTGCAAACAAGAAAGACAAACAACATCATCACCCAAGAGAACAAATTGAACCAAACATGGGTGACGCTTTGGATAATCAAAACAATCGAAATAATGTGAATGGCCTGAATAATCAGGGTGTGGCACCTCTTGTTCCAGAAGCATCTTTGTATGATGGGGCACAACCCACTGCTGAAAATTTGGCAACTGCAATTGCAGTCCCTAAGATACAAGCGGAATCATTTCAAATCACAAACAACATGCTACATCTGCTGCAAAATAAGGGACTGTTCTCCGAGTCTTACATTGAAGATCCACAACAACATCTGAAAAATTTTCTATCAATTTATGTCACGCAAAGGCAACCAAATGTGACACCGGAAGCAATAAGACTATTGTTGTTTCCATTCTCAGTGACAGTAGAAGCTCAAACTTGGCTTAATTCGCTTCCCATAAATTCCATTACAACTTGGGAGGAATTAGTCAAGCAATTTTTGAATAAGTTTTACCCGCACAATAAGACTGCCAAGCAGGTTGATGAGATATTGTGCTTCAGGCAGAGACCAGGTGAAACATTACAAGAAATATGGAAGAAATTCAAAGGTATACTGGTTAAGTGTCCACATCATGGCATTCCAGATCAGATGTTGGGACAATAGCTTTACATGGGATTGGCGAACAGCTTGAAGGCCAATGTTGATGCTTCAGCAGGTGGAGCATTTTTAAGCAAGTCATTTAGAGAGTGTAAGGTCCTGCTAGATAAAATGGCTCAAAACTCGAGATGGATAACAAGAGATTCCACAATCACCCCTATATTTCACTCAGTAGCATTGGACCCGAACAATTCCATAGCCAAAAATATGGCCACTCTGATGACGCAAATGAGTATCCTCACCAAGAAGATTGATGAATCAGGCCAGAAGCAGGTACACATAGTTGACACGACTAATGGGGGATTATGTACACCATGCATTAACCAACCATACGTGTGTTCGTGGAGTGGTGAAAGTGATAACCAGAACTATCAAGAGAATATGAACTATGTGGGAAACTATGGAGGACAAAGACAAGGTGGTCAGAATTGGGGGCAGAAAAATCAGCAGTATAGACCAACACAACAACAGTATAATAATACCAACAATCCTGGAGCTATGCGACCACAGGGTCAAGTAGCACCTTACCAAAGGCAACAAGGATACAACCAGCAAAATTAACAGCTAACTTATCAACAATCTCAACAACAGCAGATAGTGAGGCATGATGATGTGTTATCTGAAATTAAAGGAATGCTGCAACAACTCATTGGGGCCAACAGGAAAATGGAAGAAAAGGTCCACCAAATGCAAGAAAATGTAGTACCACACGATTTGGCTATCAAGGGCATTGAGATTCAACTAGGGCAATTATCCATGTACCTTAACAATCGTCCTCAAGGGACGTTACCTGCGGACAAACATGTCAATCCAAAAGCGCAGGGTTCGAAGTCGCTTATGGTGGTGAGCTTGAGAAATGGTAGAGATCTTGATTTAGAGCAAGAAATTGCTTGTGAGAGACGGTCAACTAAAACACTTGTGTCAGTGCCAATTGAGTTAGATGAGTCAACCGGGCTAACAGAAGTAAGAGTGCAACTAGCCCACAAGGAAATAAACAAGGAAAAAGTAGTTGCGGAGGAGACTGAGAAAATGCAAGAGAAGGTTTTAGAAAAGGTGCCTAAGCAGGATCTAACTCAAGCCACAGAAAATAAGCAACCTCCTACACCCTTCCCGTAGAGGTTGGCCAAATATCAGAAGTATGAACAGTACAAAAAATTCATGGAAATGTGTAACGACCCGGCCGGTCGTTTCGAGAGTTATAGCCCTGTTTTCCCCATTTCTACTTTTTTTTGTGTTATTCAGCTATATTATGTTATATCGGGTTAGTTGGTTTGTGTCCGGGAGAAACTCGGAGTGAAATGAGACACTTAGTCTCATAATTGAAAAATTGAATTAGAAAAGTGGACCGGATATGGACCTATGTGTAAACGATCTCGGATTCAAATTCTGATAATTTCAATAGCTCCGTATGGTGATTTTGGACTTAGGAGCGTGTCCGAAATATTATTTGGAGGTCCGTAGAGGAATTAGGCTTGAAATGCCGAAAGTTTAATTTTTGAGAAGTTTGACCGGGGGTTGACTTTTTGATATCGGGATCGGAATCCGATTCAGAAAATTGGAATACCTCTGTTATGTCATTTATGACTTGTGTGCAAAATTTGAGGTCAATCGGACGTGATTTGATAGGTTCCGGAGTCTTTTGTAGAAATTAGAAATTTCAAAGTTCATTAGGCTTGAATTGCGGTGTAATTCATGGTTTTAGCGTTGTTTGAGGTGATTTGAGGGTTCGACTAAGTCTGTATGATATTTTAGGACTTGTTGGTATATTTGGTTGAGGTCCCGAGGGGCTCGGGTGAGTTTCGGATGGTCAACAGGTTGGATTTTGGACTTGCAACTCTGCTGGAATTTTTCTGATACACCATCTGGTTTCCTTCATCGCGTTCGCGAGTGGAGCCTCGCGTTCGCGAAGAGGAACTGAGAGGCTGGCAATATTTGCTCTTCGCGTTCGCGAAGAGAAGCACGCGTTCGCGAAGGGTGGGCTGGGTGTGCATCGCGAACGCGAGAGGTGTTACGTGTTCGTGAAGAAGAGAGGAAGTAGCCGAAGACCCCAGGCAATTGGTCTACGCATTCGCGAAGAGGGGTGTCACGTTCGCATAGTGAGAGGGAACGAAGCATCGCATTCGCAATGGGTTGAATGCGTTTGCATAGAAGGCATTGAGGCAGAGGCATTTTGTGCTTCACGAATGCGAGGGTGATGTCGCGTTCGCGAAAGAGGAATTTGGACGGGAGTTATTTTGTGCTTCGCGAACGCGAGACACTGACCGCGTTCGCGAAGAAGAAAAGTCTGGGAAGTGAGTTTAAGTTCTGAAAATGGGACAGTTTTTGACGATTTGGAGCTCGGATTTGAGGCGATTTTGGGTGATTTTCAGAGGAAACAATGGGGTAAGTGTTCTTAACTCAATATTGGTTAAATTATCCGAAACCGTGGTTGTTTTTATCATTTAATTGGTGAATTGAGTTGGGAAAATTTGAAAACCGTCTTGGTTTAAATTGAAGATTTGAGGGTCGAGTTGGGGTCGGATTTTGGTAAAATTGTATGGTTAGACTCGTGGTTGAATGGGCTTCCGGATTTTATAACTTTTGTCGAGTTCCGAGGCATGGGCCCCACAAGCGATTTTTGAGCTAATTTTCGGATTTTTATGGAAAATCATTATTTTCTTATGGGATTAATTCCAATGAATTTTATTGACTGAAACGAATTATTTATGACCAGATTCGAGGCATTTGGAGACCAATTCACGAGGAAAGGACATTGCAGAGTAAGAATTTTTCGGCTTGAGGTAAGTAACGATTGTTGTAAATCTAGTCCTGAGGGTATGAAACCCCGGATTTTGTATCATTCTATTATTTTTAGTGACGCACATGCTAGGTGACGGCCGTGTGGGCGTGCATTGTTGGGGATTTGTCACTTGGTCCATCCCGTAGCAACTGTAAAGTTGTATACCTTGTTGAAACCATATGATACTTATATGTTTTAGAAAGAATTTCTGTAAATTGGGCTGAATGCCATGTTTGGGCCTTGCGCCATTGCTGTTTGGACCCTTAGGCACTGTTTCTTACCATCCTCTCATTGTTTTCGATTGAAAATCTATACTCAGTCATGTTTATACTTGTTCACCACATAACTCAGTTTTGTGACTCTATTTTGATGCATATAAATGTTTTGGGCCGAATGCCCTATTTTACTGAAATGCCCGAGTGGCGTGAGATTTATGACTGAGTGAGGACGAAGGCCTGATTTGTGAGGATGGGTGTGGATCGGGGCTGCCCGCCTGCAGCATACTTTATTATTATGGCACGTGAGTTGTCCGTGCGGCACGTGAGTTGTCCGTGCAGCACGTGAGTTGTCCGTGCAGATTATAGCGCTTGGGCTAAAGGAGCCCCTCTGGAGTGTGTACACACCCCCAGTAAGCGCAGGTACCTACTTAGTGCGAGTGCTGAGTGCTGAGTAACTGGGAGGCATGAGTGATTGTGAGGTATGCCCAAGTGGCTAGAGTGATTGTGAGGTATGCCCGAGTGGCACGAGTGACTGTAAGGTTTGCCCGAGGGGCTGTATATGAGTGATGTTTTGCCCGAGGGGCTGTTTACGATTTCATCATTTTTGCTCACCTTTGCATTAAGCCTTTGTTTGAAAAACTGTTGGAAAAATATCTTTAAATGATTTTTTTACTGGAACCGGGTTTAAACGAGATGATTTGATTCAAACACTGATTTTTAAAGCATGTTGTACTTTACTGAGATTTCACGATATGGACATTATATGCTTTATTGCTCGTCACTACTGCTCAGTCTTTATTTATTGTTGTTACTTACTGAGTTGGCGAACTCACGTTACTCCCTGCACCTTGTGTGCAGATTCAGGTGTAGTTGGACACGGTAGAGGTTATTGAGTGTTCTGGTTGCAGATTTTCTTGGAGACAACAAGGTAGTTGTTTGGCGATCGCAGCCCCTGCTCTTCTCCCTCTTATCTTCCTCTAGTTGTATTCACTTACTTTCCAGGCTGAGTTAGTCTTGATATTGTTAGACAGTTTGTAGTAGATGCCCATGACTAGTGACACCCCGATGTCAGGCTTTTTTTTTCCGCACTTCTATTTTTTTTTCTTTGATTTGAACTCCTTAAATGAAGATTTTATGTTAAATAGTATTGAAATTATCTTTGAAAGGAAATATCGGTTTGTTTGGAAATGAGTCAGCTTGCCTAGTTCCACGATAGGCGTCATCACGATAGATTAGGTTTTGGGTCATGATAAAATGCTGAAGCAAATTCAGGTAAACATTTCTCTAATTGATTCTTTGAGGGAGATGCCTGGTTATACAAAAATGATGAAGGACTTGATGTCTCGCAAGTTTGACTTCCAAGACTTGGCAAATGTAACATTGACACAGACTTGTAGTGATGTTGTGTCAAGACTTATAGCTGAGAAGTTATCCGACCCTGGAAGCTTCACAATTTCATGCACCATAGGTAGCTATGCATTTGCCAAAGCATTGTGTGATTTGGGAGCAAGTATAAATCTGATGCCATTGTCTATCTATAAAAAGTTAGGCATTGGAAGAGCAAGGCCCACATCCATGTTACTGCAACTAGTTGACCGAACGGTGAAAAGGCCATCAGGTATACTTGACGATGTACTTGTGCAAGTTGAAAAATTCGTGTTTTCAGCAGATTTTGTCATTTTGGACTGCAAGGTTGATAATGAGATTCCCTTAATTTTGGGAAAGCCGTTCTTATCCACATGGAGAGCTCTGATTGATTGTGAAACGAGGGAGCTGAAAATGAGGCTCAATAATGAAGAAATAACATTTAATGTGCAAAAGTGTATACGGCAACCTAGTGAGTTTGCAAATTGCTCTTTGTTAGACACGGTGGATGTAATCATGGAGGAAGATGATGAGGCACTTAATGCAAAAGACCCTCTAACAGCCTGCCTTATGAACTTAGAAAATGTAAATGGTGAGGACTTGGTGGAATGGGTGTTGGCTCTTCAAGGGCAAGGGTACTGGAAAAGAGAGCTCAAATTCGAGCCTTTACACTCGAAAGAAAGAAAGAACTCTCTAGCCAAGCCATCGATCGAAGCACCACCACAATTGGAGCTAAAACCGCTACCAGCTCACCTCAGGTATGCTTTCTTGGGACCTAATTCGACTTTACATGTTATTATCTCATCCGGTTTATTAGATGTGCAGGTAGAACAACTTTTACAGGTGTTGAAAGAGTGCAAGAATGCAATTGGTTGGACCATTACAGACATTAAGGATATCAGCCCGGCCTTCTACATGCATAAAATTATACTGGAAGATGGGCACAAACATTCCAGAGAACATCAAAGAAAGTTGAACCCTAACATGAAGGAAGTTGTAAAGAAGGAAGTTATCAAGTGGTTAGATGCGGGAATTATTTTTCCCGTCTCAGATAGCAACTGGGTTAGCCTAGTTCAGTGTGTGCCTAAGAAAGGTGGGATGACTGTTCTGCAAAATGAGAACAATGAATTAATATCAACAAGAATAGTCATGGGATGGCGAATTTGCATGGACTACAGAAGATTGAACAAGGCCACCCGAAAAGATCATTTCCCCTTGTCGTTCATTGATCAGATGCTAGATAGACTGGCGTGGAGGTCCCATTTTTGCTTCTTGGATGGATACTCGGGGTACAACCAGATATCTATTGCCCTAGAGGATAAAGAAAAAACGTCATTCACCTATCCATATGAAATTTATGCTTTTCGGAGAATGTCGTTTGGCCTATGCAATGCACCCGCCACATTCCAAAGGTGCATGATGGCCAACTTCACAGATATGGCAGAGGATATAATGGAGGTTTTCATGGATGATTTCTCAATGGTGGGAAATTCTTTTGATTATTGCTTTAAAATCTGAAAAGAGTGTTGCGGAGATGTATGAAGACTAATCTGGTGTTGAACTGGGAAAAATGCCATTTTATGGTACATGAAGGTATAGTCTTGGGACACCTAGTGTCAAGTAAGGGCATTGAGGTGGACCGTGCCAAGATTGATGTAATAGAGAAGCTGCCACCACCCACTTCCGTCGAGGCAATAAGAAGTTTCCTTGGTCACGCCGGTTTTTATAGGCGGTTTATAAAAGATTTTTCCAAAATTGCTAACCCTTTGTGTAAATTTCTTGAAAACAATCACCTTTTTGTGTTTTCTGATGACTACAGGGTACCTTTCGAAGGATTGAAGAAGAGGCTAGTGTCTGCACCTATCATAGTTGCACCCGATTAGGAGCAACCATTTGAGCTGATGTGTGATGCAAGTGACCATGTTGTGGGAGCAGTACTTGGACAAAGAAAAGATAAAATCATGCATCCAATCTACTATACAAGTAGAACATTGAATGGCGCCCAACTGAATTACACAGTGACAGAAAATAGATGCTAACATTGGTGTTCGCATTTGACAAATTCTGGTCCTACTTGATATGCTCGAAGGTAATTGTTTATACTGACCATGCTGCTCTCAGGTAACTATATGATAAAAATGAAGCAAAGTCGCACCTAATTCGATGGGTTCTACTGCTGCAAGAGTTTGACTTGGAAATTCGTGACCGAAAAGGAACGGAAAACCAAGTTGCCGATCACTTGTCCAACTTGAAGGAGCTAAAATGAAGGTTGAGATGGAAGATATCATGGAGACTTTCCCCGATGAACAACTGTTAGCCACGAGACTTGTGGAAGAGCCATAGTATGCCGACATTGCAAACTACCTGGCAAGCGATATTGTTCCCTATGAATTGTCTTCTGTGCAGAAAAAAAAGTTCTTTCGTGATTGTCGCATGTATTTCTGGGATGAACCATATTTATTTCAGATTTGTATTGATAACATAATCCGGAGATATATTCCCGAGATAGAACAAGCTTCTGTTTTGTAGGCATGCCATGCTTTGCCTTATGGAGGTCATTTCAGAGGAGTAAGGACAACTGCTAAAGTTTTAGAGTCAGGCTTCTATTGGCCGATGTTGTTTAAAGATGCACACTTTTGGGTAAAGAGCTGTGATGAGTGTCAAAGGACAGGAAATATTTCCCGTCGACATGAGATGCCCATGAACCCAATCCAAGAAGTGGAAGTATTTGATGTATGGGGACATTATGGGACCATTTGTTAGCTCATACAACAACAAATATATACTAGTAGCAGTGGACTATGTCTTGAAATGGGTAGAAGCTGTAGCACTCCCAAAAAATGTGTGATGATCCAAAGGGTTATCTTTAAATTTAATAATTAATTATATGTTCTAGGACCTCAAAAAGCACTATTTATCATTCCTCGACTTGCATGCGCAGTCCGTATAATTTTTCGGAAAGTTTTTGTGTGAAAAATGGATTAAAATGTGAAATAGAGCTTTAAAACTCAACTGAGTTGACTTTGGTCAACATTTTGAGCAAACGGACTCGGATCAGTATTTTGACAGTTCCGGTAGGTCTGTATTGTGATTTGGAACTTGGGCGTATGCCCGGAATCGAATTCCGAGGTCTTAGCCCGAGATATGGACTTTTGATGAAAAATTAAAAGTTTGAAAGCTTAATGATTTTTAAGAATTTACTGATGTTGGATTTATTGACACCGGGTCCGTATTTTGGTTTTGGAGCCCAGTATGGGTCCACTATAATATTTATGACTTGTCTGCCAAATTTGTTGAGAAACGGAGTTGATTTGACGTGATTCAGACGTCCGGTTGTGAAAATATAAGTTTTAAAGTTTTCTTAAAAATTTCATTCGATTTGGTGTTTAATTCGTAGTTCTAGATGTTATTTTGGCGATTTGATCGCGCGAACAAGTTCGTATTATGTTTTAGGACTTGTGTGTATGTTTGGTTTGAAGTCCCGAGGGCTCGGGTGAGTTTCGGGTAGGCTACGGGATGATTTTGAACTTAGAAAATCTGGTTTTTGAGCTTCTACTGTCATCTGGTGTATTGTGCTTCGCGATCGCGAAGAGGAAATTGTGAGCCGTGAGTTTTACCCTTCACGTTTGCGAAGATAGACATGCGAACGCGGAAGGTTAGCTTCCAGTGCACTGCGAACGCGGGGACCAAGTTGTGATCGCGTAGAAGGAATGAGGCAGAAGCTGAAGCACTGAATTTGTGCTACGCGATCGCATAAGCCTGTACGCGATCGCGTAATGTTGAGAAAATGTTCTCTGCGATCGCATGGCCATTTACGCAATCGCGTAGAGTTAAACGAACCTGGGCAAAAGTTGTTCTACGCAATCACGAACGAATTTCCGCGATCGCGATGAGTAAAAATCTGGACGAACAGAACTTAAGTTCTAGAAATAGGCTTTCGTCCCATGTTCAACCATTTTTCATTTTTGAGCTCGGGTAAGGCGATTCTTGGGCGATTTTTACGGGAAAATATTGGGATAAATATTCCTTATCCTATATTGATTATATTTCATGATTCCATTCTCATTTATATCATGAATCTGTAAAATTTTGGGAGAAAAATCAGATTTTTATAAAATCTTCCAAAAACAAAAATTTAAGATTTGAAGGTTCATTTGACATCGGAATTTGATAATTTTTATATGGTTGGACTCGTCTCGAAATGGGTGTTTGGATTTCGTAATTTTTTCCAAGATTTGAGACGTGGGCCCCACTGTCAATTTTTAAAGTGAATTTCGGATTTTATCCGAAAAATTAGTAAATTCATATGGAATTAATTCCTATAATTCGTATTGGGTATCTCAAATTGTTTGTGAATAGATTTAACGCTTTTGGGGACAAATTCAAAAGGAAAAGTTGTGGTCGAGTAATTGATTAAAATTGCAAAGGGAGGTAAGTGTCGTGGTTAACCTTGAATTGAGGGAATAGAACCCTTAAATTATTTGTTATGTGAAATGCATGCGAACGACGTATAGGCGAGGTGACGAGTGTCTATACATCGTCAAATTAATTGTTTGCATAATTATTTGAAAATCATAAATTATTCTAAGACACGGATTAATTATTATAATAATTGTTTCTCCTATTCTTTGTCAAATATTAATTGTTGAATTCCTGCAATAATTGTTACATGCTTATTTGATTTATGTGTCTTAATTGTTACTTGACATTTAGCATATTAAATATTAAACTGCCTATTTTCTCCCTGATTTCCAAAATAAATTGCTACTTTTCATTATCTGTTTCATAAATAAATCATAATTATTGTATGCTTATTGTCTTATAATTTCATATTAATTGTTGTATTTATTGGGGTAATTTTTTTAATAAGAATTGGTAAATGAATATATTGGGGGATCGGGTTGCACAACGCAACAAACTTATTAAAAGTCCATATTGGGAGATCGGGTTGCACGCCACAACAGACTTGTTTAAAAGTCCATATTGGGAGATCGGGTTGTACGTTGCAACAAACTTTTTCAAAAGTCTATATAGACTTGACTAAAATGAATATATTGGAGAACTGAATATGAATATATTGTGGAAGCGTGTTGCACGCTACAACGGAAATTGATGGAAATAATAATTGGTTATGACTGCTGAATTGGCTTCAACTGTTAAAATGAGTTACCTGATTTATTTATATTATTGTTGTTATTACTATTATTGCGTACAGGTTAATGTAAGTGACCTGCCTTATCCTCGCCACTACTTCGTCGAGGTTAGGCTCGGCACTTACCAGTACATGGGGTCGGTTGTACTAATACTACACTCTGCACTTCTTGTGCAGATTTCGGAGTTGGTCCCAGCGACGTACCATAGACTTTCTCAGGTTTCAGTTATTCAGAGGACAGCGTACGCAGTTCTGAAGTCCCCGTCTACTTTACTTTAGTTGTGTGTTTGTTTTCAGACAGCTTTATTTTATTCAGACCTTTATTTGTATTATTCTAGAAGCGCGTGCACTTGTGACACCAAATTCTGGGATGGAATTTAGACATCGTTATTATTATGGATTATTCACTATATTTCAAACTTACTTCCGTATTTGTTTCTTTGTTATTAATTAATTAAAAATTATTTTAAAATGGTTAGTATTATTCTAACGTTGGCTTGCCTAGCAAGTGAAATGTTAGGCGCCATCACAGTCTCGAAGGTGGAAATTTCGGGTCGTGACAAAATGATGCAAAGGGAGTTATTGGCTTTCTAAGAAAAAATATCTTCACCCGATTTGGAACTCCAAGAGCGATCATTAGTGATGTAGGAAATCACTTCTGCAACCGAGCCTTCGCAAAGTTGCTGGAAAAATATAGCGTACGCCATAAGGTTGCCACTCCGTATCACCCACAAACAAGTGGTCAAGTTGAGGTGTCAAACAGAGAAATCAAGAATGTTTTGACCAAAACTGTAAATGCTACTCGGACTGATTAGGCAAAAAAATTGGATGATGTACTATGGGCCTACCGCACTGCATTTAAAACTCTGATTGGTATGTCACTGTACAAATTGGTGTTCGAAAAGGTGTGTCACTTACCGGTGGAGCTAGAGCAAAGAGCTTTTGGGGAATTAAGACAATTAAATCTTGACATGGAGGCCGCTGGTATGAGTAGAGTCACAGAACTTCATGAACTCGATGAGTTCTGTTACCATGCTTTTGAAAGCACCAGGCTGTACAAGGAAAGGATAAAGATCATGCATGACAAGCATATTCAAGAGAGGATTTTCAAACCCGAAGATGTCGTGTTGTTGTATAATTCAAGATTGAAAGTATTTTCGGGTAAGCTAAAATCTAGATGGTCGTGACCATTTAGAGTGGTGCAAGTACTCTTAAGTGGAGCTGTAGAAATTGAATCCGAGGATAGAACGAACAGGTTTAGAGTTAATGGGCAAAGGTTGAAACATTACCTTGGCATGAATGAGGAAAATATTGTATCGGTGATTCATTTGCAGGAGCCTCAATTGTTGAGTGAACCTTAAGTTTGATCGCATGCGTCGTACTGCGACGTTAAATCAGGCGCTCATTGAGAGGCAACCCAATTCGTAGTTTATTTTAGCTTAACTATAAATTTTCGTTTGTTTTATGCACTAACAAGTTTTTAATTAAATCTTGGTGTCTGAACAGGTAATGGAGGACGATGGAAAGTTATGGCGCTTGGAGTTGTTCATGAAATGAAATAAAAATTACATGCGTACGCTCCAAACAACGTTGCGTACCTCGCGACACCCAGTTTAATGCACAACGCACCTGGAAGCAAACCTCGCATCGGTAACATTTCACCTTGCGGCACAGCTTGTATCGCCTGCTGTTCAGCGTGATTTCCAACTCACATCGCCCAGTTTTCAGCGCATTATAGAGCTCGCCCAACGAGGGTTATAGCGAGACCAATCTCGCGGCAGCCTCGCGTCGCAAGGAAAATAGCGAGCAAATCCTGTTGTTAAGCCTCGCGTCTCCTTCTTCGCAGCTCGCTAAGGAGCTCACGTCGCCAGGTAAGTTTCTCGTGTCGCCGGGTTCTCAGTATGCGTTAGAGATAGCCTCGCATGGTCCTTTGCTCGCTGAAATCCTCGCCAGCCATGTTTCTTACTCGCTATTGGTTTCATTGGCCATTCCTCATTTTTGCTGTAAAACTCAGCTTCAAAGATCGCCATGAACCTCACATCCTATTGTCCAGTGCCCGCTTGGGAGCTTGCCCAGCAAGATATGGCGTTAGCCTCGCGTCACACGGGTAATCGAAAGGTACAGCTCGCATTAGCTTCGCGTCGCGCGGGTTATCACGATGTCCAGTTCGAGTTTGCTTTGCGTCGTACGAGTTATCGCGAGGTAAGTTTTCTTTGATTTTCAATACCTCGCATCAGACCTCACCCAGCCAGAAAATCAGCTCGCTATGGACCTCGCATAGCATGGGTTGTAGCGAGGTCTACCTCACAGCAGCCCTCGCGTCGCCAGCGTTTCCGCGCGATAAGAAGCTCGCGTCGCCTGCTTCTAAGATCGCTAAGTATTTTGCCTCGCCAGGTAACGTGCTTTAATATTTTTTAAACTTAGTTTTCTAACTTGTTTATATTAAAACATCACTTTGCTTTCTAACCTCTTTCTGTTAAAACACTATACAAACACACATACCTCACTCTACAGAATACACTGCTCGTCCCTTTTCCCTTCCCCTCACACACAAATTTCATTGAAGACCTTGCTCATTATCTCTTTCAATCACTTGGGACCTTATTTGAAGAACACTTCAATCCTCCTAAGCATCTAAGGTATGTTTCTAACTCTCTACTCTATCCAAAATTCGAATTTAGTTAAAGAAATGCAATTCCACCATTTTTGTGTATATCTTCAAAGTAACACTATGCTTGCTCGCCCTAATCCCATAAACCCCATATGATTGGTATTGTTGTTGTGTAAAAGGGTGATAATATGAAATCCCCAAGCTGATTTAGGGAGGGTGGGCAATCCCTCATATCTACAATTAATTTGACAACACTAGTGCACGCTAAGTGTTTGTCAAAATGCCTCAAAGGCATTCTTGGCCCAAATGGAGTTCTACTCTTCGGGATTGTAATGACTAATATTTTGTTGCATTTCAATACTCCAAATTGCAAGTTTAGGCGGGCTAAACAGTAGCAATATGCATAGCAATTGTGGTAAACATCATTTTGCGATTGTTTTATTCTCATGCTAAAATAAATAGGTGAAGTCTGAGTAGCCTCAAAATGGTTGAACATCATGTAGTGAACTCTTAAGTGTGGGGCCATAAGACCATGTTTTGAATTGATTCATATGTTTTATCACTGAGGAACAATCACTTATGTAGGTACGACTATGCCTCCTAAAAAAGATGATGGTAAAGGCAAGGGCAAGGCTATTGTTCCGACGAAGGCCAAGGCTTCTTCCAGACCTCCACAGAAAAAGAGAAAAGGTGGGGAGGACACTTCAAGCCAAATTGAAGGGTTGCAAGCAGTTGCAGCTATAGCAGCCACACGCTCACAACCTGAGGGACAACAAGAATTTGGACTGAAGAGCATACCTCAATTTTCCAAGGCTTGGTACAAGCTTTGTCGGCCGAGACAAATACATCCCGAGTCATCTATTCATGAGCGGCACCTACAAGCTAAGTAACACTCAATTTGGAAAGGTATTCATGACCTTGGCTTAAGCTATGTGTTCAGAAACACCGGGGATATAAATGTCAACCTTGTTCGGGAATTTTGTGCCGGTTTTGATCCTAATGATCTTGAGAAGCTGGTGCCTATTAGAGGTAGGTTGATCGATTTTTTGGCAACAGCTATATGTAAGTTTTTGGGAGCTCCGGATGTTCCACAACAACCCTTGGAGAACTTCATCACTCGTCCTACATATCCGGCATTGAGACACACTCTCTGTGGTGTCAATTCTATGGCTGCTTGGGTTCGTGACAAGAAGACCCAATGCCATAAGAAAATTTCCTAAGAAAAAAAAATGAAGCCGGAAGCTCAGGTATGGCTGAAATTGATCAACACACGACTATTACCATGCAATCATGAGACTCTTATAAGTCGTGAAAGGATATGCGTGTTGTACTTCCTCATGACTAGCCAGAAAGTGAATGTGGGCCACTTAATACGCTACCAGATGTCCGAGGTGAGAAAAAGAAAGTGCATTGACAGATTGTCCTTTGCCAACATGTTGACTCAGTACCTACGCAAAGAGGAGGTGGAGGAGGAGCGAGATTTTGATAAAGTCATTCCACCACCCCTTAGACTATTGTACATCACAAGAATACGGGTGAAAAAGGAGAATGACATAGCCACAATGATAGGTGCTGAGCACAATGCTCGAGATGACAGCTTTATGGCACATCTATATGGGATGATAGACTTACAGCTCAGGATTAGGGGAAGACCGGCCACTACTGAGGAGAGGGCCACTTTGGAGGAGCGTTATCCGCTAAAGCCTCATGTGCAACAGCTAGTTAGGCTTGGCGATGGGCAGCGACTCCTAGATGATGAGGATGTCAACACACCAATATGTTCTGAGGCAAGCCAGAGCAGTCCGACGAGGATGATGATGATGATGCCGAGGGAGAAGAGGATGAGGACTGGACATGTGAAGATGGAGCCTTCGATGATAAGGGCGAAGACGATGTCTGATTAGGGAGTTTTTCCAACCACCTTACATGTTTTATTTTGTTTATGAATTTATATATGCATTGAGGATAACACATGATCTAAGTGTGGGGTGGAAGGTATTCCCCGTCATTTGTAAATATTAGATAAACTAATTAGTTTGTGTGTTTAATGTTTATGTTATTTTCATATTTACCCTTATTTAATATTTTAAAAAAAATTAATAATAATTAAAAAGAATTAAATGACTGGACATTTCCTGAAGATGGATCTCTTAGGCAGTTTTCTTGAGGGACATAAGTCTAACATATATATATATATATATATATATATATATATATATATATATATATATATATATATATTATTGTAGATGATTGTAGATAGTAATAATCCCTCGTAGTTTTTCTTTGTGCATCGGTTCTTTTCCACGGGATGTAGTTGAACCGGGCAGTAGTTTTTATTTTCTCTTTAGATTATAATAGAATTTAGGGAATAAAAGAAAAGAAAAAAATGATAAGAAATGCTAGGCGCCTTTGACTAATTTTATAGTAGCATATTTAGGCTCTACCATATGTAGTACCTTTCCTATGGTTTGAAAATATTTATTATGCCTTGTTGAGTAATAACATGTTTATTGATACCTATATTTCATTTTCTTGGCTTGTGTCACTTTGTGTTTGATGCTTAATATTTTGTGGCTATGTGAATACTTGCAATTGTTTGAGAATAGGAATGGAGCCGTCCTTAGTGAGTCATGTGCCATGTGTGGTGAGAAATTATATAGTCACTGTCATTGCATTAGAGTCTAGAACTTACCCGGCATGTGAATTAAAGAGAAATTGTAGGTTTTGCTCGGTTTGAAAAATGACATTAGGTTTTCTTTGATTTGTTTGAACTTAATTCTTATCACAATAAAATATTATCCCTAGTCAACCCTTTTGAGCCTATAAACTTTTATTTGGCAACTACATTACAAGCCTATACCCCTTTGTTCTTAATTATCATTGTTTTGATCCTTTTACCTCTTAAAGTACTTTAATTGTAAAATGAGCAGTAAAAGAAGTAAGGATGAAACTTGGGTGGCTTTTGAGTGAAATCAATGTCACGACCCAATTTAGGATTATTGACCGACACTTAGGAGCAAGTGCCCCAAGTAAGCCTCATTGGTATTTTACAGAAAAACGGACAGAGTTTTTCCTGTTTTTGGGCTATCCAAAAAATTTTCCTTTCTCAAAATCAACAACCAACCATCCTAATATCAAACCAATAACCGACAACTTATCAATTAACCAAAACAAATCTCCACCATTACTAATCAACCCACTAACAATCAGAAATACTAATTTATCTCCAATTTCGATAAGATAGTGCAATACTCATCATAAGTCTATAATAACGAAAGGATACTCATGGCGCTAAAAGAATGACTATAGAGCGACTCTAAGAGTTCAAAGAAAAGACCATAACAATAAATAAAATCTCCACTCACGCGAACAAGTGCGAGGCTCACTAAGAACTATCAACATGTGTGCTCTAATTAACAAAATCCTCGCTCTCGTCAATTGTTGTCTCTATAAAAAAGAATTAGCGGGGAATGAGTCGCTAGCTCAGTGAGTATTAACACTTAACCACAACTGTTTTTAATGGGGACAAGTCAGAAAACATGCTAGTATATCAAACAGAAAATAACATGAGAATGCCCTTTCAAAAACAATAAATTATTTTCAGTCTCGTCATATTTTTCTTGTAGTATAATGCAATTAACAATTCAATAATAAGCTCGGTAACCACTGTATAATATCAATATTCATATTTGGGAGGTTTCAATGAACGGATTATGTAATCGGTATAACTGTGGACTTCTTCGCAAGAAGTCAAATATAACAATAGTCCTTATTCGAGGAAAATCGGTAACGGTATGCTAGTTCTACCTTCCCACTAGCGAGGGCTATAATGGTAATCGGTAATTACAAGGTGCACCAGGTCTAACGAACCCGCCGTTAGCTACGGGATCCTTCAATGTCTACTTCCATTATACTTGTCTCTGTAATCCGTATATACTTGTAAAAAATATTTTAAAACAATATAGGGCATTTCGGTTCTTATCAAATCATATAATTTTATTTCGATAACAGTAAATTCAAGTAACGGTAAAACAAATCTAGTGACAACGGCAATATTTAAAACAACGGTAATCATCTCAAATAACTATTTCGGTATCATATCGAGTAAAAAACTTGTCCCACATGCAACTCAAAATAATCGGTAACATATTTATATTAAAAATCATGTGTAAATCATGCAAGTTATGAAAACACAAATTGCAGTAAGATTACTACTTACAGTACTCGTGCTGAAATATCAAATGCTTCACCTCGAGCAATTCATACAAATTCCTCCAATCAATCTATAATTATATAATACCGATCTCATGTTAATTGCCTCATTTAGGCTAAATCCATCACTAATTTAGAATACCCAATCCTCCGAGTTTTATATTTTATCATCAATTCGCCGAATTATATTTACCCATTCTATGAGTAATTTAAATTAGTCCAAAATCTTTTAAATAAAAAGGTATTTATATGGTTTATTCCCCGTACTGTTCAATTTCCTTAACCGTGTGCATAAATTGAAACTGAAATAACATTACTGTCCATAATATTCCTTCTTAATTGGTACTTATCTTTTATGCTCAATACTAGACTTACCACATTCAAACCCAATTCGATATTGTTATTGCAATACAGTTAAACACCAAAACTCAATCCTTGTACCCTAACTTAATTTACACCTAACAAAGATCATATATAATGAGACTAGTTTAAGTACAAATACATAAATACCCTTCTTTTTCCAAGTGAATTTATCCTACCTTTGACCAACTTTCAATTGCCTAATTTGCCCAGAATAACTTTTATTGGTATTAAATTTCTTATACCTTGTGAAACCCTTTAAATATATAAACTGAGACAAAAGAATTACCAGAAGAAAAGAACCCGGATGAGAAATTCGAGTATTACCCGAAAGAACCAGTGCGTATTTAAAATTTCTCAAGGTTTGGTTCCAGCTTTTTCTTCTTCTTCTTCTTCTCCTTTTGAAATTTTTTTTTCGGCGTTTCTGAAGCTTCTGCTTCGGTGTAGCAGCTAACCCCCCTTTTGCCCTTTCTTTTCTTTTGGCAAATGGGCTTCGGCCCTTTTGCTTTACTCTTTTTTTTCTTTTTTTTGATTTGTTTTTTTATAGTTAGTTTCTTATTATTATTATTATTATTATTATTATTATTATTATTATTATTATTATTATTATTATTATTATGCTAATGACCAATACACCCTTATAAAAAAAATATGGTATTACATTCTCCCCACCTTATGAAATTCGGTCCCCGAATTTAACTAAAGTACGTACCTGTAGAGTGAAACAAATGGGGGTACTTGACTCGCATAGCATCTACTATTTCCCAAGTAGCTTCTTCAACGGTATGATTTCGCCATAAGACTTTTACGAACTCAATTTTCTTTGACCGTAATTTTCTTACTTGCCTATCAACAATAGCCATCGGCTCCTCCTCGTAAGACAACTTCTCATTAATCAGTATAGTAGGTACTTCAAGTACTTGAGATGAGTCTGATATACATTTTCTTAGCATTGAGACGTGAAACACTGGATGAATAAAAGACAACTCAGAAGGAAGTGCCAAACGATAAGCCACAACTCTCACTCGGTCTAGTATCTCATACGGTCCTATAAACCTGGGGCTCAACTTGCCTCTTTTCCCAAACCGCATCACATCTTTCATAGGGGAGACTCGTAGGAACACTTTGTCCTCAATTGTGAACGCTAAATCTCTTCTTCTCTTATCAGCATAAGAATTTTGTCTGCTTTGAGCTGCAAGCAATCTCTGTCTGATCAACTAGACCTTGTCCATAGCTTCTTGTACTAGGTCAGGTCCCAATAAGTTAGTCTCACCAGCTTCAAACCATCCGATTGGAGAACGACATTTTCTACCATATAATGCTTCGTACGGTGCTATTTGAATACTGGACTGGAAGCTATTGTTGTAAGCAAATTCAGCTAAAGGTAGATAAGCGTCCCAACTACCTCCAAACTCAAGAATGCAAGCTCTCAACATATCCTCCAAGATCTGTATAGTACGTTCAGACTACCCATCTGTTTGTGGATGAAATGCAGTACTAAGATCTACTCGTGTACCCAATGCTTCTTGAAAAGATTTCCAAAAGCGTGAGCTAAATTGTGATCCTCTATCAGAGATGATGGATATTGGAACTCTATGAAGTCGGACAATTTCGTTCATAAATATCTGTGCATATCTTACTCCACTATATGTAGTCTTCACTGGCAAAATATGTGCTGATTTCGTCAATCGATCTACAATCACCCATATAGAGTCATAACCTCTAAGGGTTCGTGGTAGCCCGGTGACAAAATCCATAGTAATTCTTTCCCATTTCCACTCTGGAATCTTAATTTGTTGTAACAGTCTTGCGGGTCGCTGATGCTCAGCCTTGACCTGCTGACAAGTCAAACAACTAGAAACAAAGTTAGCAACATCTCTCTTCATACCTTCCCACCAATAGAATTGCTTTAGGTCATGATACATTTTTGTGGATCCAGGATGTATAGTGTATATAGAGTTGTGGGCTTCTTCAAGAATAGCATGTCTCAACCCATCTATGTCTGCTACACATAGCATGTCACCCATTCGAAGCACACCATCACTTTCAACAATCATATCCTTGCTTTTACCAGCTAAGGCCTCATCTCTGTATTTGCATAATCGCTCATCCTCATATTGGGTGGCCTTAATGCGCTCAACTAATGAAGACTTAACTTGAGCACAAGCCAACAATGCCTCTGAATTTCCGATACTAAATCTGATACCTATATCTTCTACTCTCTGAATATCTTTGGTCAAAAGTCTCTTTGCAGGAGCTATATAACTAAACTCCCCATAGATTTTCTGCTCAATGCATCAGCCACCACATTAGATTTTCCAGGATGTTACAAAATAGAACATTCATAGTCTTTGAGTAGTTCCATCCACCGACGCTGCCGAAGATTCAGATCTCTCTGCTGAAAGATATACTTCAGACTTTTATGGTCAGTATAAATCTCACAAGTCCATATAGGTAATGCCTCCAAATTTTTAGAGCAAATACCACTGCAGCCATCTCCAAATCATGTGTAGGATATTTTTGCTTGTGCGTTTTAAATTGTCTCAAAGCATAAGCTATAGCGCGACATTTTGCATGAGAACACATCCTAATCTCACCCTCGAGGCGTCACAGAATACTGTAAATCCTCCAGAACCTGATGGTAAGGCTAATATTGGTGCAGTTGTCAAACATGTTTTGAGTTTTTGAAAGCTCTGTTCACATTCCTCCGTCCACTGAAACTTGCATTTTTCTGTGTTAGCTTGGTCAGCGGTGCTGCTATTCTGGAGAAATCCTATACAAAACGCATGTAATAGCCTGCCAAACCTAAAAAGCTACGAATCTCTATAGGAGAAGTAGGTCTGGGCCATTTCTGCATAACTTCTGTCTTCTTAGGATCTACCATAATTCCATCTTTGGATATAACATGCCCCAGAAATGCTACTGAGTCTAGCCAAAATTCATACTTT
This sequence comes from Nicotiana tomentosiformis, assembly GCF_000390325.3. Taxonomy (NCBI): domain Eukaryota; kingdom Viridiplantae; phylum Streptophyta; class Magnoliopsida; order Solanales; family Solanaceae; genus Nicotiana; species Nicotiana tomentosiformis. Next base: position 26,094,527 of record NC_090813.1, read on the forward strand.
GAGAACTTAGCATAAAGTCGATGTTCTCGCAATGTCTGCAACACAATCCTAAGATGATTCTCGTGTTCTCCTTGGCTACGAGAATATACCAGGATATCATCAATAAATACTATTATAAATCTTTCCAAAAACGGCTTGAATACCCTATTCATTAAATCCATGAATACAGCTGGAGCATTAGTCAGTCCGAAAGGCATCACAAGAAACTCATAGTACCCGTATCGAGTTCTGAAAGCAGTCTTAGAAATATCTTCATCTTTGATTCTAAGTTGATGATAACCAGAACGGAGGTCAATCTTTGAAAAGTGGGCAGCTCCTTGTAACTGATCAAACATGTCATCTATACGAGGCAAAGGATATTTATTGCGTATTGTTATCTTGTTCAACTCCCTGTAGTCAATGCATATTCTCAGGGATCCATCTTTCTTCTTTACGAACAGTACTGGTGCACCCCATGGAGATATACTCGGTCTGATAAAAACCTTATCTAACAAATCATGCAGTTGTTGTTTTAGATCCTTCAACTCTGCTGGTGCAATCCGATATGGCGGTATTGATATGGGTTGTGTGTCAGGTGGCAAATCAATACCAAAATCTATTTCTCGTACTGGAGGCAATCCTGGTAATTCCTCAGGAAATACATCAAAAAATTCTCTTACTACTGGTACATTTTCTATACTAATTGTTTCCTTTCTTGTGTCATTTACAGTAGCTATGAGACCCTAGCAACCTTTCTAGCAGTCGTTGAGCCTTCATAAAAGATACAAATTTGCAATTCTCTTGAACCTGACCCCTTTTTAGAATAAAACTGGGTTCGTTTGGTATCTCAATGTCACGACCCAAAATCTAACCATGGTCGTGATGGCGCCTATCGTGTTACAAGGCAAGCCTATTTTCCAAAATATTACTACTAAATCTATTATAAGAATTAAATAAAACAATACTAATATTTGAATTTATCATAAACTAAATCAACTCTAAATATAATATAGAAAATACGAAAACGAGCCCCAAACATCGGGGTGTTACTAAGTCATGAGCGTCTAAAACTATGAACTAAGATAGATAAACTGTCTAACTGTCCAAAAAAAGAAATGACAAGAGGAGTAACAAGGTCCTGCGGACGCTAACAGCTACCTTGCAGTCTTCAAAGATAGCCGGCCTGAACTCAACTACCGCCGCCTTCTAACTCACCTGGATCGGCACATAAAGTGTAGGGTGTAGTATGAGTACAACCGACTCAGTAGTAACAGAAATAACTAAGGAACTGAGTAGTAGTGACGAGCTAAGTAGAACAATTCGATTATTTCTTTATCACAATTTAAAATAAACAGAAATAAACAGGTAAATTCCATCAATTCAATAAATCCTACAAAGAAATTAACGGGTAAAATGCAGCAACAATAAAAGCAATGAATCCTCACAGCAATGTCACTCTATCACTCAGCACTCGGCTCTCGGCACTCATATTCAACACTCAACACTCAATAGGTACTTGCACTCACTGGGGGTGTGTACAGACTCCGGAGGGGCTCCCAAAACCCAAGCGCTAAGCACGGACAGCTCACGTGCCATAATATCAATACCTGGATCCGCACGGTCAGCTCACGTGCTACGCGGACAATTCACGCGCTATGGTATCAATACCTGGACCTGCACTATCAGCTCACGTGCTACGCAGACAGCTCATGCGCTATGGCATTAATATCCTCACAACCAGGCCCTCGGCCTCACTCAGTCATGTACCTCTCTAGCCTCACAATGCACCACCAATAAGGAGACACAACCGACATCAAGTATCACAGCATATCAGCAAAATAATAGAGACTGAGGTAAACATGTACAATAATTTCTATGAGTGAGTACAAATAATGTGAGCATGAATAAAGCCTAAGCATGATCTCTAACATGAAGGCAGACAAGTTCAACAATAAGTAACTACATAAATAAAGATGATGGCTATGAGGCCTCACGGGACGGACCAAGTCTCAATCCCTCGCGGTGCAAACCCACACTCCCATCACCTAGCGTGGGTATTACCTCCAAACAATCACGTGATATCGAATCTCCGGGTTTATACCCTCAAAGCCAGAGTTAAAACTGTTACTTACCTTAACAGCGTAAAATCCTACTTCGAGATGCCCTCGTCTCTGGACTCAGTCTCCAAAAGCTTCAAATCTAACCATAATCAGATTAATACCATCAACATAGGCTAACGAATCGAATTCCACAATAAAAACTATAAAATATGCCAAAAATCCGAAAACCGACCAAAATCTTGCCCCCGGGCCCATGTCTCAGAACCAGTCAACAATGGCAGAATCAAAACCCTCATCCTCTCCCGAGTCTAACCATATAAAATTTATTAAAATCGGACTCTGTTTGGTCCCTCAAATCCCTACCTAAAACTCTCCAAAACTCAAGCCCCAACTCCTTCAATTTCACTTTGAAATCATCAATCAAATCCCAAAAACGAAGATGGATTCATGAAATATAACCAAAACCGAGTAGAGAACACGTACCCAATCCCTATGATGAACATTTTCTCCAAAATCGCCTCAATCCGAGCTCCCCAACTCAAAATATGACCTAATGAACAAACCCTTGTTTTATATATTTTTCTGCCAGTTATTCTGTCTCGTTTCTCATGCCAAACGATCTCGAAACTCATTTTTATGCCTTTACTGGATTCCTTGTGAAATCCTAGTCAATTTAGGCTTTTGAATATTTGTGCAGATTTTTAAATACGCCGTCAGTGGCAATTTCGTAATTAATCTAAAAAAAATCTGGCAACCTAATTCTTAGTAAAATGACCATAAAATCCTCATACGATGTCCAAATTCGACGATTCTTTTTACTACAGGTTTGTGATTATGATACGGATCTAATTTTTCAATCAAAAAGGAAATCAGAGCTCATTTGTTCAATATGATATCATTTATGCTTGAAGAAACGGCATCGAAACATAAGAAAAACGAGCGCAACACAACCCAAACCATCCGAAACTCACCCGAGGCCCTCGGGAGCTCAACCAATAATTCCAAAAAGTCATATATCACTACCCGAACTTAGTCGAACCTTCGGAACCCCCAAAACAACACCAAATCAACCTCGGATTCAAGCCTAAGAACTTCTAAGCTTCCAACTTTCGCCAATTCAAGCCTAATTCTACCACGGACCTCGAAATTACATTCCGGACACACTCCTAAGTCTAAAATCACCCAACGAATCTAATCGAATCATAAAAATCCAAATCCGAATTCGTTTACTCATAAGTCAACTTTTGGTTGACTTTTCTAACTTAGCTTTCTAACTAAGAGACTAAGTGTTTATTTCACTCCAAAACTACTCCGAACCCAAACCTACCAAATCGATACAACTCAACACAGCTGAACAACACATAAATAAGCATAGATGGGGGAAATGGGACTATAACTCTCAGAACGAACGACCGGGTCATTACACTCAAACTTGACTATCTTTGCATGACAATCGACGATAGTATAGCATAAAAATAACCAATCCATTCCCATCAGCATGTCAAAGTCAATCATATCAAGTACAATAAGGTCAGCTAGAGTATCTCTACCCTCAACCCGAATCTGACAAGCACAATACACGTATTCAGCTAATAGAGACTCTCCAACAGGAGTAGCAACTAGAAAAGGGTCATTCAATAGCTCAGGTTGTCTACTAAACCTCAAAGCAAAGTATGAGGACACATAGGAGTGAGTAGATCCCGGATCAATCAACGCAAGTGCATCAAATGAACAGACAGAAAGAATACCTGTAACCATAGCATTCGAGGCCTGAGCATCCTGTCAAGTAAATGCAAAAACTCTCGCCTGACCTCTACCAGCATTCCCTTATCCTTGATTCACAGTAGCACGATCTCTAGCACCTCGACCTCTATTTCTTGTACCTGTATCACCTGAAGTATTACGAGTAGTCTGAGTAGGTGCAGCTGACTGAATAGAAGCCTGGTTGAAATTTCTCGGAGGCTGAGGGCAATCCCTTAAGTGATGTCCCAATTGGCCATACCGAAAGCACTCTCCAGTTAGAACATGACATTGGCCCAAATGTGATCTACCACAGGTCTGGCAGACTGGAGTAGTGGCATATATCTGCCCAGAATTATGATGTCCAGAAGATTATGGTCCCCTATTACCCTGTCTGTAATGTGGTCTGTATGTGGACTGTGAAGACAAGTGTGTCCCTGTCTGAGAACCCTGTTGTTGTTGTCCTTGATTTCCTGCTCTTCGATTTTCACTAAAACCGCCACTGAAAGACCCTATTGTCTTGGCCTTCTTACGTAAATCACTAGCTGCACGCTCCTCACGTCCCTTGGTTTCAATCTTTCTAGCAAGTTCGACTGCATCAGAGTAGGATAAAGTCTTCATCTGTGGGGCTACTGCAGTGTATAGACGACCAACCAATCCATTAACAAATCTTTGAACTCGAGATTCTTCGGTAGGCACTAAGTAAGGAGCATATCTAACCAGCTTACAAAACTTGGTGCTATATGTTGACACATCCATATCTGGAGTCTGAACTAATCTCTCAAAGTCTCTAGCATATTTTTGCATCAGGCTGTCCGGAAGAAAATGATTCATGAACAATTTAGTGAATTCGTCCCATGTCAGTGGTGCTGCTCATGCTGACCTTCCTAGCAATACAGTTTCATACCATGTGTTGGCCATATCCTCTAGTTTGTATGATGCGAGCTCTACGGCTCTCTCACTAGAACATCCTAGAGCACGTAATGCCTTAAGTGTCCCATCCAAGAAACTTTGAGGATCTGCTGAATTATCAGAACCTCTGAATTTTGGTGATTTCAATTTCAAGAACTCTTGTAGGGATACTTCCTTATTCCCGAAAGTCTGAGTCTGTGCAGGTGCTTGTGTCTGTAAAGTATCTTGAGGAGCTGAACTTCCACCCTGAGTAGGCACCAATGCCTCTAACATATTCAATAACCTTTCCATTGCGTCTGCAGGTAAGGAAACAATAGGCACAACAGTTGGCACTGGTGGTGGAGCGTCCTGAACTCCCTGCCCTTGCACTTGATCTGGCATAGCAGCTTGGGGTTGACCCATGTTCCCAACTTCAGGTTGAGGGACAGCCTGTCTTCTAGTTTGATGAACGCCAACTTGACCGCCACCCCGGGTAGCACCACGTCTAGCAGATGAGGGTGTGCGTGTCCTAGACATCTGCGAAAGAAAGATTCCAAAGTCAATCTCAAGTTATCTCAACGCACGATCAAAGAATGAAAGAAGGGAAAACATTCCCAGATGTTCAGCAGCCTCAATATCATAAGTATGGGTGCCTACAAACCCATGAACAAGACTCTACTAAACATTGCTCCATGACTCGGGACTTAAAGCCTAAGCTCTGATACCAACTTTATCACGGCCCAATTTAGGATCATGACCGGCACTTAGGAGCAAGTACCCCCAAGTAAGCCTCATCGGTATTTTACAGAAAAACGGACAGAGTTTCCCCTGTTTTTGGGCTATCCAAAAAAAATTCCTGTCGCAAAATCAACAACCAACCATCTTAATATCAAACCAACAACCGACAACTTATCAATTAACCAAAACAAGTCTCCACCATTACTAATCAACCCACTAACAACCAGAAATACTAATTTATCTCCAATTTCGATAAGAAAGTGCAATACCCATCATAAGTCTATAATAACGAAAGGATACTCATGACGCTAAAAGAATAACTATGGAGCGACTCTAAGAGTTCAAAGAAAAGACCATAACAATAAATAAAATCTCCGCCCACGCGAACAAGTGCGAGGCTCACCAAGAACTATCAACATGTGCGCTCTAATTAACAAAATCCTCGCTCTCGTCAACTGCTGTTGCTGTAAAAAACAAAATTAGCGGGGAATGAGTTGCTAGCTCGGTGAGTAATAACACTTAATCACAACCATTTTTAATGGGGACAAGTCAGAAAACATGCTAGTATATCAAACAAAAAATAACATGAGAATGCCCTTTCAGAAACAATAAATAATTTTCAGTCTCATCATGTTTTTCTTGTAGTATAATGCAATTAACAATTCAATAATAAGCTCGGTAACCATTGTATAATATCAATATTCATATTTGGGAGGTTTCAATGTCTAATCTGAAACTAGTTTCAGTTGCTAAAAATATAGTTCCCTTAATCTCATCAGTTGCTATACTAGTTTCGGCGGTGTCAGTATTTTTGTGCTCATTTTTTCTTTCTTTATGATTTTCTTTATTTTTCAGTTTATAGCATTCAGAGATATTGTGACCTTTCTTATGACAATAGCGACACTCTAAATTATTGTATCTGGAATTGGAGTCAGATTTGCCCCTAACAAACAAGCCAACTCCCGCTTGAGTTCCACTAGCTTCCCCAGTAATATCACTATCTATTTGTTTTTTTGATTTTAAGATAGATTTAATATCCTTATAAGAGATATTATCCTTTGTATAAAGCATAGTATCTCTTATATGCTTAAAAGATGGGGGTAGAGAACAAAGCAGTAACACGGCTTGATCCTCATCTTTAATTTCAGCATCTATATTACTCAAATTCATAAGAATGGAATCAAATGTGTCAAGATGAGAGAGAATAGAGGTATCTTCACCCATACGAATTGTATAAAGCTTCTGCTTCAGGTAAAGTCTATTTTCCACCGTCCTCTTCATATATAAGATTTTTAATTTTTTCCACGTGCCTTTGGCTGTGGTTTCTACAGAAACTTCACGTAAAACCTCATTTGAGAGATTTAAAATGATACCTGCTTTTGCCATTTTGTCTATGACGGCAAACTCCCCATCCGTTATTTTATCCGGCTTCTTCTCCTTTCCTTGCAATTCCAACTCTAAGCCATCCTGAATTAGGATAGCTTCCATCTTTAATTGCCACATTCCGAAGTTTGCACTTCGGTCAAATTTCTCAACATAGGTCTTTGTTAGAGTCATTTTGGCTATTGAAACTAACCCGGTTAGATCCAGCTTTGATACCAATTTGTTAGGATCGGAAACCTGGGTAGTGCGGAATATAGCCAAACAACGGTATAATGGCAATAACAAAGACAATGGAAGTTGATAACAACGATAATTAAACTAGATAAAGAAGACACAAATTTAATATGGTTTGGTCAAAGTGACCTACGTCCACAAGCGGAGAGCAGCAATTTACTATAACAATAAGAGTACAAAAGAGAGTACAAATTTAGAGTAAATATTCTAATTAATCCCAAATATCCTAAGAGAATAACCTCACAAGATCACTCCAAAGAAAGGGTTCACACAAGTGCTTCCCAACACTAATTCTCATATAAAACACTCTTAATAAAGGAAGAAAGGAAGAAACAAGAATTGAAGACAAGTCTTGTTGGTGTGTCTAAAATGAACTAATTGCCTTCCCTTTTATAGACAAAAAAGTCTTGGCCTCTTAGGTGTAAAAGAAGAGATACAACTTGTGCAAATGATGTTCACCACATAATGCAATATTTTTGGGTCCCAAAGAATATTGCCAACAAAGTCTACACTTTGCAAATATGTTTATGCTTATGTGAGATGGACTCCATTAGCCAAAATATTGGTCATAATTACAATGTTAAACAATTTTACTTGTAGGTTAGAGGGTAATTTAGTCATTCCGTTTTTAAAGGATATTTTAGTGAACTAATTTCACATAAAAGTGTTATGCTTGTAATATAGTATGATATGATGATATGATATGTTCCTTAATTAATTATGATGTGTATATGAAGGTAACAACTATCCATCTGGCATCTCCAAGTGTGGTGTCATGGAAGAATGGAGAGAGTGAGTTTGTAGTAGGGACGAAAGCTTCAGTTATGGTTCTTCCTAAAGATGCATCTGGAAATAATATCTCTTCAGCAAGCTGAGTGCAATTGAAGGGCTTAACTCTTACCATTTACGTTGTCTGTTTCAATTTTCAATGGTTCCGTCACAACTCACAACTATGCTCAATTTCACCAATAACAGATGGGATATAAATGGTTATCTCGAAATAGAGTTTGTTGTAGCTATAGCTGGAAGTCTTTTACTTCATGTAAAATGAGAAAGACATGTAATAGTTTTAGAATAAAATTATTTAGGTTGCTTAATAATTAGTCACTCTTTTTGAAATTGAATTAAAAAATAATTAAATATCTATATATTTTTAAATAAACTATTGTAAAAAAAGAGGAAAAATATATTTAAAAAATTTTGGTCAGTTTTGTTCTATTTTTCGTGGAATTATCTCGATTTGAATTCTATAATATGATATACTAGATTATAATTCTATAAGATTAATATTGTACTAGTAAGAAAAGAAAAGAAAAGAGAAGGGGAAAAGGAGGAATAAAAAAGGGAAGCAAATGATAGAGAAGAATCCTTCTCCTTGTAAAGCTTTAACTTTATTTATTCAGTTTGCATTACGTGATGAAATTTGACCCCAAATTTTCTGCCTGTAAGTTACAAGCCGCCCCAAATTTTATTTATTTACCCACCCTTGTTGTAGTAGTGTTAAATTATTACTATGTTATTTTGATGAATGATGGTGTCTCGTAAATGCCCCATCAGTAAGGAGAAGTTGAAGAAACTCTTCGACACGTTCGACGCTAACAAAGATGGGTATCTCTGCCTGACGGAGCTGGTGGCGTGGATCACCGCTGTAGAACCCGAATTGAATCACAATATTAAAAGGATTCCGGACATCCTGTCGGAATACCTCCGCCATTTCCACTATGCTGTATTTGGTTCCCGAGGTTTATTCTATGTGGGCTTCAACCTAATTTATGAGCACCGAAAACGTGACCTTGTCGAGTCTCTAGCCTTTTAATTAAGACTTTACTTCCACCCCAAATTAATCTTTATATTTGGGGTAGTGTTTAAAGAGGGTCGGTCTATCACCCACTAAGACAATAGAGAAGAAGAAGAAAACGACACACCAAGTTCAGGCAAGTATTTGCGAGACTCCAATCTTAAATAATCTTTCACCCTAGCTTGAATTGTTTTTTGTTTGTTAAAAATTTTGATCTTTTTATGAAATTTTTATGGGGGAGGAAGGATCGGCATTGTTGGGCAGGTGAACAATTACAGAAGCACAGATGGGATGATGTTGCAGGACTGAATGAAGCAAGAGGCTTTTACAGGAAGCAGTGGTACTCCCACTGTGGATGCCTCAATATTTCCAGGTACTGCAGATAGTTGATTCTGAATATAAGCATACTAAAGAACGATTAGTGTGTGTTTGGTAAAACGGAAGTTATATTTCAGGAAAATATCTTTCATCATTTTCTGGTGTTCCCAAAGTGTGGAAATGGTGTCATTTTCTTTATAACTATGTTAACTTTAACTTCATATTAATCACTCCAAATAATACTTGCACATTATTATTTAATCTTACTACTTACAATTTTTTATCAAAATACTCCCACTTACACTTGTTAGGTATCTGTTTTCCGAAAAATGTTTTCGTCGGAGGAAAATGACTTCCGTCATATCAAACACACGTCATTTATTCTTTTCTTTTGCCTTGTAACAAACTGTTCATCAGAGGTAGATAGATATGCTCCTCGCACATAATTAAGAAAATAAGCTAGGAATAGTTTTTCCTGTTGAAACCTGAATTATCTCATATATTTGTCTTCAAATAACGAGGATACAATTTGATCCAATGGAAGTTGCAATTTGTTGCTGATATATAAGTTTTTGAGCTGCAGCTATGCACAGGTTGTAACTACATGGCACATTAATAAAAGAGTAATGAATACTTATTATGAAACTTCTACATAGTTCACATATTCAATGTTACTTGCAGGGTATCAGGAGACCTTGGAGAGGAGTTCTTATGTTTGGTCCTCCTGGCACAGGGAAAACACTCTTGGCCAAAGCTGTTGCTACAGAGTGTGGGACAACATTTCTGAATGTTTCTTGTTCTTCGTTGTGTGCAAAATGGTACGGTGAGAGTGAACGATTGGTACGGTGCTTGTTTGATCTTGCCCGTGCTCGTGCTCCAAGTACAATTTTCATTGATGAGATTGATTCTCTTTGCAGTGCCAGAGGGTAAGCAATCTGTTCTTTCTAAAGTGATTTCATATACATGTGACAGCTGAGGATATTTCTCATTGTCTTGCTGTCGTGTAAGGTTTGTTTTCGTCACCATATGTGATAAAACTTCTAGGCATAGATGTGTGTTTCGGGTCTACCATATGTGATAAAACTTCTCATTGTGACTTCTAGAAACTAGATTTCAATCATCTAATAGGACTTGATTGGTGATGTACCGTATAGTATTAATTTCATGACCAGTTTGATTTTTTTTTTTTACCGAGTAAATATGTGACGCGCCTCTACTTGTCCAAAGCTTTGCATAGGAACTTCAGAGAGAAGAGAAGGTTAAAACAAATTTGAAAACCTAGAAGAATACCTAGCAGGAAGGAAATTAGAGGCTGTATGTTTTATCAAAACTGAATCATACTTTAGTTTCACTGGAGCAGCTTAGTCTGCACTGAACTGATAATGCCATCCATATGCATGTATATGTTTTTCGACCACAGAGATTTTTATCAAGCTAACAATTAATGCGTCTGAGCAGTGCAATTGGAGGTCGCCGTGACTTTAAACTGATATTTTCTAGATCATATCTATAGCATGTTAGTTATTATCTTATCAGGTCACAAATTAATGTTTTATCAAAAAGATTTATGATATTTATATTATAAGTAGCTTGATTATTGTGAAATAATTTTTATAACATTGATGCATAAACTTTAAACTCTAAATATTTCATCCTGCTCCTCTTTCCTTCACCTACCTCTTGTGTTTGCATACATCTCGCACTAACATTTATGCATGTGCTCAACAATCAACATTAATTTGAGCATAATTAAGTTCTTGCCTGTGTTAAACTTATAATTTCTTAGTTCTAATTCTAGTGGTAAGACTTCATCAACTCTGAACCTATTTCTTAGGGCTTCTGGAGAGCATGAAGTATCCCGAAGAGTGAAGTCTGAACTTCTACTTCAGATAGGTGGGTTAAACAACTCCACTAATAATACTGCAGGCAAACCGGTGACAGTTTTGACAGCAACAAATTTCCCCTGGGCTCTTGATGAGGCACTAAGGTTAAATTTACTCAACTTCCTAGTCAATATTTGCTTTTGTTACTCTGATTTGCGTTCTGTTCCAGTTCTGAATCTTGTCTAATTGGTGATTTACTGTACTACTGTAGGAGGCGGCTAGAAAAAGGGATTTACATCCCGCTTCCTGATTTTAAGAGCCGTAAGGAGCTGATAAAGATAAACTTAAAATCAATCATGGTAAGCTCTTGTCTTATTACTACTGTGCTTCGTTTTCTTGTAAGAAGAAGTTCATTTGCTTTATTATCATCATATGTATCTACTCAAAGAATAGATTCGATGATCAAAGTCAATAAAAGGGAATGACTTTGATCACACTGGAAATTTTTGACTTACAAAGAAAATGTGCATATACATAATATTTGAACTAGCTAGTAAGTAAGCTATACTATGTTGCTGCATATTATAGTTCAGTGATTATTAAGATCACAGGAACAAAATATTATGAGGTATAAAAGGAAAAAAAATGTCAAAAAAGAAGAAATTAATAATAAGAGACCTTTTGGTTATATCTCAACAGAATTTTTAAGTTACTAGAAAGATAAGGAAGGGTGATGATGGAAATATATATGAAGTTTATACATAAACTTTTGTTACATCGTGACTTGAAAACAAACTCAAATATTTTCTCTGCTCATGAGATATGCCGGACAACTGCTAATCATCTAAGGCAAATCCAGGATTTAGAGTTAGTGGGTCCAATTGAGCGTGATAACATATTATGTGTAAATTTTAATTGTTTTCGCATTGCATACAAATTTTGAGCAGAAAGTAATGTGTCCAGTTGAATCATAGACCTCGCCGTAAATTTGCTTCCGGTTATTATTGCTCCTTGAGATTTTACAGAAAATTTTGTTGATACTAATAATCTGCAACATGAATGCCAGTTAGCTCCTGGCCTGGATATTGACCAAGTGGCACGAAGAACAGAAGGTTACAGTGGAGACGATCTAACAAATATCTGCAGAGATGCTTCTTTAAATGGGATGAGACGTAAGATAGCAGGAAAAAACCCAGATGAGATTAAGAACATATCCGAGGCTGAGATTTTGGAAATTCCAGTTATGATGGATGACTTCCTAGAAGCTATAGATAAAATACAACCTACAGTTTCAGCAGGGGACGTTGAACGACATGAGAAATGGTTTTCAGAATTTCGTTCAACGTAGAAAATCAGGTAACTTATAAAATGAATAACTTAAATTGTTAATGTAAATACAGTACCTCTTTTTTTGGTCTTGACATATACAATTATGTGTGACGCTGATCAGATGCCATAGTTGTTATCCTTTCTGTTTAGTTCTCTATCTATTTTGATATTGTCGATTGCCACTTTGTGTAGTGAAAGGTTCACCTTTGGCTTGGGTTATAACACTGCGCATGAATTGACACTCTCTTTTATGTGCTTCATGTTTTCATCTCAAATTTATTTATCCTGACCTAATTTTGCTCTGTTTTTGGTAGTTCAAGCCTCAAAGTGAAGCTGATTCATACAACTGTAATCCAAATGTCTATAACAACGAAATGAATCCATTTTTGGGTATATTTACCACACATATCTTAGTCCAGGATTTTCCACATGTACAAAAAATTAGATATTTGCAAATTGACTGAAGAAATTATTTTTGTTAGGGGCAAATCACTATTTTTGGCAAATTGTACAGAAGCAGTCAATTGGTCTGGACAATTGGATTGATCAGAATTGAAGATCTTTGATTCAGTCAGTATAATGCCCAACCTTGTGAGGAAGTGTCTCCCTTCTACTCTTTTTTATTGTATTTTGTTCTCATTATAATTGGATTCTTATCAGGTTACTTACTATTAAGTATTAACCAGGTCAATTGGGAAGAGCAATCTTATACTAAGTTTCTTACAAACAGTTGAACCCTTTTTGTCAATCTCAGGCTTAAAATTAAGGTTGAAAGATAAAAACAGGATAAACAGATAATAAATAATAAGCATCGAATCATCTCTAGAAAAATATTTGAATTAAATCAGGATACTTTTATTTGATAATGAATCAAAAGAATAGTTAATTATTACAGAAGCAAAGAGGGGCATTCCCCTGTACGTAAGAAGCTATATGAACCTGCTCTCATTGAACTAAACAGATTAGGGAAAAAATCAATGCTATTGAATTGAATGCAGAAAACTGGCTTAGACGAAGAGTAAATGCCTAATAACAGAAGATATGTCTCCAACTCGTGCATGAATCCTGAAATGACGCCTTGTTACTGCTGCTGATGTTTCTTCTCCAACCTTCAATTCTGGGAATACGAATCCTTTCTTGCTGAACAACGTATCCATCAGGTTCTCCAAAGCCTCAGGTGTCAATCGAAATCCATCCCAATGTAAATACGAAGCCCTATCAGAACATACAGCTACCCCTTCCTCTCCGCACTTCTTCTGCACGTCAAAGTTGAATGGAGCGTTGCCACTGCCACAACATGCCTTCATCAAATTATTCGTCTTGAATCCCAGAAACGCGTGGTTTTTAAGAACAGCGATGAATGCTTTGTAGTAATCTGCATATATGATGTGAACATCAGGATATTTCAAACGCAGCTCCAGAATTGCTTGCCATAGGTGATCATTGTGAAGCTTTGAAAACATATTAAGTCCCCTGTGGCATCTGTTTTTTCCAATTGAATCGCCCTCGGGAAACAGAGTCCTAAAACTAGGAAAGCAGCCCATGGGTAGAATTCCAGAAATCATGAGAGTTTTGGCTCCAGCTTCATTGATGAGTCTTTCTATTGAATTCTTAATTGTCTCCACCACTTCAGGCGCGAGATGGGACGCCTCTGAAATAGATTTTCCATGTAAGAAGGCATGCTTGTAGTCGTTGATGCCGGGTTGATCCATAAAGATGAGCGCCTTCGGAATAACCTTATTGTTTCTGCCGCAGTCATGAAAAGAGAAGCAATCTTCATAGAAGAACTTCATGAAGGTAGAAATCTGAGAAAGGTCATGTGACTGTGGAGGCGGTGGGATGCCATTCTTGAGGAAGAAAAAGGGTTTCATGATGGTTGCTCCGGGCGTCGCAAAACTGAGACCAGACTCGAAGAACTCGGTACCTCGTTGGGTGTATGGTTGTGGAGAAGGCAAACTGAGTGTTGCAGCAACATGATCAGCTGCTGATGAAGAAGAATCTCCGAAACTGTATATGGAATTAAAGGGACAAACGGCTTCTTTCGCAAGAGAAAAAGACGAAACAACAACCAGACAGGAAAAGAGTAATACCAAGACAACCAAATGATGGCTGATGCAAACGGAGGCCGCCATACAATCAAAGAGAAACTAATGAGAGAATTAAGCTACGTAGTAACTAGTATAATTAGGTTTGAAGGCGTGAACTCTAGTTTATGGTACATACTGTATTTATAGAGGTTGTGAGCTTGTTGTTTAAGCAAAGTTATTGGCGTTTCCTAAGTTGATTAGAATTAGAGTTTTTAGTTTCCATTTAGGAATTTATTGAATTATTGACCAAGACTATTTTCCTTTTTCTTTCTTTTATCCCAAGCTTCATAAACCAAGGGGCACTCCCCAATTTACTATTTCCATAACTTTTTAAGAAAACGGAATTCGCTTTTCCTTTTTTACAAACTAAGTTTGAGGAAATAAATGGGATATAGTTTTTCGGGAGCAAAACTTTGGGTCTTTATAAATATATATTTTTGTGAGAGAAAGAAACTTGAACAAACAAGAAAATTATGATATTTTAGATAGTTAAAACTCAATGACCCATGAGGGTTCTCTTGGTGGCTACTCCACCACGTGTCTATATATAGAGGTCACATCCCTCATTTGAGGGGAGAAGAAATCACAAGGCTGAAAGTACAACAATCAAGTAAGCGGAAGAAAAGGCTAAAGATGCTTTGAAGAATAGTATCAAGGTCTTCATCCACATCTGCAATCTTCGTATGTGGTCAAATCCCAAAGGCGAACGCAAATCATAAGCGGGCGGCTTCAAATCTTCCGTTCGTGATAACCCAACAACAAATCCTGGTTCGTGACGACCTTCAAATTGTTCGTGACGACCTTCAAATTGTTCGTGACGCACTACAAATCTGAAATCCGTCAAGTTCAAGATCAAGCTCTCAAGCTCTTGAACCATCGTTCGTGAGGAGAAGAATCAGAGGACTACATCTCTTTAGATTCGAGATATTCTAGAGATTGTAACCCCATCACTTGAAATCAAATACTACGATTGTTGCAATATTTTTCGGTCTTGATTTTGTTTTCTTGATGCAAATTTATTGTCTACAAATTCTGACGCGTCCGGTGGGACAATCTCTACTTCTCATCTCTTCTCTTCGAAGTTCAAGAACACCAAGATTGCCTCAATGAAAATCAACCCTATATCTGACTCCAAAAGCGGATTGGAAGTTACCATGGAGATTGTTAGCCAAATCAAAAGAAGTAAAGCCGAAATAATAGGACAACAAGTACTTGAAGTGCCGTCCACAACTCATATTATTGGTTCATTTCTCCAAAAGAAGTAGGATCATCTTCGTACATGCTAATTAACTTCTTTTTCCCCTTTTCATTGCCTTATCTTAGTACACCTCTTCACAATATGATTAAAAAACGATTTCACCAATATGATAAATCAGGAAAGGTTCACGTAAAAGACAATTTTGAACTAGGATTACTTTAAAAGATTCAACGCGACACGCACAACGATAGCTAAAAGAATATATTCCAATTATTGTCTATGTTTTCTCCTTAGCAGGTCATTTATATCATAAAAACAACGAATAACTTGTATGAAAAGCTTTATCCAGACTACGTCGATACTCAATACAATGGCACCTCCAAAAAGGGAAAGCTGAACTCCAAATTTTTCCACTCTTTTCCTAGAAGATGGCGAGTCCACACTCGAGCACATTAAATTTTCATAGCAGAGCGTAGAGTAGACTACTAAAATGACTGGAATAAGTTGCAATTCTTCCCTCTTTCTGCCTTTGAATGGTATTAACACTGCGAGTTCAGTAAGTTTAGAACTATCAACTATGCAATGATACAGCACATAAGTGCTACAAGTTTAAAGTGTTTGCTGGAGACAGAAATTCTGTTTATTAAGAAGAGGCAGGTGTAGCATGTACACTGTGCAGAACTGGCCTCAAATCTTAGTCCAGGATTTTCCACATACAAAGAAATAATGTCACTGATCCAGCTTCAGCCAAGTGCAAATCAAAAAAAGAAAAGGGCAGCCTGATGCACAAAGCATTCTGCATTCGGGCAGAGTCCCGGGAAGGGCCGCACCCTATAAGAAATGCAATTTCCCTTCCCAATCATGACACTGAGTCACATCTATGAGAAGTCTTTTCCAGTCTACCATTTTGACATAGTACATGCTGTTGTTTCAACCATGAATCTGCAACACAGGAAATGGTAAAAAGTCATTTTTGGAAAACGGAAAATGGAGAAGCAGCTCATTACAAGTCACCATTAAAAGGAGGAGAAATTTTAGGAGAAAGCAAAACCTGTTAAGATAAACAGATACTGCCAATGAGGTACTCTTTGCTATAAGATTCATGACATAGCAGTCTTTTGTAACTTTCTTTATTGAAATCCTTCAATCACGAAGGTTATAATGAAAGGAGCAGTTATCCTGTGCAGTGCAAATACCGAGAAGTGTGTCATACATAAAAATAAAGTCTACTGTCTAAAGCATGAAAATAAAACCAGCATTGCAGAGACATAAAAAATTATTATTTTTGAGTATAAAACTTATATAGATTCCTACAACATATGAGATTAGGATTGTTCCTTGAGAGTTTTCAATTTGCTACAAACAGTAAAAGAGATAAAGGTAAGTAGGATGATTTCTCCTTCTCTTATGCAAAAGAAACTGATTATACCAGTTGTGACAAGCCAATGTTATCCCAATCAAATACTTCTTTATAGTTGATGAGAATGAGCACTTGTCTTTATCCAAGAACCATTCCACTTAAATAACTTCCACTATACTTTGTAATGAAGAGTATAATATTCATGGATCAAGTGATAAAACTCTTTTTTGAAGGATAATCATGCAAAACAAACAAAACTTTTGAATCGTTTGGGATAGATTGCCATGGACTAACTTTATAGAGGTAAGTAAGCAACAAAAACAAAGTAAAGGAGATTAATTTAGATGGAGCTTACATGGAGATCTTGGTCCAATAAGCAGAGTAGGTGATGTTGGACATATTTTCATATATTTTGACACTAATTTACCTGCATTTTTACCGCTTTTTGATTATATTTGATATTGAATATGTCCAACTTAGTTTGATTATGGAGTTTTATACTTATTTTGGGTGTTAATAAATAATGTAGGTACATTAACTAGAGATTGTGGAACAAAAATAACGAAATTGGAGAAAATTATTTGTTGGAGCATTCAAACGAGTTCATACTAATTGGAAGGGGAGTTGTCTTATGTTAATGGGTTAAATAAAGATCAATTAGAATGCAATGAGATGAAATGCATGAAGGGAAATTAAAGAAAGAGAGACAAAGACACTACCCGGAAAGGAAAAGTTAGGCAAAAGCCACTTTGGAGGAAGAGTAAATTGGCAGCACACTAACAACGAATTGGAAATGTTCCGGGCGACGCGAGATTGTTACCTAGCGTTTGAGCTCGCGAGGCACGGCCTGTCGCGAGATGCTTCGCTCGTTTTGCGTGGCCACGCGTGGTCTGGATTTCAAGCCTATTTCGTCTCCTTTTTTGGTTTTGGATTTGATTATTTCGTCTAGACCTTTTTTCCTACACCTATAAATAGTCTTTAAACACCATTTTTAGGGAGAATTCGACGAAGGGAGAGCGCAGAGCCGCCGTGGAGGCCGGAATTCATCAGATTCCATCTTTCTTTCATCAAACTTAGTAAACTTTACATTTTTTTGGATGAATTGTTGTTTTGATACCATGTCTATGTGAAGCTAAACTTCGCATTCTAGGATTGTGGTTGTCATGAATATTGAAGTTTATTAATTACATTACCGTTAATTCGAGTTATCATCTTTGGTTATTTCTCTAATTCTGTGCATAATTGCTTAATTATTTGGCCAGCAGTTGAGTTCCATTTAGTATCTATGCTATGCTTGGGAAAGCCGTGTTTAGATTAGAGTAGAATTAAAGAGAGCTTGTTTCTGAACCGTGGCACGGGAAAAGATTTCGCGGTTAGGAGAGGAATATACCTAACAGTCTTGCTTAGTTGAATACCGTATTATATTCGTTCATGATAGATTCAAGATCATAGGAATATAGGGTTGATATATTATGGATAGACAGATAGTATTATGGGAACATGCTATTTATATAAACGATCTAGTCAACTATCAATCATAGATAATGTGGATTAACATGTGTAATTACGAACCTAATAGGATTGACAAACCAACCACAACACTGAAATCTTCATCTCATTTGATTAAAATCCAACCACAATCGCTTGCTCCTAATTAATTTAGTTAATTACGTGTTAAAATTTCGCAATAGTAGTTATAATCGGAAAACCAAACTTTTGATTATCTTGGACAGTTAATTGACTTTAGTTTTCTTAGTTAACGATTAATCTAAGTCTTTGTGGGTTTAACATCCGACTTTCGAGTCACTTTACTACTTGACGGCCACGTATACTTGTGTATACTTGGGAAATCAACAAATTTTTGGCGCCATTGTTGGGGACTTAGTTCTTGATTGTTTCTCTAAGTTAAGCTTTTAATTGATTTTTGTTCAAGTTTTTAATTTTTCTGTTTAGTTATTTTCTAGATTAGACTTTTACTTTTATCTTTACAGGTTTTGCTTATTTTTTCCTTTTGTAAATATTTTTATTTTTATTACAATTTGATTTTTCTATTAGTGTGTTCATAATTCTCTCAACATGACATTTGGAGATGAAATATCCGGAAGTAAGGTTATTGATGAAGATACTTGGTTGACGGAAGACTTTTATGGCCCGTCTTTTTGGGCTTGTCGTGACCTGAACGCTAGGATGTCTGAATTTGAATATGGGAATAAGGGTTGGTATTGGGACGGATATTCACGATTAAGAGAATATGTGGAACGACGTTATCTTCTAACAAAATTGGTGAATTATTGGTCCAAGGAGAGAGTTGATCTTGCACAAAAAATTGACAAGTTTGGCTTGGCTTTGCACAGCTTGGATGCAGATTTGAGTGCAAAGGTTGATGCGTGCAACTCCCAACAATTTAATGATGATTTGTGTGAAGCTGAAAAGAATCTTCTAGACCAAATTGAGGAGTTAAAACGAAAATACCAATCATTAGACCATATTTCCCGTGATGGTACCAATATTGAGAAGGGTGCTCTAGAGTCATGTGAGAGAGTAGATAACATAACTTTTGCAGACTCTAGTATATGTAAATATGAGAATGTAAATGGTAGTACAATTCATGAGTTAGGGCGCATTAGACACCATTCCAATCATTTTTCCAGAATATGTTTAGATAGTAAGATAATAATCGAGTCATCTGAGCCTATGAGGGAGTCAAAGGGTGAGGATGAGACTGCCTATATTCTTGAATTTGTTGTGCCAAAAAACAAAAATTACATTCTCCATCTAAAGGCAAAGAAGTGCAGAGTGAAAAATTTATTACTTGGCCCGGTTATTTTTGTAGCCCCACCACTAGAGCATAGCCGCATACTGGTTCAATGTGGAGGAAAAAGTGGTTCACATCGTGCCGCAACCTTAAATTAGGCGCTTGTTGGGAGGCAACTCAACTTTACTGCTTTCTTTTATTTTTGTTGATTTTGTTTTTATTATATTATTTTTTTAGTACTTTTTTTTTTTAGGATTATGAGCATAGGAAGTACCCGCAATGCCATTGGAATAGTGCAAAAACGAGATAGATGGTGAGAACTAAGTGTGAGGTACCCGCACAAAGTACTATCCTTTGAAAAAGTCTGAGCACCCCGTGAGTTGTTGTTGCTCCGGCCTTTGGCCTTTCAGGGAGTTTCTTGTCAACCCTTGTTATTGTTTTGCTTTATTTGTGCATTGAAGACACTGCACTCCTTTAAATATGGGGTGGAAGAATTTCTCTAGATAATTAGTAGTAGTATGTTAGTAAAAATGTTAACTTCTTATTTTGATTTTAGCTTCTTATTTTTTATTTTCATAGTTGTGTAGTATTTTAGTAGCTTAAATAAAGAAAAATCGAAAAAAATAAATTTAAAAAAATTGAACTTTTTCCGACGATGGATCTCCTAGACAGTTTTCTTGAGGGATTAAAGTCTAAACAAAAATTCAAAAATATGTCTTTTAGTTTTCTTTAGGTTGTAATAATCTATCGTGATTTTTCTTTGTGCCTCGGGTTTTTTTCATGGGATGTAGTTTGAACCGGGTAATAGTTTTTTCTTTTCTTTTATTTTTTTTAGAGTAGGTCTTAGGAAAAAATGGAGGAAAGATGAGATTCCTATGCGCCCTTGACTTGTTTGATAGTAGCATATTAGGTTTTGGTATGTGTAGTATCTTCCCTATGTTTGAAAATTGATCATGATGTCTTTATAAATTGGATAGCATGTTTTGTGACGCCTATGTCTCATTTTCTTGACTTGTGTTCACTTTGTGCTTAATGCTTAATATCTTGTGGCTCTGTGAATACTTGTATTAGTTTGAGAGTCGGAATGAGACCGTCCTTAGTGAGTCATGTGCCATGTGTGAAGTGAGATTTTTGTGTAGTCCATGTCTCTAGAACTTGCCCGGTATATGAGTCGAAGCGAAATTTTAGGCAATGCCCGGTTTAAAAAATAATTTTAGGTTGTCTTTGTTCTTTTTGAGCTTAATCCATATCACAAATAAAATCTCTCCCTAGTTAACCATTTTGAGCCTATAGACTTTTATTTGGCACCCACGTTACAAGCATATTCTCGTTTGTTCTTAATTGATATTGGTTTGATTCTTTTACCTCTTAAAGCACTTTAATTGTAAAATGAGCGCTAAAAGAAGTAAGAAGA
Source organism: Nicotiana tomentosiformis (assembly GCF_000390325.3). Lineage (NCBI taxonomy): Eukaryota > Viridiplantae > Streptophyta > Magnoliopsida > Solanales > Solanaceae > Nicotiana > Nicotiana tomentosiformis. The sequence goes on from NC_090813.1 coordinate 26,115,634, forward strand.
AAATTTGGGTGGCTTTCGAGTGGAACCAATGAAAGGAAAAAATGTGCACTTGTTTTGTAAAAGAATACACCATTATCGAAAATTGTAAAGGAAAAAAATCTGGAAAAAAAAAAAGAAGAAAAAATATAGATGAATAAGTTGACATATTGTTCCTGCTAGTGGGTATGAATTAAAGTAGCGCCTAAAGAAAGAGGGAACGTTGTTAGGGATAATTTTAGTTGTGAAATTAAAATTTGGATTGAAGAATTTGTGCCTACAGTTGATTATGTGATGTGTTAAAGTTCTTAGGAGGAATAGCCATTATTCCTAAATATATCCTTCCCGTCTCTTAGCCCACATTATAATCATGAAAAAGTCCTAATTAATTTTAGACCGAGTGAGCTTATATTAGTAGAGATTTACATTAAGGGCAAACATATGGTACTAATTGCATGCATGTGACTTCTTTTGTGAGAGTGAGCGATATATATATATATATATATATATATATATATATATATATATATATATATATATATATATATATATATATATATATATATGAGTCCTTAAAATATATCTGAGAATTTGATTTGAATGTGTGGATTCAACTTACTCTTTTGTTCTTGTTGTGAAGGCACATAGTTTCATGAGGGATAAGTAACATTATTAGACTTCTCTACGACGTTGAGTGTTCAAGCCATGAGAGCATTGTGACATTAAGTCAGTTTTGGAGGTTAGGATTGTTATAAGCTAGTTGTCTTTGTAGTGAATATTTCTAAAGAATGGCATAAATAAAGAGAAGTATAAGAGATTGCATATGCTAAAGTTTAGTTGTTGCTATCAACCATGGACATAAGGATAGTGTGCTTTGAATAGTAGGAGCTTAATTTTGTTTCATCTATTATAGTTGTGGTTTGTTCGAGAACGAACAAAGGTTTAAGTGTGGGGTGGGTCCAAAATAATAAAAAAATATTATTTTTCTACTAAACTAATTAGTAGTAGTAGGCACCAACCACCCGGGTTAATTTCACTGATGGTCATTGAACTATCTTCCAATTTCACTAAAGTCATTCAACTATTTTTTGTCACTTAAAAGTAACAAAACTTTATCATTGTCACTTAAAAATCATTTTCCCTCAAACCTCTACCATAAATATGACATGGCATAAAATTTAATAAGAAAAATCCAAAAATAAATGTCACATAAGTTTAAATAGGTAATACCCACTTTAGATCCATGTCTCCCTTAATATGATTTGACCCAAAATCCTTTTCCAAAAAAAAAATAAATAAATAAAACTTCACATTAGTTTAAAATGATTATCCTATACTACAAAGTTTTTGTCTTTTCTATTTCATAATGCACATTCATAATTATTCTATACTAAAATAATCTATGCTAGAAAATTCTTATTTTGTTTGTATGCCCTATCTGGGTCATTTTATAACTCTACTGAAGCTAAAATGTTCTATATCCCAACATCTTCTGTCTGTAATTGCATGTCTATTGACAATTTTTATTATGCACTTTAATTGCATGTGTTGCTTACTAAGCATGTTATTTGTATGCTAGTGTTGCTTAATAAGAAACATTTTGAAATTAATGGAATGGTAGTTTGTGAAAATAGATTCTTATTAGCCTTATTATTCTTGTCTGCTTAAGTGACAATGATAAAGTTTAGTTATTTTTAAGTGACAAAAAATAGTTGAATGACTTTAGTGAAATTGAAAAATAGTTAAATGACCATCAGTGAAATTAACCTCCAACCACCCATATCCTTTATTATCTTCACCATAGCACCTGAACAGATAGACTAAATACTGAGATTCTTCTTTTGTACAGGTTGGGAGAGAGGAGGGTCAGACATTAATACAACAAAAGAAATGAGGAAAATAGGTGAAGTTCAAATATTGTGAGAATGCAATAAACACCCCTATCATCTATGTAATTGTATGGACTGAAGCTCGGGCAAAGAAAAATGAAAGGATCCTTAGTAAACAGGGAGGGTCATATTATCGGAAATCATCAAATGATAAACTGAAAAAGTAAATAATTTATCTGGTCCAAATGCCAATACTCATTTATAAGCTATAAAATGCTACACGAATTATCTGTGCATAAAATAACTTAAAAAACAAGCTAATTTCCTATTACAAGGAATAAAAGCAGTTGCCTAAAAGAAAAGAGAAAAGATAGAAAAGAAGACCAACTAGCCAAAAACAAAAGGAGGTTTTTATTTTGCAACAAGCAGTTGAAGTATCACATGAGGACATATTCATCAAGAGACGAGATTGTTCCTTTCATTTGAGAGATTCTGTAATATTTACCAAATAATTAGACAACTCACCACAGATTCTGTAACTTGTAGCATGATATTTGATCTAGTCACCTATGAGAAAGAACATAAATTTTCATAATTAAATTTAACCACAACTTTAAAGAAATATAAATATTCTTTGTTTGATGAAGAATTTGAAGAACAACAATTGGTTCGAACCGGTTCAACAGTTTCAAGAGGAAGAAAACTGAAGGGAAAGCACAGATCCAATTCACTGATAATTTTGCATTTTGCTTAATGTCAACTAATTACAAGAAAAATGATTGATTTCTTTTTTTTTTAAAAACATTGATAAGGAAGAAAAAGGATTGAATTAATGTAACACTGGTCTGAGAATGTAGACATTCCTGGTTTGATGAAAGAGTTAGAACAACAACAATTGGTTTCAAGTGAGAGAGCAAAATGCTGAAAGGAAAGCACAAATGCAATTCACTAATAACTTTTGCATTTTTCTTGATGTCAAATAATTGCAAGAAAAAGGATTAAACTAATATAAAAAAAATTCTGGAATTCTTCAGTAATATAGTAAACATGTAGTATCGGTTTGGGGAATGAATAGTTTGGAAAACAATAAAAGAGCGAAGGAGAATGGTGAGAGGAACAATTGAAAAAGAAGAAACAAAAAAAATTGACTCAGAAACAGAAAGAAAAACATAAACTTACGTAAGTTCTAAATGGTCCTCTAACTAAAGACAATTTTCGTGTATTAGTTTGGGGATTGAAAAGTTTGGAAAAACTAAAGGTGAATGGAGGAGAGAAGAAAACAAATTGACTCAGAAACTGAAAGTGAAATAGAGACTTACTTAAGTTCTGAATTCTTTACCCCATGTAAATTTCTGGAATATGGGAAATCTTGGACCACTGGGAGTTTGGGCCACTCCGATTGGTGCAACTTTCTTGTAATTGTGGGCATGCATAAATTTCCAGGCGCCGTAATTTGGTGAGGCGTTGCATATCATCTCCGGATGGCAGATGCTGTAGTTTTTTGCAGTCTGATAAATATAACGCTTCCAAAGAAACAAGGTTGACGAGCCGACCCGACAGAGCTTCTAACAATGGACAATTAATGATCTCCAGTCCCCGTAATTTGGGCATGACACCTGAGAAGTCGACATGTTGTAGCCGTTCGCAGCTGTGAAACGCTAAACTTTCAAGAGAAGTAAGGTTGTCAAGGTTCTGAGGAAGGGACTCGATTCCAAAATTAAATATTACCATCCTTGTTAGGGCAGAGAGTTGCATAAGCTGATAGGGCAGAGAAACCCAGTTCACACGTCCGTACACTGTCAATGTACGAAGGGACGATAGGCGCTGAATGCCGTTAAACATCAATTGGAATGCCTCGAAATCTGAGCAAGGACCAATTACCAATTTCCTTAACCTAGTGAGATGGTGAAGCCCCCCTGCGGATACACTATTCAATTTGGGACATTCTAATATATTAAAATATGAAAGTAAAGGCATTTCCCGCAAAGGCAAGGAAACTAAGTCGCCACAGTCGTTGACCCGCAAAAATTCCAGAGACCGACAATGCTCTAGCATTCCACTTGGTAAACTGGTCAATCTATCACAACTGTAAAATATAAGACTTTGGAGGGAAGTCAAATGATTCTCTCCACTGGGAACAGGAACGGAGCTGAAATTGGTGCACTCACCAATCTCTAAGCTCTTAAGAGAATGGAGATTGTACAAACTTTGTGGCAATTCACGAAACTTTTCGCAACTTGAGACAGATAGATGCTGAAGAGAAAAACTGTTGTTGTGTAACATCTCATCTGGAAGACAAGTGAGCTCTTTCACATCACCGACAGCAAGCTTTACGAGAGATGTCAAGTTGCTGCACAAGTTCAACAATGGCATTTCACTGTCAACTCCGTGAATGCTTAATTCACGTAGGATTTCAAATTGATTTGGAGTACTTTTTAACCGCTGACAGTTGCTAATGCTCAACTTCTCAAGCGCAGGAAACATTCTTACTCTAACTCCGTCTCTACCACCATCTCTTGTTGGCATCAATTCCACTCCCTTCCACTCAATGAGGCTATGCATATAATACAATACCAGTTCTTTGAGTAACGGGAACACTTGGATATTGGCGTTATTGCTGCTCGATCCATTATTGTTAACCTCAACACCATAAAATGTAGGCCCAATGCATTCCAGCTGATCGAACTCTGCCAGCTCGAGATGCCGAAGGAATTTAAGTTGGCCAAGCGATGGAATTTCTTTGCACTTTTTGCAATCACTTAATTTCAACTTGACCAAATTTGGTAGAAATTCTTCATTGAACCATGAAGGAAATCTACTTCCCAAATAGCTCCTCACTTCAAAGGTTTTCAAGTTAGGATGCGGTTGAAGACCATCCAAAACATACTCATCATTGTTTTCACATCCTTCTGGTTCACGATGAGACCATAAATATGCCAACTTGTAGATATTTGGTTTCTTCTGTAGGTATGCTCTTCCAGCTTCTTCTTTATTACGGACCAATTGCAGACCCTTGATCGTCAATTTATCTCTAAGGTTTTTCAAATGACCTAATTCTTCTATTCGACGACCTTTCTCTACACCCACGTTGAAATGCTGTAGCGTTTGAAGACAAGTCAATTTCCCCATGTTAAGTATCTGACAATGAGAGTCGTAATATATGTGTCGCAAACTTATCATGTGTTCCATCTCATCTGGAAACCCCTTGAGGCCATTGCAGTAATTGACTCTAAGTGTTTGCAAATTGTAGAGCTTGCAAATGGAGTTGGGTAAGGCGTCGATACTAGTCCTAGAGAGATCAAGATATCTCAAGTATATTAGCTTGCCGATTGAGGCTGACAACTCCTTGATGCCTGACTGGGACAAATTTAAAACTCTCAAGAACTGAAAGCTCAATAGCATATCTTCAGACATATCACTGCTTTTCCAGAACAACGTGCATAAACGTCCAGGCTCATTAATCTTCTCTATTTGATCTCTTGGTGAGTTCCATCCAAAGTATCGAACTTGAGAAAGATTATCTCCACCATCAAATAGTTTAGATTTTAAAATATCTTCAGCCAAATCATGCACAAGATCATGCATCTTACAGTGTGTTATATTGTTGTGCTCATCTAGCTTAACATCTTGCAGCAAGGAATTTTCCAACAAAAGTTCAAAAAACTTGTTACCAACGTCTTCCATCACAGTGGTCTTTTGACATGGATGAAGATATCCTTCTGCCATCCAGAATTGGATTAGTTGGTCCTTTTCAAACTCAAAATCTTTTGGAAACATTGCAAAGTAGGCAAAACACTTTTTCAGATGCGGAGATGGTAGATAAAAATAGCTGAGTTTTAGTATTTTCTTCAAGCTACTTTCCCCACTATCATCTTCACCTGCAACAAGGGGATTGCCCTCAAGAATTGCCTGCCATTCATGTTTTTCTTTGTTGCGTAAGAGGCCTCCCAACACACTTGCTGCCAATGGTAGACCTTTACACATTTCAACAATCCTGTTGCCCATGCTCACTAATTCCTCAGGAACCATCCCATCAACAAATGCTCTTTGTTTAAAAATGGACCAACAATGATCATTTGTTAAATTTTTCAACTTATGAGGATCTGCTGCTACTGAGGATGCCACCTGATCCCTACGAGTAGTCACAAGAATGCAGTTTCCTCTGAATGTATTTATTCCTCTCAGAGTGTCCTCAAACTCATGCCACAATGTAGGGTCGACATGCCACAAATCATCCAGGACAAGCAAATACTTCTTCCCTCCCAATTCATCTTGTAGCTTCTTGACTATTATATCCCTGCTTCGGACCTCAAGTTTCCTTTCTGTCAATGATTCGAGCATCAATTCAAGAAAGCTCTTAGTTTCTAACATTTCAGGTAGACACAACCAAACTCTCTTTTCAAAATGTTGCTTGATCTGTTCATCATTGAAAATTATCTTAGCGACAGTTGTTTTCCCTGAGCCTCCCATACCGACTATGGGAATGGTGCACAGAACAACATCCTCACTCATGTTCAACATCTTCTCCTTTATTTCAGCAACATCCTTGTCTCTACCAACAACTTCAGAAGCAACTACCACAGAATCTGTTTCTCGAACTGGTAATATTTGCCGGGAAGGACCTCTTGGGGTTTGGAGACCGAGGTCTTTGGCTAACTTATTGATAGCACTCAACTCTTCATTGACGTTGTTGATTTTTCGAGACATTTTAAACTTTAAAACTGTATTAGAAACGAAGTTACGGACATGTTTCATCGGTTTGTTCGGGATCTTCATAACTTCTGCTTTGAGAGATTCATATCTGAATTCGTCAAACACATTTTCAGCATCTTCAGCAACTTTCTCAAGCATCTTGAGCCATTCTTCCACAGACTGATCCTCAACTTGTCTTCTTTCAGCATCATGAATGAAAGCTTGTATCATCGTTACAGTTTTTTTCAGCATTTTGAGATCTTTCTTGCAGTTCCTTAAACTTTTGACTTCCTCAATAGTGAGAGAAAGCAGCTTCTCAAGAAAAACTTGAACAGTAGCACCAATTACAGGATCCGTCATTGTTGCTTTGGTCTTTCACAAAGTTTTCTTCCTCTACACCAAATTCTTCACAAAGTTATTCTGAAGTCTGCTTTGCTAGTTGCTTGTAAACCACTCAAATAAAGATACTCCAATATAATTCATAGACAATAATTCAAACAGTATTTTTATAAAGGGAAAAGGGGCAAATATAACTATTTAGTATATTGTTTATAGGTACCATCCCTTCTACTATCGGGACATATCTATCCTTACCGTTAACCAAACTTTTTAAAAATACTCTTCACCTAACGGAAAGCCACCAAATTAATAAAATAATTATTTAAAAAAACTTATTAACCATAACCCGTTAAACCCATCATTTAAAAATTCAAAACCTAAATTTCTGCGACGTCTCAGTACATTTTATTTATTTAGAGAGAGACCCAGAATGATGGTGAAGTAGAATTAATAAGAACTTATATTTTTGGTTATTAGTTGTTCATGTAATACGTATATATATTATGTAATATGTACATGTGCTGTGTACTTTTTTGTACCATGGAGTATCATCAAATATTAAATACTTTTTAAACTTGTGATCTTAAAAATTTAAGGGGTAAAAGTTTTGTGGGGCCATGATATTTGTGTGGTTATAAAAGTTTCTCATTAAGGATAAAATGAGTAAAATAAACAGTTTAAAGTTGAGTTATTTTCAAATTTAGAAATATATTATTTATTTTGGAATAGACTAAAAAGAAAAGCACTTCATCTAATTTGAAACTAGGGAATATATAACAACTCTAGTTTTCTTTGTCATTTTATGTTCAAAATTTTGTTCAATTTTTCGAATGTATAAATTTTATTTTTAATGGCTATTAGTAAAAGGAAAGAAAAACAAAAGTTTACTGATACTACTTAATAGTTGTTTGAAAAATCATACTCACTCCGTTCATTTTTACTTGTCCACTATATTAAAATTATATTTTCACTTTTACTTGTCCATTATACTAAATCAAGATAAAGATAATTTTTTTCCTGTTTTACCCTTATCATTAACTACTCATCCCCAAATTATTTTTCAAGACTTTTGGAAATGCTATCATTACTATAAATAAAATTGTAAAATTCATACTTCATTTATTTATTTTTAAAGGAAGTATAAAGGCAAAAGTGGACAACTTAAAGTGAACGGATGGAGTAACACTTTACTCATCCGTTCCCGAATAAAAAATTTATAACCAAAACCACCTACTCAAAACATAAAAAAAGACAAAAGGAAAAGGATGAAATGCAAATCGAGAAAAAGAAAAAGAAAGATGAATTGGGAAACAAACCTGACCAAAACTAAAAGAAAAAGTTATAGACGAGTTGTTAGACCTTTACTCAAAGTTTTGTTCTTTTACGCTTTACTATTTCATATTACTGTTGTCTTTTAGAATACTTGATTGCTTCATTCAACAATTATTACTTTTAAAGAATATGTGATACTGTTATAAATATATTATATTATGGATGTTCATTTAGTAATCCGTTGTAAATAAGCTTCCTGAAGAAGCTTATTCATATGAGACTCCGCCGTAAATATGTTTATCTATTTAATACTCTATTGGAAATAAGCCTCTTGAAGAAGCTTATCCTTTCGGTACTCCGTTATGGATAAATATTACCCATGGTAGAAGATTATCTATATCTGGTACAGTAGCAGCTTACACAGCAGCTTAGAGTAGCAGCTTACACAGCAGCTTACAAGCAGCTTACACAGTAGCTTGCAGTAGCAACTTACACAGCAGCTGAAATTCATCTTGATGCGATGGGTCTGGCACACACCATCATGGACAAAAATCAAGCATCAAACCAAGACCGTGCCAAAGCAATGATATTCCTACAACATCACCTTGATGAAGGCCTGAAAATGGAATATCTCACTATTAAAGATCCAGTCATACTGTGGAATAATTTGAAAGATAGATATGACCACCTGAAGATGGTCGTTTTTTCACAAGCACGTTATGATTGGACTCATCTAAGGCCACAAGATTTTAAATCTATCAGTGAGTATAATTCTGCTATGTTCAGAATTATTTCTCAATTGAAACTATGTGGTGAAAATATTACTGATCATGATATGTTGGAGAAAACTTTCACCACTTTTCATGCCTCGAATATGCTCCTGCAGCAGCAATATCGAGAGATGGGATTCAAAAAGTATTCTGAACTTATCTCACATCTTCTTGTAGCCGAGCAATATAATGGGCTATTAATGAAAAACCATGAAAACCGACCTACTGGTTCTTGTCCATTCCCTGAAGTGAATGAAACGAAATTTCACCAAGCTAAGCGTGGAAGAGGACGTGGCCCCAGTCATGGTCATGGCCGTGATCGGGGTAGAAACTCTAATCATGGTAATAATAATGCACCAAAGAACCCTCCTCACCACCAACAGTGGAAAAGGAAGGAACAAAAGCATAAAGCGGTGCAAGCAGCAAATCCAGAAAATGCATGCTATAGATGTGGAGAAAAAGGGCATTGGTCACGTACCTGTCGTACGCCAAAGCACCTGGTTGAGCTTTATCAAGCCTCCCTGAAGAAGACAGAGAAAAATACTGAAGCAAATTTTATTTCTGAAGATAATTTAGACTTCATGCATTTGGATGTAGCTGATTACTTTGCATTCCCGGAAGGAGAAACAAGTCATGTGATCGGTGATTAATCTGTAGAGATGTAAATATTTTAATTTTTGTTGTTTGTAGTAGATGGTATGGTTATGTAATTGTTGCACATAAATAAAAGTTATGCTTTGATAATGATGTTTACTATCATATTTATTTTGTTTATGTCATTTTGAAGAATATGGATAATCCTCAAATTATGTTTGGATCAAAGACCAATCATGAAGATATTTGTGTAATTGATAGTGGAACAACTCATGCCATATTCAAAGATCAGAAATATTTTTCTTATTTGCATAAGAAAAATCAAATGTTTCTACAATTTCTGGTAATATAAGTTTGATTGAAGGCCCCGGAAGAGCTACTGTATTTCTGTCTAAGGGAACAAAACTTATAATAGACAATGCATTATTCTCCTCCAAGTCCCGAAGAAACTTATTGAGTTTTATAGATATCCGCCGAAATGGGTATCATGTTGAGACAATAAATAAAATGAACATGGAATATCTTTGTATTACAAAGAATATTTTTGGCCAGAAATGCATTGTAGAAAAGTTACCAACTTTATCTTATAGCTTATACTATTCAAAGATTAGTACAGTTGAAGCACACTCTATCATAACCAGAAGTTTACTAATTCAAATATTTTTGTGCTTTGGCATGGCCGTTTGGGCCATCCTGGATCAATAATGATGAGACGAATTATTGAAAATTCGATTGGGCATCCATTAAAGAACTTGAAGATTCTTACAAATAATGAATTTTCTTGTGATTCTTGTTATCAAGGCAAAATGATCACTAGACCATCACCAATGAAGGTTGGCATTGAATCCCCTGCCTTTTTAGAACGTATACATGGAGATATATGTGGACCTATTCACCCACCAAGTGGGTTGTTTAGATATTTTATGGTCCTAATAGATGCATCTTCAAGATGGTCTCATGTGTGCTTACTATCATCTCGCAACCTAGCATTTGCAAAGTTATTAGCCCAAATAATTCGATTAAGGGCACAATTCCCAGATTATCCTATAAAGGCTATTTGCCTTGATAATGCTGGAGAATTCTCATCTCAAGCTTTTGATGATTATTGTCTATCAGTTGGGATAAATTTTGAATATCCTGTAGCTTATGTTCATACTCAAAATGGCCTTGCAGAGTCATTGATTAAACGCCTGCAATTGATAGCAAGACCAATACATATGAAAATAAAATTACCCACTACTGTTTGGGGCCATGCTATCTTGCATGCAGCATCATTTATCCGTCTCAGACCGACACATTATAATAAATATTCTCCGTCACAATTAGTTTTTGGTCATGAATCAAATATTGCCCATCTACGAATTTTTGGACGTGTTGTATATGTGCCAGTAGAACCACCACATCGCAGTAAGATGGGCCCGCAGAGAAGGTTAGGAATATATGTTGGGTTTGAATCACCCTCTATTATTCGCTATCTTGAATCATTGACGGGAGATTTATTTACTGCCCGATTTGCAGATTGTCGGTTTGATGAAACAAATTTCCCACAATTAGGGGGAGAAAAAAAGGAAATCAAAAGAGAAATTGTGTGAAATATTTCATCATTATCTCATTTTGATCCACGTACCCCTATATGTAATCAGGAGGTCCAGAAGATCATCCATTTACAAAATATAGCAAATCAAATGTCAGACGCGTTTATTGATTTAAAAAGATAACCAAGTCACATACCCTGCAGAGAATGTGCCTATACGAATTGATGTCCCAGCAGGACTATCTACTAGCATAAGAACTAGTGAACTTAAAGCACGCCTGAAGCGTGGTAGGCCTTTGGGTTCTAAGGATCGAAATCCTCGAAAAAGAAAATCGACAAATGATCAAAACGATACTACAAAAGGATCTCTTGAAGAGACCCAAGATCTGATTAGTTCTGAGATTCCTGAAGAAATCACTGAACCCGAGACTCAAGTGAGCGAGGAACTTTTAATAAGTTCTACTGGTGATGGAATTAATTTAAATCGATCTGAAATAGTGGTGGATAATATTTCTGCTTATAGTGTTGCACTTAACATTATGCAAATAGTGAGGATTTTGAACCCCTATCTGTCGAAGAATGTCGGCAAAGATCTAATTGGCCAAAATGGCAAGAGTCAATTCAATCGGAATTAAAGTCACTTTCTAAAAGAGAGGTCTTTGGACCAGTAGTCCAAACATCTGCTGGTATAAAGCCAGTTGGTCATAAATGGGTTTTTGTGCGAAAAAGGAATGATAAAAATGAAGTTGAAAGATACAAGGCTCGCCTTGTTGCACAAGGATTCTCACAACGACATGGAGTCGATTATGAAGAAACATATTCACCTGTTATGGATGCCATAACATTTCGATATCTCATCAGTTTAGCCTTACGTGAAAGGCTTGAAATACATCTAATGGATTTGGTTACAGTTTATCTGTACGTGTCACTTGATAATGAAATTTACATGAAAATCCCTAAAGGATTTAAAATGCCTGAAGCATATTCAAAATCTTGGGAAATGTACTCAATCAGATTACAAAGATCTTTGTACGGTTTAAAACAATCTGGGCACATGTGGTATAATCGCCTCAGTGAATATTTGCTGAAAGAGAGTTACATAAATGTTGTTATTTGTTCATGTATTTTTATAAAGAAAATGGCATCCGAATTTGTTATACGTGTTGTTTATGTGGATGACATAAATCTTGTTGGAACTCCAGAAGAGCTCCAAAAGGCAATTGAATATCTTAAGAAAGAATTTGAGATGAAAGATCTTGGAAAGACAAAACTTTATCTTGGTCTGCAAATTGAACATTTAGCAGACGGGATCTTTATCCATCAATCTGCCTATACAGAAATGGTCTTAAAACGCTTTTACATGGACAAAGCGCACCCATTGAGTACAGCAATGGTTGTTCGATCACTTGAAGTGAATAAAGATTTGTTCCGACATTCAGAAGAGGATGATGAACTCCTTGGTCCCAAAGTACCCTATCTCAGTGCAATTGGTGCACTAATGTATCTTGCTAATGCTACAAGGCCTGACATAGCATTTTCTATTAATTTACTATCAAGATATAGTTCTTCTCCTACACGGAGACATTGTAACGGGATTAAGCATACATTGCGATATTTAAAGGGAACTCTTGATATGGTTTTGTTTTATGCTAAGAAAGATAGTGCAGATCTTGTTGGTTATGCAGATGCAGGTTATTTATCTGATCCCCATAAAGCTAGATCTCAAATCGGGTAAATGTTTACATGTGGAGGTACTATCATATCATGGCGCTCCACAAAGCAATCTATTCTTGTTACTTCTTCAAATCATGCTGAAATAATAGCTATTCATGAAGCAAGTAGGAAATGCGTATGGTTGAGATCAATGATTCATTTTATTCGAGAAAAATGTGATTTGGAATGTGAGAAAAACTCACAAATTTATACGAAGACAATGCTGCATGCATAGTTCAATTGAGGAGAGGATTTATAAAAGGAGATAGAACGAAACACATTTCACCAAAATTATTTTACACACACGATCTTCAGAAAAATGGTGGCATTGATGTACAACAAATCCGTTCTAGTGACAATCTGACAGATTTATTCATAAAATCTTTACCAACTTCAACTTTTGAGAAGATGGTATACAAGATTGGAATGCGGAGACTAAAATATTTGAAACAAGGTTTTCATCAGAGGGGAGTAAAATATGCGATGTACTCTTTTTTCCTTACTAAGGTTTTTTTTTCACATGGTTTTCCTTATAAGGTTTTTAATGAGGCAGCTAGCAATGCGTATTACTAAATATGTGTACTCTTTTTCCTTCATTAGGATTTTTTTCCACAGGATATTTTTCTAGTAATATTTTAATGAGGCACATTATCTTTTAATGAATATCCAAGGGGGTGTTATAAATATATTATATTATGGATATTCATTGAGTACTCCGTTGTAAATAAGCTTCCTGAAGAAGTTTATCCATATAAGACTCCACCGTAAATATGTTTATCTATTTAGTAGTCTATTGGAAATAAGCCTCCTGAAGAAGCTTATACTTTCGGTACTCCGTTATGGATAAATATTACCCATAGTAGAAGATTATCTATATCTGGTACAGTAGCAGCTTACACAACAGCTTAGAGTAGCAGCTTACAAGCAGATTACACAACAGCTTACAAGCAGCTTACACAACAGCTTGCAGTAGCAGCTTACACAACAACTTCCTTTCTTCTATAAATAGAGGAATTTTCAGTTCATTATGTACAGAAGTTTGAAGTTTGAACAATATATTAGTTTCTCTCTATACTTGTCTTTACTTTGCAGTCTTTATTTTATAACAGATACAATTTACAAAGGAAAAGTTGCAGAAATTGTGAATTTGCTCGTTAAATAGGATGTTGTAGTCACGGGTTATGTTTCGGCTGTGTCACGGGTCAACTTGGGCTAGTGGCTTAATGGTGGGTCAACTTTGGCATTGCCCATCTTAGCTCATCAATAAAATAATTCTTGCCCAACCCATTAAATTTTGGACGGGTCGGACGGGTCGAATGAGTTTGTGCTCAAATTGCCACCCCCAACGACAATAAACGTTTACAAGAAAATTTCGAAATTCTCCAATTTCATTTTAAATAGGTAACCACCAAGAAAAAAGCTTAAAACTTTTATCTTATAGTCTTATACCTCATGCGTCACATATTGATTTTTACCTGAAAAATACTCCCTATGTCCCTTTATGTGGTGGAGCTTGAATTTCAAAATTCAATTTCTTAATTTTGACGGTGAATTGAGACATAAAATCTTTAAATTTTTTAAAACAAAATATATACATTTGAAAACTAGCTAAACGTATGATAAGTCACAATAATTAACAACTCAAAATATCTAAAAGACATAAAAAAAAATTACAGTCAAATATAAACTTGTTTGACTCTCGAAATTCAAACTCCGCCACATAAATTGGGACGGAGGGAGTAATATATTGAGGCATTAATGGGAAGAACTTCACATTTTCATTCAATGTGTATATCTTAGATTTTGGTTTTGGACAATACTATATAACTATTTACATCTATATTCATTACCTAGTCGCTAGTGAATTAAGGAAGATACAATGCACAATTTGGAGAAATATGGAGCGTAAATAGTAATTTGCCAATATTACAATCCTATATTTTAAGGGGTTGTTTGTTTGAAGGGATAAGATAATAATCCCCAGATAAAATGTGAGATTATGCTATACTATATTTTGTTGGGATTTTAAGCTTGTGTAGCTTAAAGAGGGTGAATGAGAAATGGAGGAAAAATAAAATATTTGAGTTTTCTATGGGAAAGGGACATTGTCCCATATCGGAGGAAGAAAAGGCTTTTGATGGGTATATATATAATTGCTCTTCTTCTAGCTCTTAAAGAGTTAAGAAAAAGGCAAGCCTCGCGCCGTCGTCGTCGTCGCTCGGTTCAGGTTCGGCTTCGGCTTCGGATTTGGTCAACGATTGATTGATTAATCTTTTTGGACAATATTTCTTTCAATTATTTAATTAATTAATTAAATAATTAATGAAAAATTCAATCCGGAATAACCCATGACCCGTGACCCGATTCGGTCAGGCCCGATTTCTTTCCCGAATTATTTTAAATATATTTTTCCCGCAATATTTCAAACACCCTCTTTCCAACAGCCATGGCTATTTCTGAAAGGTTACAAACCTTTTCAGAAACAATGCCAGCAATTCTATAAATAGAGTTTGAATCCCAGAATCTTTCTTTACGAAATTTTCTGAGCTTCTTCTTCTTCTTCTTCTTCTTCTTCTTATGCACAAAAATTTCAGTGTGTTTTACAGCCTTCAAGTGGCTCGCTGTTCACCGGCATTTTGGTACCAACACTCCGGTGAGTTAAATCGTTCTATTCTGAGAGGATATATTCCAACACCTCGGGTACTTGAGGGGAATAATTTCCTTAAGGACACACTGTGTATTCAGTGGGCTCTATTTATTTTTATACTATTTTTCCAGAATTTATTTCGTTAAACAAGTATTACTAACTTTCTGTTTAGTTTTTCCAGAGAGTTTAATTATTTATTACAGCAATACAGAATTATAAAATTCTTAAGGAAATTAATTTTTTTTTATATTCTGTATTTTGTTTGTGGAGATTAAAACCTGTGTGGTTTTCTACTCCTTCTGAATTTTACTATTCTGATTTGAAGATATAAAAACTTCATCAGAGTATTGAAATTCGTAAAACGATTTGAAGAACATAAAAACTTTATCGTTTTTCTGTGAAACATATATAAAAACTTCGGTTTTATTTATTATACATACTGTTTTTGTTAATAACAGTATTGTTTACTATTCTGATTTTGCCATTAATTGAACTCTTCTGTTGTTTATAGTGAGAAATGGCAATTGATAACGGAAATTCTTCTGCGACTATTGAGGCAACGATGATAGCCTCGTCAAGCCGGACTGCTGTTCCACCGGCAGAGAAACCGAGAAAATTTTCCGGAGCCAACTTCAAAGGATGGCAGCAAAGGGTGTTCTTCTGGCTTACCACACTTGGTATGCATAAATTCACTAGTGAAGAACCTCCAGTGCCTACTGCGGACATGCCGGACAACGAGAAATTCATGATTGTTGAAGCGTGGAAGCAGGCAGATTTTCTTTGCAAAGGCTATATCTTAAGCGCTTTAGAGGATGACTTGTACAATGTGTACAGTGTGATGAATACTTCGAAAGAATTATGGGACGCACTTGAGAAGAAGTACAAGACTGAAGATGCATGCTTGAAGAAGTTCGTGGTTGCCAAGTTTCTTGACTATAAAATGATAGATAGTAAAACTGTTGGAACCCAAGTTCAGGAGCTTCAACTTATTTTTCATGACCTTATTGCTGAAGGTATGATCGTGAATGAAGCATTTCAAGTGGCTGTAATGATTAAAAAATTGCCTCATTCGTGAAGAGATTTCAAGAACTATCTTAAGCACAAGCACAAAGAAATGAAGTTGGAAGATCTTGTGATTCGTCTCAAGATTGAGGAAGACAACAAAACAACCGAGAAGAATACTCGTGGAAATTCAACGATTATGGGAGCTAATATCGTTGAGGAGACTGCTCCAAAAAGTAAGAAGAGAAAGAGGTCTTCTGGACAGACTAAGAAGCAGAACAAAAAGAAATTCAAGGGCAGCTGCTACAATTGTGGAAAAATAGGTCACAAAGTCCCTGATTGTCGTCTCCCAAAAAAGTATAAGAAGAAGGGACATGCCAACATAGTGGAGAAGAATGATGACATTGATGATCTGTGTGCAATGCTTTCAGAATGCAACCTAACTGGAAATCCGAAGGAGTGGTGGATTGACTCTGGAGTCACTCGACATGTTTGTGCTATCAAGGAAGCATTTGCGACTTACTCTACTGTTGGTCCCGAAGAAGAGCTTTCCATGGAAAATACTGCAATAGCCAAGATTGAAGGTTATGGGAAGATATTCCTGAAGATGACTTCCGGCAAGGTGTTAACGCTCAACAACGTTCTTCATATTCCTACTATTAGGAAGAATTTAGTTTCTACTTCTTTGCTTGTTAATAATGGATTCAAATGTGTATTTGTTTCTGATAAAGTTGTTGTAAGCAAGAATGAAATGTATGTTGGAAAGGGCTACCTCACAGAGGGCCTCTTCAAACTAAATGTAATGGTTGTTAACAGTATGAATAAAATTGCAGCTTCTTCTTATTTATTGGAGTCAAATAATTTATGGCATATTCGTTTAGGACATGTCAATTACAAAACCTTGAGGGAGTTAATTAATTTAGAAGTGTTGCCTAAATTCGAGTGTAATAAATCAAAATGTCAAATATGTATTGAGTCTAAGTTTGTAAAACATCCTTATAAGTCTATTGAAAGGAATTCAAATCCTTCAGACTTAATTCATACTGACATTTGTGATATGAAGTCGACACCATCTCGAGGTGGGAAAAAGTATTTTATTACTTTTATTGACGACTGCACTCAATATTGTTATATTTATTTACTTAATAGTAAGGATGAAGAAATTAAAATATTTAAGCAATACAAGAATGAAGTGGAGAATCAATTGAATAAAAAGATCAAAATGATTAGAAGTGATAGGGGTGGAGAATATAAATTTTCATTTACAGAAATATGTTCGGAATATGGAATTATCCATCAAACTACTGCACCTTATATACCTCAATCCAATGGAATTGTGGAAAGGAAAAATCGGACATTAAAGGAAATGATGAATTCTTTATTAATAAGTTCCGGATTACCGCAGAGTTTGTGGGGCGAAGCTATCCTTACAGCTAACTGAATACTCAACAGAGTACCCCACAGCAAAACGCAATCTATTCCATATGAAAAATGGAAAGGAAGAAAACCCAACTTGAAATATTTCAAAGTGTGGGGGTGTCTAGCAAAGGTATAAGTTCATTTACCTAAAAGGGTTAAAATCGGACCAAAAACTGTTGATTGCGTTTTCATTGGATAGGCTACAAAAAGTAAAGCATGTCGGTTTTTGGTTCATAAATCCGATAATTCTGAAATTCACGTTAATACGGTAATGGAATCAGATAATGCTGAATTCTTTGAAAGCATCTATCCGTATAAAACTGAATGTGAGTCGTTAAGTGAAAGACCTAAACGACCTCGGGAAGAACCAAAGGAAAATACTCCAAGTATAGAAGATCCAAGGTGTAGCAAACGTCAAAGAACATCTACTTCCTTTGGACCAGATTTTGTGACATTCTTGCTTGAAAATGAGCCTCAAACTTTTAAAGCAGCTATGTCATCTTCTGATTCAGCATTTTGGAAAGAGGCAGTCAATAGTGAGATTCAATCAATTTTGGATAACCATACATGGGAATTGGTAGATCTTCCTCCAGGAAATAAGCCTTTAGGTTCGAAATGGATCTTTAAACGGAAAGTGAAAGCTGATGGCACTATTGACAAATATAAGGCAAGACTTGTTGTCAAAGGTTATAGACAAAAGGAAGGCCTTGATTACTTTGACACTTACTCGCCAGTAACGAGGATAACATCTATTAGGGTGTTAGTGGCACTAGCGGCCGTGTATGGTCTTGAAATCCATCAAATGGATATTAAAACAGCTTTCTTAAATGGAGAATTAGAGGAAGAGATTTACATGGAACAACCTGAGGGTTTTGTGGTAACTGGTAAAGAAAAGAAAGTGTGCAAACTTGTTAAGTCGCTTTATGGACTTAAACAAGCACCCAAACAATAGCATGCCAAATTTGACCAAACAATGTTGGCAAGTGGGTTTAAAATCAACGAGTGCGACAAATGTGTTTACATTAAAAACACTCCAGGTCATGAAGTCATTGTTTGTTTATATGTTGATGACATGTTAATAATGAGCAAAAATATGGCAGATATAAATGCTACTAAGCGCATGTTGGCTAGCAAATTCGATATGAAAGACTTAGGAGTTGCTGATGTGATCTTAGGAATCAGAATTCACAAGACTCCACAAGGTCTAGCATTATCACAGTCTCACTACATTGAAAAGGTACTTGACAAGTTCAAGTATTTGGATTTCAAAATTGCCAAGACTCCAATTGACGTGAGTTATGCACTTCAAAAGAATGAAGGTGAAAGTGACTCACAACTGGATTATGCAAGAGTATTGGGAAGTTTGATGTATATCATGAATTGTACACGACCAGATATAGCATGTGCTATTAGTAAACCGAGTCGGTTTACAAGTAATCCCAATCACATACATTGGATGGCAATGAAACGAGTTTTGGGGTATCTCAAACATACCCAAAATTATGCTTTGCATTATAACAAATATCCCTCCGTGATCGAGGGATATAGTGATGCAAATTGGATCACTGGATCATCTGAAGTTAAATCCACGAGTGAATATGTTTTCACAATTGGGGGTGGAGCAGTGTCTTGGAAATCATCCAAACAAACGTGCATCGCCCGTTCTACAATGGAATCTGAATTCATAGCTTTAGATAAGGCCGGTGAAGAAGCTGAATGGCTCCGGAATTTCTTGGAAGATATTCCATTTTGGCCCAAACCTTTGGCACCTATTTGTATACATTGTAATAGTCAAGCGGCAATAGGCAGGGCAGAGAGCATTATGTATAACGAAAAATCTCGTCATATACAACGGAGACACAATACTGTTAGACAATTACTCTCTAGTGGTGTTATCACAATTGACTACATAAAGTCAAGAGATAACGTGTCAGATCCACTTACAAAAGGCCTATCTAGAGAGGCAGTTGAAAGATCATCAAAGGGAATGGGGTTAAGGTCTAGGACAAGTCATCATGACGGTAACTCTACCTAGCAGACTGGAGATCCCACGAGCTAGGTTCAAAGAGATCAAACAAAGTTATGAATGACGGTTCAACATTGTCAAATAACTCAACCCATTCTCGTGATGAAGACAATGTTCAGAAATCGAGGTAAAGCATTAAGGCTTTTTGATGAGTCAACAAAGCTTAAAGAGTTTTTAATGATTTGCTAAGTCTGGCAGGATATGACCAGATAGTGTCTATAGGATTACACATTTAGAAATCACCTATGTGAATGTGAAGTGTGAGTCGCTTCAAGGGGAATGAAAGTAAAGGCCTATTCTCTAAGCACTCATGAAACCAGGCAGTGTTCATGGCTGAAACGAACACAACCGTGAGAACCATAGATGGTTAAGGATTGATTGTGTGACTTATGTTGTCTAGGTATACAACAAAGCTCGACGGTTCAAAGATATCAAATCTACCGATTGACCGAGTATATCCGATATAAGTTCATTACGGAAAGTTCAAAGGGAAACCTACTTATCCAGATGCAATTAATTCTTGCATGTAAAACACACACGCGTCCGTGCATTCCTTTATTTTATAGCCATTCCCCATTCATATGGGGGATTGTTGGGATTTTAAGCTTGTGTAGCTTAAAGAGGGTGAATGAGAAATGGAGAAAAAATAAAATATTTGAGTTTCCCTTGGGAAAGGGACATTGTCCCATATCGGAGGAAGAAAAAGCTTTTGATGGGTATATATATAATTGCTCTTCTTCTAGCTCTTAAAGAGTTAAGAAAAAGGCAAGCCTCGCGCCGTCGTCGTCGTCGCTTGCTCGGTTCGGCTTCGGCATTCAGCATTCGGATTCAGATTCGGATTCGGTCAAAGATCGATTGATTGATTAATCTTTTTGGACAAAATTTCTTTCAATTATTTAATTAATTAACGAAAAATTCAATCCGGAATAACCCATAACCCGCGACCCGGTTCGGTCAGGCCCGTTTTCTTTCCCGGATTATTTTAAATATATTTTTTCCGTAATATTTCAAACACCCCTTTTCCAACAGCCATGGCTATTTCTGAAAGATTGCAAACCTTTTCAGAAACAATACCAGCAATTTTATAAATAGAGTTTGAATCCCAGAATCTTTCTTTACGAAATTTTCTGAGCTGCTTCTTCTTCTTCTTCTGCACAAAAATTTCAGTGTGTTTTACAGCCTTCGAGTGGCTCGCTGTTTACCGGCATTTTGGTACCAATACTCCGGTGAGTTAAATCGTTCTATCCTGGGAGGATATATTCCAGCACCTCGGGTACTTGAGGGGAATAATTTCCTTAAGGACACACTGTGTATTCAGTGGGCTCGATTTATTCCTATACTGTTTTTCCTGAATTTATTTCGTTAAACAAGTATTACTAACTTTCTGTTTTGTTTTTTCAGAGAGTTTAATTGTTTATTACAGCAATACAGAATTATAACATATTTGACGGTATAAGTACCCGAGATTATTTATACTATATATATATTAACTATTTACATTAATCCCTTTATTACGACCAAATGAAACGTTGAAGTAATCATACGGCTATAAATGGAAAGAGGATAGACTACTTGACTTAGGAGATAGGTCAATTTACCAAATTTCCAGTTTATAAAACTTAATTTAGAAGTTTAGAGGACGTTTGATTTGAAGTATAGAAAGAAATAATCATCGTATAAAAGTTGTATTAGTTATCTAATGTTTGGTTTATGTTTTCTATTCATGTATAGCTATTACTTATATACAGTTATATATCAATTTGGACAACAATGGTTAGATACCGAAAGCAAAAAATTACATACAATGTACACTACACAGTAAATAAAGGGCAAAAAAGAAAAAAGAATGTTTAGGTACAGCCGTACAGGGGAAAGAAAATAGACACAGTTAGATACAGCAACACTCACAAAATCTGAAAAACAAATCTCCTTTGATAGATTCAAAGATCTAGAGTATATATATATACAGTGCAACTGGACTTTTCCCCCATATCTGGCTAAATCCATCTCGGTCATATACTTGTGTTGACTCATTAAGCACTAGTTTTGGTTCATTTTTTTTTGGGGGGGGGGGGGGGGGGGCGGTTTTGGGTTGAGTTTATATTTTTGGGGATGTAATGGAAGAAAATAACTCAGCAGCAATTCATACAGCTATAAATGCAGTGCAAGCATTAGGAAGGGGATTTGATGTGAATTATGATACAAGATTGCTATATTGTAAGGGGGTGGGTGGGTCTAGCGTTGTAGAGATTGATGAAGAGCAGCAGCATACAAGGGATCTTTGTTTATATGATAACGTAGTGCTGCCTAATATTTCAAGGGATATTAAGAATTTTCAGGAGCCTGGTGGTCGAGATGGTTCTAGTGTTTGTAATTATAATGAGGTACGTCTGCTCACCAAATGGCTGTTTTTAGGTGCTCTCTGTTTGAATTTATTAAGTTAGAGAATTGTTGGTTTTACTGTTTTGTTATGTCAATCTAGTGATGCTTTCTACTAGTTTCTTTTCCTTCCATTTTATGTGACATTGTTTGATTGGATACGTTATTTAAGAAAGAAAAGACTTTCGAAACATAAATAATCTCATTAAGGGTGAAACGCGAATTTTAAAGTTATAGTATTGTTTTTAAATGTAGAATAGTATCATTTTTTTGGACAAACTAAAAAGGAAATCGTGCAACATAATTTGGGATAAATGGAGTAATTAATTGGGTATCTATAAGCGCGAGGAAGAAGAAAAGAAGGATCAAGATGGTAAGAGTTACAATGACTCTAGCTACAAACCTAAAACTTTTTGTTTTGAAGCAATAGCCCGAGAAACCTTGTACTGCGGTCGGCTTGTGCTTGTTGCCGCATAGGATGAGCATGGTTAAAGTTGATCTCTGTTTGCATTTAGGAAAAAATACCAAATAAAGATTCAGGTGGTGATTCAATTGCAGGAAGATGCTGAATTGTGTGGATTGCCACGCAATCCTCAACATATTGTTAGTACTCTGGTGCTGGGATTTGGGAGGATTGGGTACCAAAGCACAAGTATCAAAGGAAAGGAATACCTACAAGTTTTACAGTTTATATGAGCAAGGGGAATATGATGGGGGTTATTGGGCGGAGGGGGGCTGTCTGTGAAAGGACCCGAGAACAGTTGACGGGCTTTTGACGATTGTTGTGCCTATTGTGGCTCTTTCTTCAGTTTTGTTGTTTGAACTTTTAACCTCTGAGTATGCCGTCTTTACTCTAAGCTAGACCAGACCATTCCCTCTTAAAGTCTAAACCATTTTTAGCATGAAGAGACTGCATATCGGGGATTGAGATATGAAGGGATGGAGGTGAATTGTAATATGCGTAGCGTAGTACAGAGTTTAAAGATCTATATTTGCTGGAGGGTAAGATTAGAGTTGACACGAAATTTTTGTGATAAGAATAACCCTTGTGTTATAAAATTGTGCTTGGCTTGAATGTATGAAGGAATTTATATAATATATCCAAAATTTATATAAAAATATAAAAAAATTAGATCACATGAGAAAATAATAGAAAAGCAAAACGAAAAGTTGAGATGGGGATGAGAAACAAGATGAGTGAAGAGATGGAATGCAAATCCGTTAGTAAAAGCTTAAGTTAGGAGTATAAAAAAGAGAAATGCTGGGTTTCCTCACCTATCAATTTGGATTCCCAAATCATTTAGGAAGGTATATCTGTTCATGTGGGCTTTGGCTGGTAGCAAAAGGGGCGGCCCTAACAACTGAAATTCTAAGGAAAAGGATGCATAGGTCTTGCTTCATGTACAAGCATGGATCATTAGTTAGTGCGTTGCCGAGTTGCAAGCTAGTTGTGGTGGGCGGTACTGAATCTATTTGTAATACAACAGTCAATGTTGACTACAGATAAGGATGTGATGTTTAACATGACTTCTATAGAGAGAGAAGGAAACGTAAGATATAGCTCCTTTGGCTCTTTTGTGGGTGCCTTGGAGGAAGAGGGATAGGAAAGTTTTTGAAGGGGCAGAGACCAAAATTTTCTTGTCGAGGGAACGTTTTTCTTTTCTGTTAAGTTTTGGTGCAAAAGAGAAGAAAAGAAACTCAAGTAGTATGCTTGGTTCATGAGGTTCTATCATTGCAGGGACCAAATTCCATTCTCCCGTTATGCTAGTCATCATTTCAGGTTTGGTAGTGGGGGGATAAGGTCGGTTTCAATCGAAATAAAGATGTGTTGTTGACCTTCTTTTTCTCTTGTCAGCTGGATTAGCCAATCTCCTCGTTTGTAAGGCCCTTCTTGTTAGTATAGATGATTGGACGTCTTTCGTAGAGAAACATATTTTTGTGTAGGTTTTCAACTTTCCGTAAACAAATTGTATACTAGGTTTTTTCCATAACAAAAATATTATTACTTCATTAAAGAAGTTGCAGACAAATGTGCCCATCTTGTAGAGTGTTGACCAGCACAATAAGTTCTCTCTTTTTCTTCTATTTTCACCATATGCATGTACTTGCCAAGTCTTCTCCATCAACTGGTTTCCAAATGTAGCTCCTGTTTTTAAAAATGGTTCTCCCTTCTGAACCCTGCCAAACATCACCATCCATTTTTTTTCTTTTGAAACAACCATTAAATTTTAATGCAACAAATCTTGCAAATATTTGTTGGATTATAGTGTTTGGACGCCTTTTTGTACATTTGCATTATTTTACTTGGTAGTTTTCAAATGTATAATTAGTATTTAGTTCACACTTCACAGTGATATCTTCCAAGTCTTTGTTCATCTGTTTTTTTTGTAAAGGGTCTTTGTTGGTCTGTGTGTTCTAATGCTGGTGCAAGTTTCTGTACTTTTGGTTAACCTTTTGCTTTTCCTAATTTTATTTAAAAAATAGTTTTATCATTTCTCTAATAACTTATTCTAGTGCTTTTGTCTGCAGATGGTGGAATTTTTTAACAGAAAGGCTGATATTTCAAGCCATTCTCCTCTTGGTAGCTTCAATGTAGCATTCAGTTTCACTGGTGCAAAGCATTTAGATGCTATCACTACAAAGACACTTTGTATGGATGGATATTTCATACCACTTGCTAGGCTTCAACTCATGAACTCACCGCTAGTATTACAGGAAAGTGTTAGAAGAGCTGTCCCAGCATCATGGGACCCACCCGCACTAGCAAGGTTAGAATCTCTCATTGCTTTTCTTTCGACAAGTGATTTTTTTTTATATAGTTGACATGCAAAAATTTTTTGGTAGAACCTCTATCATTCGCTAAAAAGGGACTACCTCTGTCTGTTACAGCTTCATTGAAACTTTTGGGACTCACATAATTACATCCGTAACTATTGGTGGTAAAGATGTAATTTACGTTAAACAGCACCTTTCATCACCTCTGTCCACAATGGAAATAAAAAGTTATGTTCATGATATTGGAAATCAGAGGTTCTCCAGCACAGAAAGCCTTACAAGTTCAGGTCTATTGAAATACAAGGATAAGGCTAGTTCCATTATTTCCTTTGTTTTCAAACTTCAAGTACCATTTTTGATGGTTTGTTGTTTTTACTTATTTAAAAAATGGTTATTCTAGACTGTTTCCTTTCAAATAAACTGTCTTCTGACGCCTTCGTTATCCACAAATTTCCCATCCCTTCCTCAATTTAATTTTGCAGTCTAGCGATCCATCGATATTCAATAGCCAAGGAATATATCCCCAACCCACTAATGCTCCATATATTGCTGGAAATGGAAAAGAGGTTTGTGACATGCCTTTTCTTTCCTTCTGATTTTTATTGCTTTCGAATAGGAGCAAAAGTTATGTGTGATCTTTTCCGCTACAAAGGGGTGATTCGCGAGAGAAACGTCATAGAAGTAATGCTCATCTGAATATCAAGAAGGAAGATTCTTCTTTCTCTTAAGGCTTAATACATAGTTTAACCCCCCCCCCCCCCCCCCCCCCCCCCCCCCGCGACACACACACACAAGCATGGAGCCAAATCCCGTTTACACACCCCTGTTTCACGGGAACGTTTTACACACCAAACGTTTCCCAAAGTGGTGTGTATTAGACACACTTTGTGAAATGTTTGGTGTAAAAAAGGTTGCCCGTGAAGTAGGGGTATGTAAAAGGGATTTGGCTACAAGCTCAGGGGGTAAACTATGTATTAAGCCTTAACTTAATAATTGATTTGTCATGTTTTTATTTTTTGTCATGTTATAGTACCCACAAAGACTATTAGATATTGCCTCCATTCCCATTTATGTGATGGTCTTCCCGTTTTGGGACCAACTCCCAAGATGCTTCGAGAGTTCTGAAACAATAATGTTCCATACAACTTCCAAAGTTTTAACAGTTCAAAGTCATTTACAAGTGTTTTTTCAGTCAAACCTACTTGCCCGAAACAATTTTAGTTTTTCTTCATCTTACTGTCACAAAAAAATAATAAAGTCAAATTAGTTCTTAATCTGTGCTCCCAGTAAATTTTATCAAATTAAATCGGACAAAGGGATTAGTACTATGTACTTCTATATGATTTCTTGTCATAATTGTAATTTTTGTCAGTTGACTGTTTTGCAAAATCATCATTTGCTGGTTATTCCTAAAACATTGGTTTTGTTCAACGTATCTGATGCAGGATGTCACAGTCATTTTCAGAAGAAGGGGAGGGGATGATCTGGAACAAAGCCACACCCAATGGGCAAAAACTGTCAGATCATCTCCAGATGTCATTGAGATGTCATTCTTCCCTATCACTCTTCTGCTTGAAGGGATCAAAGGGAAAGATCATTTGGCGCGTGCTATAAGTCTCTATCTTGAATGTAAGATATCTCGTTTAACAAAAAAAGTTAATCCTATATTCTGTATCTATGTTCTCTCTCATTTCTATGATTCATGATAGTGACAAATGACTCTAGTTGTATGAATGCTTGCAGACAAGCCTCAAATCGAAGAGCTGAGATATTTTCTGGAGTTTCAGGTCCCAAGGGTATGGGCCCCTGTACAGTCCAGACTTCTAGGCCAACAGCGAAAGGAACCTGTTTGCCCACATCTGCAGTTCAGCATGATGGGACAAAAGCTCTATGTTAGCCAGGAACAAGTATGCTGATTTCCGAATTCAAAAATAGTGTTTTTTGTCAATGCTGGTTTATTATACTGATTGAGGAAAGGATACGTTTCTTCCTAAAAGTTTGTCAGACTCAAACTTGCCTCCAAATAAGCTATCAATCATAAATCAAATTAGTTCCAGTTTTACAACCTGAGGATCCGTTAGGTTTGATGGCTATCCGATAAAAGCTTAGAATATTTTTGAATTCAAGGATCAGGGACTTAATGGAAGTCATCCATTTTTAACTGCTAATGTTTCCCTCACATTTAGACCGATTTTGCTAGTGCACACCTAAATGGTATCTTCATATGACAGTTATTTTGATCCATCCAAGCCTACTTTTTCCCATTTAATAAAGTATCAGTGTCCTGAGCTGCTGTTTGAATGTTGTACTACAGGTGTCGGTGGGGCGTAAGCCTGTGACTGGCATGCGGCTAGCTTTTGAAGGTTCCAAGTCGAATAGATTATGTGTCTATATTCAACATTTGACTTCCCTTCCTAGAATCCTTCTGCCATGTTGGGACACTCATGTAGCAATTGGCGCTCCAAAGTGGCAGGGCCCTGAAGAGCAAGATAGTAGGTGGTTTGAGCCAGTAAAATGGAAGAACTTCTCCCACGTGAGTACTGCACCAATTGAGTGTCCTGAAGCTTTTATAGGTGATGACCAGTCTGGCGTGTACACAGTGACAGGAGCACAGCTTGGGGTGTGGGACTTTGGGTCAAGAAATGTGTTGTATATGAAGCTTCTATATTCAAGGCTACCAGGATGCACTATTCGAAGATCACTGTGGGACCACGCCCCAAATGACAAGTCGAATAAACAGGTCAATTTTGGGAATAAAAATAGCGATGCAAGTTCTCCTACAGGGGAGAATATTATAGGCAGTAAGTTGGCAAAGTTTGTTGACATGACCGAAATGAGTAAGGGGCCTCAAGATCCTCCTGGTCACTGGTTAGTGACAGGTGGAAAACTTGGTGTTGAAAAAAGGAGAATTGTTTTGAGAATGAAGTATTCATTGTTAAATTATTAGTTGATACTGGTTCTGAACTTGCTGCATAAATTGGAAGTGATGGTGTTTTGGTGTATATGGTTCGGTTTTGTTTTTTGGTTGGTTGGTAGGAGGGAGCATGTTTACCATCTCTGGTTGATGGTAGATTGCCCTTCGGAGAAGGGTGTATACCTAGGTAGTTCAGATGTGTAAATTTCTTCAAATTTTGACACAATTATTTTTATTTATTCTCTTAAGTAATATGTAGGAAATGCCACTTCAGTATAATAAGAGAACAATTCAAGAATAACTGCAGTTACGTAAAATCACCTCCGGAAACACTTAATAGACTAGCCAATTCGCATACCACAAGATTTTTGTTCATTCCATGATACCACTGTTAGTTTTAAGAATTGCAAAGAATAAAATTCTGCTGAAACTTTGCCTTCATTCATTCACATTTCAACTAAAAAAATACATCTCATATTACTAACACTCCTCCTTGATCCCATCAGACAAAAGATTTCCTAATCGACTTACCAAAGTATTGGTTGATAAGCTCAGTGCTTGATTCTCCTGTCGCAAACTTTCATTTTCTTTTTGTACTCTCACATTCTCCTGTTGCAAACTTTCATTTTCTTCTTGTAGTTTAACGTTCTGCTCTTTAAACTTTAGGCTTGAGGAGAGTTGGTATTTCAGAATTTCATTCTCTCTCATCAGATCACCGTTTTTGTTCTTTAGTTGAAGTATTTGCTTTTCCAGAGTCTGGTTTTTCTTCTTCAGATCATCCTCCAAATCGTCCTGTATAAACAGATACCAAACTCCTCTGCATTAAGTGATATTCTAGCAAAATAAACATATAAACAAGAAACAAAAAGAATATCAGCTCACATCACTGCTGATTACTATAGCCATATCTGCTCCTGAAGACTGTGAAAGCTCTGTACGTTCTTTTTCTTTCCCCCCATAGTGGCATGCAGAAGATCTTGATACAGTTTCATGCAAACTAAATTTATCGGATGGACCAGAAGAAAGACTTTGAATTCCATATGCCACTCTGCTACTTTCACTCTCTGATTCAGTTTCCAGGTCAACAACCAAATGAACCATTGGTTGATATCCATTTTTCACAGTATGGTCCTGTTAACTGAAATAAGTTAATCTACAATCTTTTTTCCAATTAATATGGAAAATAATGGATCTCTATCATAAATTATTTGGATAAAAGAGTTTGAAGTACAAAAACATATGTCAAAAGAGGAAGGACTTACAGTACGAGAGCAAGTAGCTAGTGAAGATTGTAGGTTCATGTCAGGCCATGTTTTTCTCTGTTCTGCCTCTATCAACTCTTTGATTATGTCAGTATTGGACTCATCAGAAGTCCGTTCAAGGCTCCAAATTATCTGGAGATTGAGTGAGTCGCTAGAAGTTAATTTTCCAAAGCATAATAAAACTCGTAATGTTTCCAAAATTGCTGTTTGGCATTGATGAGACCACAAACTTGGATTTCAGAAGCTATGAATGGAAGATAAGGGAGACAACAACAGA
Organism: Nicotiana tomentosiformis; assembly: GCF_000390325.3. NCBI lineage: Eukaryota > Viridiplantae > Streptophyta > Magnoliopsida > Solanales > Solanaceae > Nicotiana > Nicotiana tomentosiformis. Next base: position 26,145,054 of record NC_090813.1, read on the forward strand.
AGGAAAGGGAAAGAAAGTAAAACAATGTATTCAAGAAGAAATATCAGAAAACATCTCCTTCATATTCCTAACTTTCCTTCCATTTACTACTGTCTGTGAAATAGGTTAGTACTAACTCTAACTCTTATTGTACACCAGAGTCCTCTTCAATTTATATCTGAACTAAAATAGCCAATAGAATGATTGTTTTTGCTTTTATATCTGAGCCAAAATAGCCAAGGAAAGTTATGTTGTTCTTCAAGAGCACAATTTCTCACGACCCTAAAAAGATGGAAATTGAATCTGGATCAGACAAAGTGGAACGCAACTGCTGGATCAGACAAAGTGGAACGCAACTGCTGTTAACCTTATTACCTGATTAGCCTCTAGTTCTTTGAATTTGCTAGTGAACCAGTGTCTCTGATGAGATTTAGTATTTCCCCAGTTGCAGACACGTGGGAACTTAGAGCAGTAATCCATTAAACTTGGACGAGCAATGTCAATGTGTTCAAGACACCATACCTATTCAAATTACAGTGAGGACTTGAGTTTTCAGTTTGGAGTTAATAAAGTGGATACAATGTATATTTGTCATAAATACTTCTTGTGAAATATTCATCAAATGAAACAGTCAAACAGAGCTGTTCCATAGGTAACACACAAATTAGTTGAGTTTACTAAAGTAAATATTAGAGATTGTTAAACTTACTTGAAGAAAAATAAGACAACCTCCAACATATTGCACTTTTTCCTTCTTTCTCCTATACAACCAGTGAAATACATCTGCAAGAACAGCTGCTCCCCATGCAAATTTACTCACTTTATCAAGGTTTTCGAGAAGATAAAGGTACCGGGAATCAACTTTACCACTCGTACTTGGGAAAAGAAAAGTTCCAAACATGAATAATAAGAATGTCCTCACAAAATCATCATTGTTGGTCTCAGCAAGAGAATCAAGTCTTTGTTCTAATGATGCAACAGTGATTTTTCTATTCCACAGGGCAACACCATATCCTCTTTCTAGATCCAAGAAAGGTGTATCTGCTAGTAGAACTACTGGATTTCCTGTGACTCGTAATCCCAAGATCAATGCAACATCCAAGAGAGAAATGGTTATTTCACCCGGAGAAAGTACAAAAGCACGCTTCTCATAATCCCATCTTTCCATCAGTTCAACTAATAGGTTTTTAGAAAGCATCTGATCTGGAATGAGGAGCAAACTGCCAAATCCAGTCCTACTTATAGCATCCTTCTGACTACCGGTCAACTTGTTAACGCGCTTTATAAAGGATGGCAAAGAGAACCTAGTGCTGAAGTTTCTGACCTGAAAAGGATACAACTTTCATTAAATTTGTAGAAATGTGCTCAATTGTCTTTCACATTGATGTATACAAACTTATTGAACATCTGAAAGCCACTGGTATGAAGCATAAGAAAAGTAGGACGCTGCTAGAGTTGCATTAGGAATATTTAGTATTTGGATACCTGATAGGCCTATTATTATTAAAGCACATAATAGGCCTAAAATCCATGGACATTCTAAAGAAATGAAGAGATAATAAGTTAAAGAAGCTCCAATTAATTCTCTACAATTGGAAAGTCCTTGTTAAGATGGTTATTACTGATGATCGGATATTCTTGAATACATATCCCATACGAAAAATGTTACTATATAGTTTGTAATAATGGAGTGAAATATTTATAAAAGACTTCAAGTTCAACTGATAATAGGCTCGTTGTATTCCAAAGGAGCGTTATCCGCTAACCTCATAGACAGGCAATTGCAATCGTATCACGCCTCAAGCCTTTCCTTCCTTCTTTCGTCATCTATTCTCTAGGGAAAAAAAACACCAGAGCAACATGGCAACTACAAATAGGGAGCTCGAAATAACAATTGTTAAGTCAACCGAATATAATCCGATGAATGAGGTCGTGTGTTTGGTATCGCAGAAGATGCTTTTTTCAGATTGAGAAAAACAATTTCCTCTGTGTGGTTACATCAAAATGTGGAAAATCTTTTCTCTAAGGAAAATCATTTGCTACCAAAGGAAAAAATGACTCCTTTCACCTATAAGTACTGAGTAGAAATCATTTTTTTAACGAATATCCATACTTTAATTCCATATTACTTGCTTCAATAGATATTTAGATATCATTGCAACCTGTAGTATTCAAAAATGTGTCAACTATCTCCATATCTTATTTTATAGGTGCAGTTGGTACTGCGAAAGCCATTTTTCAATATAATGTTTTCAATGAGAAAGTTATGTAGGACGGAAGCCATTTTCCAAGTAAAATATTTTCGAAACATGACTTTCCTCACTTATGGGCGAATAGTTTTCTTACAATTATCTTAACTTTTTAACAAGCACTTACATATTTTTGTTTTCAACAATTTCATCAAAGCACTCTCCAATTTGCTAATAATATTATTAATCTCTATAATTTTTCTGGAAAATATTTTCCACTCACCAACCAAATACTCTTTGATAATATTTGATTAGAGAATAAATACAAATACACTCTAGGTCTTGTACGATTATTCACCAAATTTTACACTAAACCAGACTCCTAAAAATGATTTTCCCAAAGTAAAACATTTTTTCGCCAATACCAAAACACATAAAAAGTGAACTGAAATTCTGATGCAGGAAAATAGGAATAAATTGATGGTGGATAAGATGACATACCCCTGGTTTCTGAACCAATGAATGCCTCATATTTCTCTTCGGATCATGTCACAAATCACAATGAAGAAGAACGAGCAGAATTACAGGTAGCCTGGGAATTTTTTCACTCTAAGAGAAACAGAGAAAGGGTTTAGACTTTCCAGAAGGAGAAGCTTGCTGAAGAAGCTGTCAAAAGGCGCCAAAAACAAAAGAAGTAGAAAGCGGGCTCATTTAGGACCGTTTGGAAATGGATTCCCAAATATTTTTTGAAAAGATTGATTTGGATAAAGTTTGATTTGAAATTGAAAATGTGTTAGACATGAATTTTGGGGTGAGTTTTGATATGTTAAAATTTTTTCCTTTTTCTTTTTTTCAGCTAGAAAGTTTCAAATGGTCATGATTTGATCAAAAAGAGGTCTTAAGCATTTGAAGTTTTGGTTTTAAATCTTCCAAAAATTAGGTTAATTCTATAAAAATGCGTATTTGAATTTTTTCCCTCAAAACTTATGGCCAAACGCCTACTTAGTTAGCGGCCCAAAAGCTCACGTGAGATGGAAATGCGGGCGTGATTAGACAGTTATCGGTCCGTTGGTCGTGGACTTGCGGGACTTTATTACACTTCCCTTTGTACTTGAGCGAAGTATACCAATTGCCCGTTGTTTAAAATATACCAATAGTTTATAATATATTTAAAGATTAATCAAATTTATTTAAATTTTAGGACTAAGTATCCTGAATTTTGAGTTGTTATTTAAAATTCAGGACTAAAAATCCTAAATTTCTGAACTGTTAATTTAAAATTCAAAACATAAAATTCAAATTTTTTGATATAATTTTTGAACTTTAGGACAAGATATCGTGAAGCCTTGAGGTTTAAACTTAGGGATGTCATGTCCTAAAATTTAAACGAGTTAGCTAATCTTTAAATGCATTGTAAAATATGAATATATTTTAAGCAACATGTTTAAAATAGCTACTAATGTCATTTTCACTTTGTACTCCCTCTGGCCATTTTATTTTTTTGGGCTTATGTCCATTTTAAATATATTTTTTTAAGTTTTAAATTTGGTATATAATATATGTCATCTTAAAAAGGTCAAGAAGGTATTAATTATTTAATTTCAAATTTACGATTGTTCTAATAATTCATCTATCAAAATTTTTATTTACATCTTTGAAGTGAGAAACGACAATTGAGGATCCCTCTTTCATACACAATACAATAGTATCCATAATATAATTATTAAAAATTTTGTTTATGGGGGATATTATTCTCCCGATAATTTTTTTTTTATTATATTAGTTTTGTCATATGTGGGTCAATTGACCTAACCATATTAAATATTGCATATTTTTTAGTATATTTTTTTTGTTGTCTAATTTGTCATCATTCAAAATTTACTTTATTAGCTTCCGCATAACGCCTTATTTCACTCCCAAGAGAAATAGCTATAAGCCCCATTTTCTTGAAATGAGATTCACATTAATATTCCATTTGAGGCCGTTTTGTGATTCACCAGCTTCACTATAGGTTAATTTGAATCTTGTTTATTAGTATTGTATTAGACTATCCGATAATATTTCATACTTCATCTCTAATTAAGAAATTAAAGAAAACTTTTAAACTTTAATGTCTGATATACATAATGTTTCAAAATTATCTTTTAATTCAGTGGAGGTAATTTTATATCGGGGAAAAAACATAACTAGACAATATCTAAGAAAACTTTACAAAATCCTAGCAACAATAAGTAATTAACAAACACGGCAACTAATTATCTACATTTCTGGCCGAAACATTTAAAGCTACACCAATTCAATTCCTAAATTATCGCCCATAATATCATATCATCTCCCATAACGGCTAAGTATAATGTGGCAAGACATATCATATAAAAATCAAGAATCATTTTACCGAGAATCTATAATGCATTATCAAAATTGACATCCCATTCATTCCTTTGATATGTCTTTCTTCTACAATGCAAACACAGACTACAATCATCTATTTATACTTCAATTATCATATTATTGTTGTTTCATAACCTAATAAATAATTAATTTTAATAATAAATATTCGTGGTTTAAAGCAAGTATATCTATATATACACACAGACTCTATTATTTACATATTACTATTATATGCTATGTATATTTATACATATATAATATATTACTATTAACTACATCATTATAAGTGGTATATCCATATTATACAATAATTTGAACATAAGTTTTTAATCATACATTGATTGACTAGATGAATATATATACGATATATATTCGACATATACTAAATTTCATAATTTGCTTTGACGTATATTTAGTAAATACATGATGAATAATATTGTTATATGAGCATATTAAAAAAATATACAACTTATTTTTGGAGTATATTAAATTATCGGACAACAATTCTTTAATACGAGTACAAATGATTTTGTTTGTTACAAAACACATATATACAATGGTACACAATTAAAAAACAGAAGATATTTTCAAAAATTACATTTTGGTAAACAGTAATAATACATAAGATTATAATTCAACCACATCAAATATACATAGTAAAATTTATACAATCGAAGCAAAATTCTTGAACAAAATCTTCAAAGGAATTGAAAAATGATTGGGGTCGTTTTGGTGCTCGCATGCATCCTTCTATTTGTTCGAACTTTTGAGAACCAAGACTTCTTTTTCTTTTAGTTTTCTTCTCTCTCTAGTCTCGATCTATATCTATCTTTTTGTTTTGTGCGAGGTCTGTTACTGAAATGAAATGCAGCCATGGTTTCCTTGTTTCTTTTTTCTCTTGCGAACCTGCTGAAATTTAGAATAGAAAATAAAAGGAAAGAGAGTGTGAAAAGATAAATATGGATCCTATGATTTGTGCATTCTGTTACTCATTAATTGTGTGCATAATTTTTGTAATATGCTAATATTGTAAAAAAATATGCTATTTATGGAATAAACAAGAAAATGATATCATTTTCTTAAATAGTTTTTAAAAGATGCTTATCCGTGTATTTTTGTGTTTTATATTCTACTCTTTTCATTTTCTCTCTAATTATAAAATAAATTACCATTAAGTGGGATTCAAAAGACATGTCATTAAAGATAAAATGAGATTGCTAAACTTAAATAACTTTCAATAAGAGAAAGATGTATTCCGAAATTAAATTCTTCCCCTGTCTTAAACTTTTTTTTCTTAATGGATCAAGGGAGAAAAAAAAGAAGCTTTTTTAGTATTGTAGTTGAATGTGGAGGGGGGTTCATTTTTCATTTTTCTCCTTCGTATTGAATTATTCCATCAATTGAATTACGCATTATATTTCAAATAAGTTAAACTTTTCAAACCGAAAAAGATGCACTTAAAAAAGACAAAACATAGAGGAAAGAAATTGTCCGGTTAGAATTTTTTTTTCCTTTCTCGTGTAAGAAACACTTTTCTGGTAACGTGGATATCAAATATTATTGAGCAAAATTCATTTATAGCTCATCGGTCCAAACATATATTATCCGATAGTCCAAAATTGCAATATACATTTTATAGCCCAAAAGTAATTCTAATGGCTAGCCACAACGTCAACAAGCTGAGAAGAAAGAGAGTTGAGTTCATCGGTAGATTTGGATTTGAGAAAAATGAGCAACTGGTCACGGGTCGGACCATTTGAACCCGCTGCTATTAGACCCAACACTACGTGGATCAACAAAGGAAAAAGACCATGTTGTTGTCCCCTTTAGTTAACATTGAAATTTTGCTGGAGGTGTACTGTGATTCTTCATTATTAGTCGAAGATCATTCTCCAATCCCACTTTACCCAAAAGAAAAAAGAGGATTTGAGTCTTGTAAGGAAGAACCCAAACAGATGATTTCTTGGGCTCAGTTGCTGGTTTTGGTTCCATGTTAAGGGAGATGTGGTCCTTTGAATCTTGGTGCAGAGAGTTTGAAGAAACTGGAAAAGAAAAGTAAGTAATTATAAGGGGCTTCTTTTTCTTTTTCCTCTTTGTTATTTTACTCAGATTTTACATCTCTAGATTCGCTCCATTTTCTTTTACTGTGTGCTGCTGACTGTTTGTCTGAAAATATGGTACTATTTGTTTGGTAGTTTAGTGGATGCAACGTTTACACTGATCTCTCCTTTTTCATTTATCTTCAGTTTTGATTTTCTTTTTTTGTTTCTCACTAAGGGCCTGTTTGGTCATTAAAACAAATTCACTTTTTTTTTTCCGGAAAATTTTCACATTCTTTCAGAATTAGTCTTTGGCCATATATACAAAATAGACTGTCACTATACAAAAAATATAGCTAGTGAACCAGTGTCTCTGATGAGATTTAGCATTTCCCCAGTTGCAGACACGTGGGAACTTAGAGCAGTAATCCATTAAACTTGGACGAGCAATGTCAATGTGTTCAAGACACCATACCTATTCAAATTACAGTGAGGACTTGAGTTTTCAGTTTGGAGTTAATAAAGTGGATACAATGTATATTTGTCATAAATGTTGAAATTGTCAAAAGTCCCACATCGGGGGATGACAATTTTGAATGGGAATTTCACTCTATAAAAGGAGCCCTAATGTTTAGGATTTAAGTACACCTCTCATTTGCCTTTTATCTTCTTAAGGCATTTGTATCTTCTCTCTTTAGTATTATTTCACTTGTAATTTTGGAGTGGAATAAAATATTGATTGTGTCCGAGGAAGTAGGCAAAATTGGCCGAACCTTCGTAAATTCTGGTGTTCTTTTATTGTTGTCTTATTGTCTTGTTTATTATTTAGTGGTTGTCATAATTTTTGGTATAGTAGTTGTGACTCATTCACACTATATACATTTGGCTTCCGCAACAATTGGTATCAGAGCCAAGGTACTGTCTAAGTATGCTCTGTGGTTGCAGCATAGTCTGATCTTCCACATCAGAAAAGATCTATCTTGGTAACTGAGTCAAGGTTCTGTCTGAGTATGCTCTGTGGTTGCAGCTTAGTCTGATCTTCCACACCAGAAAGGAAATAATCTTGATTTGTGTCGTCAGCTAGCTACTAAATAATATTTGTGTCAAAATGGGAGACAGTAAACAAGAAGAATCTACATCAAGTGTCAATAATACGTCATCGTTGGCATCTTCGCTTATGACAAGAATTGTGTCAAATGCAAAATTTGCGGTAGAAATTTTTGACGGGTCAGGACATTTTGGGATGTGGCAGGGCGAGGTTCTAGATGTTCTTTTTCAACAAGGGCTAGATCTTGCCATTGAAGAAAAGAAGCCAGATGTTATTGGAGAAGAAGATTGGAAAATTATCAATCGTGTTGCTTGCGGTACCATTCGATCCTACCTTGCTAGAGAGCAGAAATATCCATACACAAAGGAAACTTCTGCAAGTAAATTATGGAAAGCACTGGAGGATAAATTTTTGAAGAAAAACAGTCAAAATAAATTGTACATGAAGAAGAGACTGTTTCGCTTTACCTATGTTCCCGGTACCACAATGAATGAACATATCACCAGTTTCAATAAGTTGGTCACAGATTTGCAAAATATGGATGCAACTTTTGATGATGGTGACTTGGCCTTGATGTTGTTGGGGTCACTTCCTAATGAGTACGAGCACCTTGAAACTACTCTACTCCATGGAAATGACGAAATTTCTCTCAGAGAAGTTTGTTCGGCTTTGTACAGCTATGAACAAAGAAAGGGAGAAAAACAGAAGGGCGGAGAAGGAGAAGCACTAATTGTGAGGGGTCGTCCTCAAAATCAAACGAGGGCTAAGAAGGGAAGATCCAAGTCGAGATCTAGACCCAGCAAAGATGAATGTGCCTTTTGTCGAGAAAAGGGGCACTGGAAGAAAGACTGTCCGAAGTTGAAGAATAAGGCCAGACATAACAATGGAAAGGCCATTATGGATTCAAATGTAGCTGATTGTGATGATTCAGACTTCTCATTAGTTACAACAGAGTTATCAACATCATCAGACATATGGTTGATGGACTCGGCTTGTAGCTATCATATGTGTCCCAACAAGGACTGGTTCGTGAATTTTCAAGAAGGAGAATATGGAGTCATCCACACAGCGGATAACAGCCCTCTTACCTCATATGGCATTGGTTCAATAAGATTAAGGAGCCATGATGGAATGATCAGAACATTAACAGATGTTCGATATGTACCGGGTTTGAAGAAGAATCTCATCTCTGTGGGAGCTCTAGAATCAAAAGGGTTCAAAATCATTGCAGAAAATGGAGTGATGAGAATATGCTCCGGTGCACTAGTGGTAATGAAGGCCAATCGGAAGAACAATAACATGTACTGCTATCGTGGTAGCACAGTTATTGGGACAGCAACAGTGACATCCAGTGATGACAAAGAGGCAGAAGCAACCAGGCTATGGCACATGCGCTTGGGACATGCTGGAGGGAAATCCTTGAAAGCTAATCAAGGATTGTTAAAAGGTGTAAAGACTTGCAACTTGGAGTTTTGCGAGCATTGTGTCAAAGGGAAACAGACAAGGGTTAAATTTGGTATAGCGATCCATAATACTAAAGGCATTTTGGATTATGTACACTCTGATGTTTGGGGTGCTTCCAAAACACCTTCATTGGGTGGGAAGCACTATTTTGTAACCTTTGTTGATGATTTTTCCCGAAGAGTGTGGGTGTATACAATGAAGAGGAAAGATGAAGTGTTGGGAACTTTTCTCAAATGGAAAACGATGGTGGAGAATCAAACAGGCAGGAGGATTAAGTGTATTCGCACAGACAATGGAGGTGAATACAAAAATGATCATTTCAATAAGGTCTGTGAAAATGATGGCATCGTCCGACACTTCACTGTCAGACATACACCACAACAGTATGGAGTGGCAGAACGTATGAACCGGACTTTACTGGAGAAGGTACGGTGTATGTTGTCCAATGCTGGCTTGGGCAAAGAATTTTGGGCTGAGGCAATTACATATGCATGCCACCTCATTAATCGTCTACCATCTGCAGAGACAAGGAATATTATATTCAGCATAGATGTTACCTTTGATGAATCTGCCATAACAGATAAGGTGACAGTTGAATATGTCAAACAAACTGGTGGTGCATCAAAGCAGGTGGAGTTTGAGGGAAAATTTATTTTTCCTACACAAGAAGCAGAGGAGGAAACTCATGAAGATTACCCTCTGGAAAAAGAGCCAGTAGAGAGGGAGATTCCAACTCAGGAACCTCGACAACAACTTGAATCAATAGCAACCAGCAGGCCAAAAAGGACAATAACGAAACCTGTTCGTCTCATAGAGACGGTTGCTTGTGCAACCTCAATTGTAGCTGATGGTGTTCCTACCACTTATAAAGACGCAATCCAAAGTTCAGAAGAAGATAAGTGGAGGATTGCCATGAATGAAGAAATGCAGTCCCTTCATCAGAATCATACATGGAAATTGGCCAATCTCCCGAAGGGAAAGAAAGCAATTGGGTGCAAATGGGTATTTGCAAAGAAAGAAGGATTTCCTAACCAAGAAGATGTTCGCTACAAAGCAAGATTGGTGGCCAAAGGATATGCTCAAAAGGAGGGAATTGATTACAATGAAGTATTTTCTCCAGTTGTAAAACATTCCTCCATTAGAATTATGTTGGCTTTGGTAGCACAGTTGGATTTGGAACTAGTTCAGATGGATGTAAAAACTGCGTTTTTACATGGAAACTTGGAGGAGGAAATTTACATGACTCAGCCAGAAGGATTCAAAGTTGCTGGAAAAGAAAATATGGTATGCAAACTTGAAAAATCGTTGTACGGATTGAAACAATCTTCTAGACAATGGTACAAGCGATTTGACAAGTTTATGTTGCGGCAAGGGTACAAGAGAAGCAAATACGATCATTGTGTGTATTTGCGCAAACTTAATGATGGTTCCTTTGTATATCTTCTCCTATATGTTGATGATATGTTGATAACTTCCAAGAATTCGGAAGAAATTGATAAGTTGAAGATTCAACTGAAGGAGGAGTTCGAGATGAAGGATCTGGGTGAGGCAAAGAAAATTCTTGGCATGGAGATAATAAGAGATAAACGTTCAAAGAAACTCTGTTTATCTCAGAAAGAATATTTGAAGAGAGTACTAAAGCGTTTTGGCATAGATAAGAAGACTAAGCCAATTAGTACGCCACTTGCTCCCCATTTTAAGCTAAGTACTACTATGTCGCCAAAGGATGAAACTGAACAGGAGTATATGTCAAGGGTACCATACGCAAATGTTGTTGGTAGCTTGATGTATGCAATGGTTTGTACGAGACCTGACATTTCACAAGCCGTTGGAGTTATTAGCAGATATATGCATAATCCAGGAAAGGAGCATTGGCAAGCTGTGAAGTGGATTCTACGGTATATTCATAGTACTGTAGATGTTGGGTTAGTTTTTGAGCAGGAAGGCAATCGGTCTGTAGTTGGATATTGTGACTCAGATTTTGCGGGTGATCTGGACAAACGAAGGTCAACTACTGGTTATGTGTTTACTTTTGCAAAGGCACCAGTTAGTTGGAAGTCTACTTTGCAGTCAACAGTTGCTTTGTCTACAACAGAGGCAGAGTACATGGCTATTACAGAGGCTGTGAAGGAGGCAATTTGGCTTCAAGGATTGCTAAAGGAGCTTGGTATTGAACACAAAAATATTACAATTTTTTGTGATAGTCAAAGTGCTATTCAATTAGCGAAGAACCAAGTTTATCATGCAAGGACGAAGCACATTGATGTTCGGTATCATTTCGTACGAGAAATCATAGAAGAAGGTGGAGTCACGGTGAAGAAAATTCATACTACGGAGAACCCTGCTGATATGCTGACAAAGGTGGTGACTGCGGTCAAGTTTCAACATTGTTTGGATTTGATCAACATTGTTGAACACTAAAGATTGAAGATGAAGACACAACCAAAATTTGTTTTTGAGAGAAAATTGAAGATGTGGAATTTTGCCAAGGTGGAGATTTGTTGAAATTGTCAAAAGTCCCACATCGGGGGATGACAATTTTGAATGGGAATTTCACTCTATAAAAGGAGCCCTAATGTTTAGGATTTAAGTACACCTCTCATTTGCCTTTTATCTTCTTAAGGCATTTGTATCTTCTCTCTTTAGTATTATTTCACTTGTAATTTTGGAGTGGAATAAAATATTGATTGTGTCCGAGGAAGTAGGCAAAATTGGCCGAACCTTGTAAATTCTGGTGTTCTTTTATTGTTGTCTTATTGTCTTGTTTATTATTTAGTGGTTGTCATAATTTTTGGTATAGTAGTTGTGACTCATTCACACTATATACATTTGGCTTCCGCAACAATAAATACTTCTTGTGAAATATTCATCAAATGAAACAGTCAAACAGAGCTGTTCCATAGGTAACACACAAATTAGTTGAGTTTACTAAAGTAAATATTAGAGATTGTTAAACTTACTTGAAGAAAAATAAGACAACCTCCAACATATTGCACTTTTTCCTTCTTTCTCCTATACAACCAGTGAAATACATCTGCAAGAACAGCTGCTCCCCATGCAAATTTACTCACTTTATCAAGGTTTTCGAGAAGATAAAGGTACCGGGAATCAACTTTACCACTCGTACTTGGGAAAAGAAAAGTTCCAAACATGAATAATAAGAATGTCCTCACAAAATCATCATTGTTGGTCTCAGCAAGAGAATCAAGTCTTTGTTCTAATGATGCAACAGTGATTTTTCTATTCCACAGGGCAACACCATATCCTCTTTCTAGATCCAAGAAAGGTGTATCTGCTAGTAGAACTACTGGATTTCCTGTGACTCGTAATCCCAAGATCAATGCAACATCCAAGAGAGAAATGGTTATTTCACCCGGAGAAAGTACAAAAGCACGCTTCTCATAATCCCATCTTTCCATCAGTTCAACTAATAGGTTTTTAGAAAGCATCTGATCTGGAATGAGGAGCAAACTGCCAAATCCAGTCCTACTTATAGCATCCTTCTGACTACCGGTCAACTTGTTAACGCGCTTTATAAAGGATGGCAAAGAGAACCTAGTGCTGAAGTTTCTGACCTGAAAAGGATACAACTTTCATTAAATTTGTAGAAATGTGCTCAATTGTCTTTCACATTGATGTATACAAACTTATTGAACATCTGAAAGCCACTGGTATGAAGCATAAGAAAAGTAGGACGCTGTTAGAGTTGCATTAGGAATATTTAGTATTTGGATACCTGATAGGCCTATTATTATTAAAGCACATAATAGGCCTAAAATCCATGGACATTCTAAAGAAATGAAGAGATAATAAGTTAAAGAAGCTCCAATTAATTCTCTACAATTGGAAAGTCCTTGTTAAGATGGTTATTACTGATGATCGGATATTCTTGACTACATATCCCATACGAAAAATGTTACTATATAGATTGTAATAATGGAGTGAAATATTTATAAAAGACTTCAAGTTCAACTGATAATAGGCTCGTTGTATTCCAAAGGAGCGTTATCCGCTAACCTCATAGACAGGCAATTGCAATCGTATCACGCCTCAAGCCTTTCCTTCCTTCTTTCGTCATCTATTCTCTAGGGAAAAAAAACACCAGAGCAACATGGCAACTACAAATAGGGAGCTCGAAATAACAATTGTTAAGTCAACCGAATGAGAAAGTTATGTAGGACGGAAGCCATTTTCCAAGTAAAATATTTTCCATCAAAAAGGAAACATGACTCCTCACTTATGGGCGAATAGTTTTCTTACAATTATCTTAACTTTTTAACAAGCACTTACATATTTTTGTTTTCAACAATTTCATCAAAGCACTCTCCAATTTGCTAATAATATTATTAATCTCTATAATTTTTCTGGAAAATATTTTCCACTCACCAACCAAATACTCTTTGATAATATTTGATTGGAGAATAAATACAAATACACTCTAGGTCTTGTACGATTATTCACCAAATTTTACACTAAACCAGACTCCTAAAAATGATTTTCCCAAAGTAAAACATTTTTTCGCCAATACCAAAACACATAAAAAGTGAACTGAAATTCTGATGCGGGAAAATAGGAATAAATTGATGGTGGATAAGATGACATACCCCTGGTTTCTGAACCAATGAATGTCTCATATTTCTCTTCGGATCATGTCACAAATCACAATGAAGAAGAACAAGCAGAATTACAGGTAGCCTGGGAATTTTTTCACTCTAAGAGAAACAGAGAAAGGGTTTAGACTTTCCAGAAGGAGAAGCTTGCTGAAGAAGCTGTCAAAAGGCGCCAAAAACAAAAGAAGTAGAAAGCGGGCTCATTTAGGACCGTTTGGAAATGGATTCCCAAATATTTTTTGAAAAGATTGATTTGGATAAAGTTTGATTTGAAATTGAAAATGTGTTAGACATGAATTTTGGGGTGAGTTTTGATATGTTAAAATTTTTTCCTTTTTCTTTTTTTCAGCTAGAAAGTTTCAAATGGTCATGATTTGATCAAAAAGAGGTCTTAAGCATTTGAAGTTTTGGTTTTAAATCTTCCAAAAATTAGGTTAATTCTATAAAAATGCGTATTTGAATTTTTTCCCTCAAAACTTATGGCCAAACGCCTACTTAGTTAGCGGCCCAAAAGCTCACGTGAGATGGAAATGCGGGCGTGATTAGAAAGTTATCGGTCCGTTGGTCGTGGACTTGCGGGACTTTATTACACTTCCCTTTGTACTTGAGCGAAGTATACCAATTGCCCGTTGTTTAAAATATACCAATAGTTTATAATATATTTAAAGATTAATCAAATTTATTTAAATTTTAGGACTAAGTATCCTGAATTTTGAGTTGTTATTTAAAATTCAGGACTAAAAATCCTAAATTTCTGAACTGTTAATTTAAAATTCAAAACATAAAATTCAAATTTTTTGATATAATTTTTGAACTTTAGGACAAGATATCGTGAAGCCTTGAGGTTTAAACTTAGGGATGTCATGTCCTAAAATTTAAACGAGTTAGCTAATCTTTAAATGCATTGTAAAATATGAATATATTTTAAGCAACATGTTTAAAATAGCTACTAATGTCATTTTCACTTTGTACTCCCTCTGGCCATTTTATTTTTTTGGGCTTATGTCCATTTTAAATATATTTTTTTAAGTTTTAAATTTGGTATATAATATATGTCATCTTAAAAAGGTCAAGAAGGTATTAATTATTTAATTTCAAATTTACGATTGTTCTAATAATTCATCTATCAAAATTTTTATTTACATCTTTGAAGTGAGAAACGACAATTGAGGATCCCTCTTTCATACACAATACAATAGTATCCATAATATAATTATTAAAAATTTTGTTTATGGGGGATATTATTCTCCCGATAATTTTTTTTTTATTATATTAGTTTTGTCATATGTGGGTCAATTGACCTAACCATATTAAATATTGCATATTTTTTAGTATATTTTTTTTGTTGTCTAATTTGTCATCATTCAAAATTTACTTTATTAGCTTCCGCATAACGCCTTATTTCACTCCCAAGAGAAATAGCTATAAGCCCCATTTTCTTGAAATGAGATTCACATTAATATTCCATTTGAGGCCGTTTTGTGATTCACCAGCTTCACTATAGGTTAATTTGAATCTTGTTTATTAGTATTGTATTAGACTATCCGATAATATTTCATACTTCATCTCTAATTAAGAAATTAAAGAAAACTTTTAAACTTTAATGTCTGATATACATAATGTTTCAAAATTATCTTTTAATTCAGTGGAGGTAATTTTATATCGGGGAAAAAACATAACTAGACAATATCTAAGAAAACTTTACAAAATCCTAGCAACAATAAGTAATTAACAAACACGGCAACTAATTATCTACATTTCTGGCCGAAACATTTAAAGCTACACCAATTCAATTCCTAAATTATCGCCCATAATATCATATCATCTCCCATAACGGCTAAGTATAATGTGGCAAGACATATCATATAAAAATCAAGAATCATTTTACCGAGAATCTATAATGCATTATCAAAATTGACATCCCATTCATTCCTTTGATATGTCTTTCTTCTACAATGCAAACACAGACTACAATCATCTATTTATACTTCAATTATCATATTATTGTTGTTTCATAACCTAATAAATAATTAATTTTAATAATAAATATTCGTGGTTTAAAGCAAGTATATCTATATATACACACAGACTCTATTATTTACATATTACTATTATATGCTATGTATATTTATACATATATAATATATTACTATTAACTACATCATTATAAGTGGTATATCCATATTATACAATAATTTGAACATAAGTTTTTAATCATACATTGATTGACTAGATGAATATATATACGATATATATTCGACATATACTAAATTTCATAATTTGCTTTGACGTATATTTAGTAAATACATGATGAATAATATTGTTATATGAGCATATTAAAAAAATATACAACTTATTTTTGGAGTATATTAAATTATCGGACAACAATTCTTTAATACGAGTACAAATGATTTTGTTTGTTACAAAACACATATATACAATGGTACACAATTAAAAAACAGAAGATATTTTCAAAAATTACATTTTGGTAAACAGTAATAATACATAAGATTATAATTCAACCACATCAAATATACATAGTAAAATTTATACAATCGAAGCAAAATTCTTGAACAAAATCTTCAAAGGAATTGAAAAATGATTGGGGTCGTTTTGGTGCTCGCATGCATCCTTCTATTTGTTCGAACTTTTGAGAACCAAGACTTCTTTTTCTTTTAGTTTTCTTCTCTCTCTAGTCTCGATCTATATCTATCTTTTTGTTTTGTGCGAGGTCTGTTACTGAAATGAAATGCAGCCATGGTTTCCTTGTTTCTTTTTTCTCTTGCGAACCTGCTGAAATTTAGAATAGAAAATAAAAGGAAAGAGAGTGTGAAAAGATAAATATGGATCCTATGATTTGTGCATTCTGTTACTCATTAATTGTGTGCATAATTTTTGTAATATGCTAATATTGTAAAAAAATATGCTATTTATGGAATAAACAAGAAAATGATATCATTTTCTTAAATAGTTTTTAAAAGATGCTTATCCGTGTATTTTTGTGTTTTATATTCTACTCTTTTCATTTTCTCTCTAATTATAAAATAAATTACCATTAAGTGGGATTCAAAAGACATGTCATTAAAGATAAAATGAGATTGCTAAACTTAAATAACTTTCAATAAGAGAAAGATGTATTCCGAAATTAAATTCTTCCCCTGTCTTAAACTTTTTTTTCTTAATGGATCAAGGGAGAAAAAAAAGAAGCTTTTTTAGTATTGTAGTTGAATGTGGAGGGGGGTTCATTTTTCATTTTTCTCCTTCGTATTGAATTATTCCATCAATTGAATTACGCATTATATTTCAAATAAGTTAAACTTTTCAAACCGAAAAAGATGCACTTAAAAAAGACAAAACATAGAGGAAAGAAATTGTCCGGTTAGAATTTTTTTTTCCTTTCTCGTGTAAGAAACACTTTTCTGGTAACGTGGATATCAAATATTATTGAGCAAAATTCATTTATAGCTCATCGGTCCAAACATATATTATCCGATAGTCCAAAATTGCAATATACATTTTATAGCCCAAAAGTAATTCTAATGGCTAGCCACAACGTCAACAAGCTGAGAAGAAAGAGAGTTGAGTTCATCGGTAGATTTGGATTTGAGAAAAATGAGCAACTGGTCACGGGTCGGACCATTTGAACCCGCTGCTATTAGACCCAACACTACGTGGATCAACAAAGGAAAAAGACCATGTTGTTGTCCCCTTTAGTTAACATTGAAATTTTGCTGGAGGTGTACTGTGATTCTTCATTATTAGTCGAAGATCATTCTCCAATCCCACTTTACCCAAAAGAAAAAAGAGGATTTGAGTCTTGTAAGGAAGAACCCAAACAGATGATTTCTTGGGCTCAGTTGCTGGTTTTGGTTCCATGTTAAGGGAGATGTGGTCCTTTGAATCTTGGTGCAGAGAGTTTGAAGAAACTGGAAAAGAAAAGTAAGTAATTATAAGGGGCTTCTTTTTCTTTTTCCTCTTTGTTATTTTACTCAGATTTTACATCTCTAGATTCGCTCCATTTTCTTTTACTGTGTGCTGCTGACTGTTTGTCTGAAAATATGGTACTATTTGTTTGGTAGTTTAGTGGATGCAACGTTTACACTGATCTCTCCTTTTTCATTTATCTTCAGTTTTGATTTTCTTTTTTTGTTTCTCACTAAGGGCCTGTTTGGTCATTAAAACAAATTCACTTTTTTTTTTCCGGAAAATTTTCACATTCTTTCAGAATTAGTCTTTGGCCATATATACAAAATAGACTGTCACTATACAAAAAATATAGCTAGTGAACCAGTGTCTCTGATGAGATTTAGCATTTCCCCAGTTGCAGACACGTGGGAACTTAGAGCAGTAATCCATTAAACTTGGACGAGCAATGTCAATGTGTTCAAGACACCATACCTATTCAAATTACAGTGAGGACTTGAGTTTTCAGTTTGGAGTTAATAAAGTGGATACAATGTATATTTGTCATAAATGTTGAAATTGTCAAAAGTCCCACATCGGGGGATGACAATTTTGAATGGGAATTTCACTCTATAAAAGGAGCCCTAATGTTTAGGATTTAAGTACACCTCTCATTTGCCTTTTATCTTCTTAAGGCATTTGTATCTTCTCTCTTTAGTATTATTTCACTTGTAATTTTGGAGTGGAATAAAATATTGATTGTGTCCGAGGAAGTAGGCAAAATTGGCCGAACCTTCGTAAATTCTGGTGTTCTTTTATTGTTGTCTTATTGTCTTGTTTATTATTTAGTGGTTGTCATAATTTTTGGTATAGTAGTTGTGACTCATTCACACTATATACATTTGGCTTCCGCAACAATTGGTATCAGAGCCAAGGTACTGTCTAAGTATGCTCTGTGGTTGCAGCATAGTCTGATCTTCCACATCAGAAAAGATCTATCTTGGTAACTGAGTCAAGGTTCTGTCTGAGTATGCTCTGTGGTTGCAGCTTAGTCTGATCTTCCACACCAGAAAGGAAATAATCTTGATTTGTGTCGTCAGCTAGCTACTAAATAATATTTGTGTCAAAATGGGAGACAGTAAACAAGAAGAATCTACATCAAGTGTCAATAATACGTCATCGTTGGCATCTTCGCTTATGACAAGAATTGTGTCAAATGCAAAATTTGCGGTAGAAATTTTTGACGGGTCAGGACATTTTGGGATGTGGCAGGGCGAGGTTCTAGATGTTCTTTTTCAACAAGGGCTAGATCTTGCCATTGAAGAAAAGAAGCCAGATGTTATTGGAGAAGAAGATTGGAAAATTATCAATCGTGTTGCTTGCGGTACCATTCGATCCTACCTTGCTAGAGAGCAGAAATATCCATACACAAAGGAAACTTCTGCAAGTAAATTATGGAAAGCACTGGAGGATAAATTTTTGAAGAAAAACAGTCAAAATAAATTGTACATGAAGAAGAGACTGTTTCGCTTTACCTATGTTCCCGGTACCACAATGAATGAACATATCACCAGTTTCAATAAGTTGGTCACAGATTTGCAAAATATGGATGCAACTTTTGATGATGGTGACTTGGCCTTGATGTTGTTGGGGTCACTTCCTAATGAGTACGAGCACCTTGAAACTACTCTACTCCATGGAAATGACGAAATTTCTCTCAGAGAAGTTTGTTCGGCTTTGTACAGCTATGAACAAAGAAAGGGAGAAAAACAGAAGGGCGGAGAAGGAGAAGCACTAATTGTGAGGGGTCGTCCTCAAAATCAAACGAGGGCTAAGAAGGGAAGATCCAAGTCGAGATCTAGACCCAGCAAAGATGAATGTGCCTTTTGTCGAGAAAAGGGGCACTGGAAGAAAGACTGTCCGAAGTTGAAGAATAAGGCCAGACATAACAATGGAAAGGCCATTATGGATTCAAATGTAGCTGATTGTGATGATTCAGACTTCTCATTAGTTACAACAGAGTTATCAACATCATCAGACATATGGTTGATGGACTCGGCTTGTAGCTATCATATGTGTCCCAACAAGGACTGGTTCGTGAATTTTCAAGAAGGAGAATATGGAGTCATCCACACAGCGGATAACAGCCCTCTTACCTCATATGGCATTGGTTCAATAAGATTAAGGAGCCATGATGGAATGATCAGAACATTAACAGATGTTCGATATGTACCGGGTTTGAAGAAGAATCTCATCTCTGTGGGAGCTCTAGAATCAAAAGGGTTCAAAATCATTGCAGAAAATGGAGTGATGAGAATATGCTCCGGTGCACTAGTGGTAATGAAGGCCAATCGGAAGAACAATAACATGTACTGCTATCGTGGTAGCACAGTTATTGGGACAGCAACAGTGACATCCAGTGATGACAAAGAGGCAGAAGCAACCAGGCTATGGCACATGCGCTTGGGACATGCTGGAGGAAAATCCTTGAAAGCTTTATCTAATCAAGGATTGTTAAAAGGCGTAAAGACTTGCAACTTGGAGTTTTGCGAGCATTGTGTCAAAGGAAAACAGACAAGGGTTAAATTTGGTACAGCGATCCATAATACTAAAGGCATTTTGGATTATGTACACTCTGATGTTTGGGGTGCTTCCAAAACACCTTCATTGGGTGGGAAGCACTATTTTGTAACCTTTGTTGATGATTTTTCCCGAAGAGTGTGGGTGTATACAATGAAGAGGAAAGATGAAGTGTTGGGAACTTTTCTCAAATGGAAAACGATGGTGGAGAATCAAACAGGCAGGAGGATTAAGTGTATTCGCACAGACAATGGAGGTGAATACAAAAATGATCATTTCAATAAGGTCTGTGAAAATGATGGCATCGTCCGACACTTCACTGTCAGACATACACCACAACAGTATGGAGTGGCAGAACGTATGAACCGGACTTTACTGGAGAAGGTACGGTGTATGTTGTCCAATGCTGGCTTGGGCAAAGAATTTTGGGCTGAGGCAATTACATATGCATGCCACCTCATTAATCGTCTACCATCTGCAGAGACAAGGAATATTATATTCAGCATAGATGTTACCTTTGATGAATCTGCCATAACAGATAAGGTGACAGTTGAATATGTCAAACAAACTGGTGGTGCATCAAAGCAGGTGGAGTTTGAGGGAAAATTTATTTTTCCTACACAAGAAGCAGAGGAGGAAACTCATGAAGATTACCCTCTGGAAAAAGAGCCAGTAGAAAGGGAGATTCCAACTCAGGAACCTCGACAACAACTTGAATCAATAGCAACCAGCAGGCCAAAAAGGACAATAACGAAACCTGTTCGTCTCATAGAGACGGTTGCTTGTGCAACCTCAATTGTAGCTGATGGTGTTCCTACCACTTATAAAGACGCAATCCAAAGTTCAGAAGAAGATAAGTGGAGGATTGCCATGAATGAAGAAATGCAGTCCCTTCATCAGAATCATACATGGAAATTGGCCAATCTCCCGAAGGGAAAGAAAGCAATTGGGTGCAAATGGGTATTTGCAAAGAAAGAAGGATTTCCTAACCAAGAAGATGTTCGCTACAAAGCAAGATTGGTGGCCAAAGGATATGCTCAAAAGGAGGGAATTGATTACAATGAAGTATTTTCTCCAGTTGTAAAACATTCCTCCATTAGAATTATGTTGGCTTTGGTAGCACAGTTGGATTTGGAACTAGTTCAGATGGATGTAAAAACTGCGTTTTTACATGGAAACTTGGAGGAGGAAATTTACATGACTCAGCCAGAAGGATTCAAAGTTGCTGGAAAAGAAAATATGGTATGCAAACTTGAAAAATCGTTGTACGGATTGAAACAATCTTCTAGACAATGGTACAAGCGATTTGACAAGTTTATGTTGCGGCAAGGGTACAAGAGAAGCAAATACGATCATTGTGTGTATTTGCGCAAACTTAATGATGGTTCCTTTGTATATCTTCTCCTATATGTTGATGATATGTTGATAACTTCCAAGAATTCGGAAGAAATTGATAAGTTGAAGATTCAACTGAAGGAGGAGTTCGAGATGAAGGATCTGGGTGAGGCAAAGAAAATTCTTGGCATGGAGATAATAAGAGATAAACGTTCAAAGAAACTCTGTTTATCTCAGAAAGAATATTTGAAGAGAGTACTAAAGCGTTTTGGCATAGATAAGAAGACTAAGCCAATTAGTACGCCACTTGCTCCCCATTTTAAGCTAAGTACTACTATGTCGCCAAAGGATGAAACTGAACAGGAGTATATGTCAAGGGTACCATACGCAAATGTTGTTGGTAGCTTGATGTATGCAATGGTTTGTACGAGACCTGACATTTCACAAGCCGTTGGAGTTATTAGCAGATATATGCATAATCCAGGAAAGGAGCATTGGCAAGCTGTGAAGTGGATTCTACGGTATATTCATAGTACTGTAGATGTTGGGTTAGTTTTTGAGCAGGAAGGCAATCGGTCTGTAGTTGGATATTGTGACTCAGATTTTGCGGGTGATCTGGACAAACGAAGGTCAACTACTGGTTATGTGTTTACTTTTGCAAAGGCACCAGTTAGTTGGAAGTCTACTTTGCAGTCAACAGTTGCTTTGTCTACAACAGAGGCAGAGTACATGGCTATTACAGAGGCTGTGAAGGAGGCAATTTGGCTTCAAGGATTGCTAAAGGAGCTTGGTATTGAACACAAAAATATTACAATTTTTTGTGATAGTCAAAGTGCTATTCAATTAGCGAAGAACCAAGTTTATCATGCAAGGACGAAGCACATTGATGTTCGGTATCATTTCGTACGAGAAATCATAGAAGAAGGTGGAGTCACGGTGAAGAAAATTCATACTACGGAGAACCCTGCTGATATGCTGACAAAGGTGGTGACTGCGGTCAAGTTTCAACATTGTTTGGATTTGATCAACATTGTTGAACACTAAAGATTGAAGATGAAGACACAACCAAAATTTGTTTTTGAGAGAAAATTGAAGATGTGGAATTTTGCCAAGGTGGAGATTTGTTGAAATTGTCAAAAGTCCCACATCGGGGGATGACAATTTTGAATGGGAATTTCACTCTATAAAAGGAGCCCTAATGTTTAGGATTTAAGTACACCTCTCATTTGCCTTTTATCTTCTTAAGGCATTTGTATCTTCTCTCTTTAGTATTATTTCACTTGTAATTTTGGAGTGGAATAAAATATTGATTGTGTCCGAGGAAGTAGGCAAAATTGGCCGAACCTTGTAAATTCTGGTGTTCTTTTATTGTTGTCTTATTGTCTTGTTTATTATTTAGTGGTTGTCATAATTTTTGGTATAGTAGTTGTGACTCATTCACACTATATACATTTGGCTTCCGCAACAATAAATACTTCTTGTGAAATATTCATCAAATGAAACAGTCAAACAGAGCTGTTCCATAGGTAACACACAAATTAGTTGAGTTTACTAAAGTAAATATTAGAGATTGTTAAACTTACTTGAAGAAAAATAAGACAACCTCCAACATATTGCACTTTTTCCTTCTTTCTCCTATACAACCAGTGAAATACATCTGCAAGAACAGCTGCTCCCCATGCAAATTTACTCACTTTATCAAGGTTTTCGAGAAGATAAAGGTACCGGGAATCAACTTTACCACTCGTACTTGGGAAAAGAAAAGTTCCAAACATGAATAATAAGAATGTCCTCACAAAATCATCATTGTTGGTCTCAGCAAGAGAATCAAGTCTTTGTTCTAATGATGCAACAGTGATTTTTCTATTCCACAGGGCAACACCATATCCTCTTTCTAGATCCAAGAAAGGTGTGTCTGCTAGTAGAACTACTGGATTTCCTGTGACTCGTAATCCCAAGATCAATGCAACATCCAAGAGAGATATGGTTATTTCACCCGGAGAAAGTACAAAAGCACGCTTCTCATAATCCCATCTTTCCATCAGTTCAACTAATAGGTTTTTAGAAAGCATCTGATCTGGAATGAGGAGCAAACTGCCAAATCCAGTCCTACTTATAGCATCCTTCTGACTACCGGTCAACTTGTTAACGCGCTTTATAAAGGATGGCAAAGAGAACCTAGTGCTGAAGTTTCTGACCTGAAAAGGATACAACTTTCATTAAATTTGTAGAAATGTGCTCAATTGTCTTTCACATTGATGTATACAAACTTATTGAACATCTGAAAGCCACTGGTATGAAGCATAAGAAAAGTAGGACGCTGTTAGAGTTGCATTAGGAATATTTAGTATTTGGATACCTGATAGGCCTATTATTATTAAAGCACATAATAGGCCTAAAATCCATGGACATTCTAAAGAAATGAAGAGATAATAAGTTAAAGAAGCTCCAATTAATTCTCTACAATTGGAAAGTCCTTGTTAAGATGGTTATTACTGATGATCGGATATTCTTGACTACATATCCCATACGAAAAATGTTACTATATAGATTGTAATAATGGAGTGAAATATTTATAAAAGACTTCAAGTTCAACTGATAATAGGCTCGTTGTATTCCAAAGGAGCGTTATCCGCTAACCTCATAGACAGGCAATTGCAATCGTATCACGCCTCAAGCCTTTCCTTCCTTCTTTCGTCATCTATTCTCTAGGGAAAAAAAACACCAGAGCAACATGGCAACTACAAATAGGGAGCTCGAAATAACAATTGTTAAGTCAACCGAATGAGAAAGTTATGTAGGACGGAAGCCATTTTCCAAGTAAAATATTTTCCATCAAAAAGGAAACATGACTCCTCACTTATGGGCGAATAGTTTTCTTACAATTATCTTAAC
Source organism: Nicotiana tomentosiformis (assembly GCF_000390325.3). Classification (NCBI taxonomy): domain Eukaryota; kingdom Viridiplantae; phylum Streptophyta; class Magnoliopsida; order Solanales; family Solanaceae; genus Nicotiana; species Nicotiana tomentosiformis. The sequence goes on from NC_090813.1 coordinate 26,169,487, forward strand.
TTTTTAACAAGCACTTACATATTTTTGTTTTCAACAATTTCATCAAAGCACTCTCCAATTTGCTAATAATATTATTAATCTCTATAATTTTTCTGGAAAATATTTTCCACTCACCAACCAAATACTCTTTGATAATATTTGATTGGAGAATAAATACAAATACACTCTAGGTCTTGTACGATTATTCACCAAATTTTACACTAAACCAGACTCCTAAAAATGATTTTCCCAAAGTAAAACATTTTTTCGCCAATACCAAAACACATAAAAAGTGAACTGAAATTCTGATGCGGGAAAATAGGAATAAATTGATGGTGGATAAGATGACATACCCCTGGTTTCTGAACCAATGAATGTCTCATATTTCTCTTCGGATCATGTCACAAATCACAATGAAGAAGAACAAGCAGAATTACAGGTAGCCTGGGAATTTTTTCACTCTAAGAGAAACAGAGAAAGGGTTTAGACTTTCCAGAAGGAGAAGCTTGCTGAAGAAGCTGTCAAAAGGCGCCAAAAACAAAAGAAGTAGAAAGCGGGCTCATTTAGGACCGTTTGGAAATGGATTCCCAAATATTTTTTGAAAAGATTGATTTGGATAAAGTTTGATTTGAAATTGAAAATGTGTTAGACATGAATTTTGGGGTGAGTTTTGATATGTTAAAATTTTTTCCTTTTTCTTTTTTTCAGCTAGAAAGTTTCAAATGGTCATGATTTGATCAAAAAGAGGTCTTAAGCATTTGAAGTTTTGGTTTTAAATCTTCCAAAAATTAGGTTAATTCTATAAAAATGCGTATTTGAATTTTTTCCCTCAAAACTTATGGCCAAACGCCTACTTAGTTAGCGGCCCAAAAGCTCACGTGAGATGGAAATGCGGGCGTGATTAGACAGTTATCGGTCCGTTGGTCGTGGACTTGCGGGACTTTATTACACTTCCCTTTGTACTTGAGCGAAGTATACCAATTGCCCGTTGTTTAAAATATACCAATAGTTTATAATATATTTAAAGATTAATCAAATTTATTTAAATTTTAGGACTAAGTATCCTGAATTTTGAGTTGTTATTTAAAATTCAGGACTAAAAATCCTAAATTTCTGAACTGTTAATTTAAAATTCAAAACATAAAATTCAAATTTTTTGATATAATTTTTGAACTTTAGGACAAGATATCGTGAAGCCTTGAGGTTTAAACTTAGGGATGTCATGTCCTAAAATTTAAACGAGTTAGCTAATCTTTAAATGCATTGTAAAATATGAATATATTTTAAGCAACATGTTTAAAATAGCTACTAATGTCATTTTCACTTTGTACTCCCTCTGGCCATTTTATTTTTTTGGGCTTATGTCCATTTTAAATATATTTTTTTAAGTTTTAAATTTGGTATATAATATATGTCATCTTAAAAAGGTCAAGAAGGTATTAATTATTTAATTTCAAATTTACGATTGTTCTAATAATTCATCTATCAAAATTTTTATTTACATCTTTGAAGTGAGAAACGACAATTGAGGATCCCTCTTTCATACACAATACAATAGTATCCATAATATAATTATTAAAAATTTTGTTTATGGGGGATATTATTCTCCCGATAATTTTTTTTTTATTATATTAGTTTTGTCATATGTGGGTCAATTGACCTAACCATATTAAATATTGCATATTTTTTAGTATATTTTTTTTGTTGTCTAATTTGTCATCATTCAAAATTTACTTTATTAGCTTCCGCATAACGCCTTATTTCACTCCCAAGAGAAATAGCTATAAGCCCCATTTTCTTGAAATGAGATTCACATTAATATTCCATTTGAGGCCGTTTTGTGATTCACCAGCTTCACTATAGGTTAATTTGAATCTTGTTTATTAGTATTGTATTAGACTATCCGATAATATTTCATACTTCATCTCTAATTAAGAAATTAAAGAAAACTTTTAAACTTTAATGTCTGATATACATAATGTTTCAAAATTATCTTTTAATTCAGTGGAGGTAATTTTATATCGGGGAAAAAACATAACTAGACAATATCTAAGAAAACTTTACAAAATCCTAGCAACAATAAGTAATTAACAAACACGGCAACTAATTATCTACATTTCTGGCCGAAACATTTAAAGCTACACCAATTCAATTCCTAAATTATCGCCCATAATATCATATCATCTCCCATAACGGCTAAGTATAATGTGGCAAGACATATCATATAAAAATCAAGAATCATTTTACCGAGAATCTATAATGCATTATCAAAATTGACATCCCATTCATTCCTTTGATATGTCTTTCTTCTACAATGCAAACACAGACTACAATCATCTATTTATACTTCAATTATCATATTATTGTTGTTTCATAACCTAATAAATAATTAATTTTAATAATAAATATTCGTGGTTTAAAGCAAGTATATCTATATATACACACAGACTCTATTATTTACATATTACTATTATATGCTATGTATATTTATACATATATAATATATTACTATTAACTACATCATTATAAGTGGTATATCCATATTATACAATAATTTGAACATAAGTTTTTAATCATACATTGATTGACTAGATGAATATATATACGATATATATTCGACATATACTAAATTTCATAATTTGCTTTGACGTATATTTAGTAAATACATGATGAATAATATTGTTATATGAGCATATTAAAAAAATATACAACTTATTTTTGGAGTATATTAAATTATCGGACAACAATTCTTTAATACGAGTACAAATGATTTTGTTTGTTACAAAACACATATATACAATGGTACACAATTAAAAAACAGAAGATATTTTCAAAAATTACATTTTGGTAAACAGTAATAATACATAAGATTATAATTCAACCACATCAAATATACATAGTAAAATTTATACAATCGAAGCAAAATTCTTGAACAAAATCTTCAAAGGAATTGAAAAATGATTGGGGTCGTTTTGGTGCTCGCATGCATCCTTCTATTTGTTCGAACTTTTGAGAACCAAGACTTCTTTTTCTTTTAGTTTTCTTCTCTCTCTAGTCTCGATCTATATCTATCTTTTTGTTTTGTGCGAGGTCTGTTACTGAAATGAAATGCAGCCATGGTTTCCTTGTTTCTTTTTTCTCTTGCGAACCTGCTGAAATTTAGAATAGAAAATAAAAGGAAAGAGAGTGTGAAAAGATAAATATGGATCCTATGATTTGTGCATTCTGTTACTCATTAATTGTGTGCATAATTTTTGTAATATGCTAATATTGTAAAAAAATATGCTATTTATGGAATAAACAAGAAAATGATATCATTTTCTTAAATAGTTTTTAAAAGATGCTTATCCGTGTATTTTTGTGTTTTATATTCTACTCTTTTCATTTTCTCTCTAATTATAAAATAAATTACCATTAAGTGGGATTCAAAAGACATGTCATTAAAGATAAAATGAGATTGCTAAACTTAAATAACTTTCAATAAGAGAAAGATGTATTCCGAAATTAAATTCTTCCCCTGTCTTAAACTTTTTTTTTTTAATGGATCAAGGGAGAAAAAAAAGAAGCTTTTTTAGTATTGTAGTTGAATGTGGAGGGGGGTTCATTTTTCATTTTTCTCCTTCGTATTGAATTATTCCATCAATTGAATTACGCATTATATTTCAAATAAGTTAAACTTTTCAAACCGAAAAAGATGCACTTAAAAAAGACAAAACATAGAGGAAAGAAATTGTCCGGTTAGAATTTTTTTTTCCTTTCTCGTGTAAGAAACACTTTTCTGGTAACGTGGATATCAAATATTATTGAGCAAAATTCATTTATAGCTCATCGGTCCAAACATATATTATCCGATAGTCCAAAATTGCAATATACATTTTATAGCCCAAAAGTAATTCTAATGGCTAGCCACAACGTCAACAAGCTGAGAAGAAAGAGAGTTGAGTTCATCGATAGATTTGGATTTGAGGAAAATGAGCAACTGGTCACGGGTCGGACCATTTGAACCCGCTGCTATTAGACCCAACACTACGTGGATCAACAAAGGAAAAAGACCATGTTGTTGTCCCCTTTAGTTAACATTGAAATTTTGCTGGAGGTATACTGTGATTCTTCATTATTAGTCGAAGATCATTCTCCAATCCCACTTTACCCAAAAGAAAAAAGAGGATTTGAATCTTGTAAGGAAGAACCCAAACAGATGATTTCTTGGGCTCAGTTGCTGGTTTTGGTTCCATGTTAAGGGAGATGTGGTCCTTTGAATCTTGATGCAGAGAGTTTGAAGAAACTGGAAAAGAAAAGTTAGTAATTATAAGGGGCTTCTTTTTCTTTTTCCTCTTTGTTATTTTACTCAGATTTTACATCTCTAGATTCGCTCCATTTTGTTTTACTGTGTGCTGCTGACTGTTTGTCTGAAAATATGGTACTATTTATTTGGTAGTTTGGTGGATCCCAACGTTTACACTGATCTCTCCTTTTTCATTTATCTTCAGTTTTGATTTTCTTTTTTTTGTTTCTCTCTAAGGGCCTGTTTGGTGATTAAAACAAATTCACTTTTTTTTTCCGGAAAATTTTCACATTCTTTCAGAATTAGTCTTTGGACATATATACAACATATATACAAAATAGACTGTTACTATACAAAAAATATACAAAATAGACTGTCACTATACAAAAAATATACAAAATAGACTGTTACTATACAAAATATATACTAAATAGACCGTCACTATACAAAATATATACTACATAGACTGTCACTATACAACATATATACAAAATAGACTGTCACTATACAAAAAATATACAAAATAGACTGTTACTATATAAAAGATATACAAAATAGACATTTCGGGCTATTAGATGTAATATATTTGGGCCGAAGGGCCATTTCGTATAAGTAGGAAAAAATATGGGCTATTAAAATTTTGAGGGGATATAGAGGGTAGTTTTCTCAATATTATTCATCTTGTATTAGTTGACCCACATATCAGCTATCCATATTGTCACGGCCCAAAATCCCACTACAGGCGTCGTGATGACACTTAGTCTCTAAGACTAAGTAAGCCAATTTTTAATAACAATTCAAGCCCTTTTTTTTGATAATCGAAACCAACAACGGAAATAATTATAACAACCTCCCAAGACTGGTAATACTGAACCACAAACTCTAACTGAATACATGAAATGATCTCAAGGATCAAATATACAATACTGTTCGAATAATAGTTAACAGTACAATAAAATGGGAAGACTCCAAGGGACTGCGACGACCAAGCAGTTCTATCTTGAATCCCTGTGATCAACACACTAACTCTGCCCGAATCGGATATCTCCAATACCTGGCTCTGCACAAAAATGTGCAGAAGTATAATATGAGTACACCATAGACGGTACCCAATAAGTATCAAGACTAACCTCGGTGGAATAGTGACAAGGTACAGTCAAGACACTTACTAGTCAAATAACCTGTGCAATATAGCATACAAAATAATAGAAAATAACTACCAGTGATGGCAACAATAATCAACTTGTGACATAAACATCAAGGCAACAGGAACACCATAAATATTGCTCAAACGAATAATAAACACAAGTACAACTAATTAATCAAGTCCTTCAAAATATACATCTTTTATCTATAAGTTTTTCAAATAAAAACCTTTAGAATGTAATCCGTACAATTAAATATATCCCGAATATACTTCCTTCAAATAAATATCTTTCAAATATAATTCTTTCAAGTAAATATCTTTCGAATATAATTTTTTCAAATAAATATCTTACGAATATAATTCTTTCAAATAAATATCTTTCAAATATAATTCTTTCAAGTAAATATCTTTCGAATATAATTCTTTCAAGTAAATATCTTTCGAATATAATTCCTTCAAGTAAATACCTTTCGAATGTAATTCTTTCAAGTAAATATCTTTCGAATATAATTCTTTCAAGTAAATACCTTTCGAATATAATTCTCTCAAGTAAAAGTCACCATGTGACACCTCATTTAACTTTCCTGGTGTGAGAAATATATTCAAGATATCACATCAAATGGCACGGTAACACTTTCGTGCATTTATCTCATTAAATTCATAACTTTCCTGGTGTGAATAATATATTCAACATATCACATCGAATGACACTGTAGTACCTTCGTGCACTTGTCTCATTCTCATCCAATATATATATATATATATATATATATATATATATATATATAGAGAGAGAGAGAGAGAGAGAGAGAGAGAGAGAGAGAGAGATCAAATTAATTAGCACGACAACACCCTTCGTGCATTTATCTCTTTCTCATAGAGCATACATATAACAATACCAACTAGGTGGGAGAATGACAATAACAATAAAAAGAAATAAAGTGGGAGACACACATGAAGCAACAACGACTACAAGTCATATAGAAAACATAGGTGCACAATAACAGCTCAAGATAATGGCATGAATGTATACACAACGAAAAGATATCACAATATAATGTATGTCTCTTGTCCTCACCTGCACGGAAACACCCTTCGTGCCATGAACATATGATAATATAGAAACAATGGCACGACATCACCCTTCGTGCTTTTACTCTCATCCTCACTTGATAATATAAATAAAATTGCACGGCATTATTCTTCGTGCATATTAAGAATGGCACGGCATCACCCTTCGTGCTTTACCCTCTCAAATGACACGGCATCACCCTTCGTGCTTTACACTCTCAAATGGCACGACATCACCCTTCGTGCTTTACACTCTTCCTTACCAAGTACATGTATATCATTAACAATCAAGGTAGGAAGCATAAATAACATCAATGAGAGTATTTAAACAACACAATACAACAATTCATATCACAATTTGCCCATCTGCCACAACCAACTCCAAAGATACAACAAAAATTAATTAATTTTATAGCAAATAGCCCAAGGTTCCACACAACTTATATAAAACCTCAAAAATAACAACAGAGATGGAAAAGTAACTCAGCATAGGATAACACCTTCTTAAATCCAAATTCTTGATAAATATATTAACGCCTCTTTTTAATCTTATTTAATTAATTATTTACAGATGAAAAATCCATAATGAAATTAATTTCAAGATATATCGAATCAACAAACACACAGAATTCACATAAAATCCAAGTGGTAATCACCCAAAATTATCATTTAAAATTCAAACTTGACAAACAAGAAATGAGGAATGACAAATAAAGGATTTAATAAGAGCCAACAATTTCCAATTTAATACATAAAGGCGTCTATGAATTTTAACCGATATAATTTGCACATATAAACTAAGTACGTACTCGTAACCTCGCGTACATGGTTTTCACTTACACAATTTTCACATAAGACTCAATGCTTAAGGGGTAATTTTCCCACTCCAGGTTAGGCAAGATACTTACCTCGACGAAACTAAGTCAATGCTTTAAATGATCTTCGCGAGTGAAGCCACCTCCGGACGGCTCAAATCTGAAATTCGCCCCTTAATAATATTACGATGGTCCACCACACTAAACAAATTTCAATCTACAATAATGCAACACAATTGCACCAATATTAGTAACAAATTTTCAGATTTTTGGTCATTTAGGCATTTTATCAAACACCTAGAGTACATAGCATTTTACTACCTCTAGTAATGGTGTTCCCACCAACAAGAGATACTAAGCCATCCTTTGTATACAAATAACCTTCTTTAGCACCATTAAAATCATCAATGAACTCACATCCACCCAATTGTTGCTAATTAATTCATTACAAAATCTCTACAACATCCAATAATCTAGTTTTTTAAGTATTTATGGCTTTCAAGCACCATCCAATAAGTATTAATACTTATTTCTTGTTCACATACTCATAATAAATCCATACATGTAAGTCTAAGGGTGAAGGATTACCTTTTTGGAAGAAATCTTGCAAAAATCCTCTATTGAGTTCTTGAAGAAATTCCTTAAAAATCTAAGTATTTCATGTATAGATTTCATCAATACTAGTGTAGAAATGATGGAATTTTATACCAAGATAATGGGGATTGCTTACCTTGAAGAATAGAGGAGTTGGTGGTCTTGAGTGAGTGGAGAAGAGCTCCAAAATTTGTCCAAATGAACCCCGAAATTGTATCTATAGGCCTAGATTTCTGGGTTTCGGATGTTGCCCCGGATGCTATGGCAGCACTTCACTGCCAGCCCTTCTTTCGGATGCGGCCCCGGATACTTCGCATCCGTAGTCTCCTCTGCCAGGCTTTGGTAATTTGGTCATAACGTCTCGTAGAAATATCCAAATAACGAACAGTTTGAAGCGTTAGAAACTAGACTCGATGATCTTTAATTTGATAGGTTGTTCATCACATAACTTCATATATATATATATATATATATATGTAGATACTCCTGTCCTAAGTTAGGTCTTGTACCGAAACATAACAAATCGATCCGGAATGACCTCAATTTTTGCACACAAGTCGTAAATGACATAACGAAGCTATTGACACCATAAAAATCCCATTCCGGAGTTGTTTGCTCAAAAGTCAAACTCCGGCCAAATTTTTTCATTTAAGCTTCAAAAATAAGAATTGTTCTTTCAATTCAATTCTGAATCTTTCGGAACCAAACTCGACCGCACATGCTAGTCATAATACATATTACGAAGTTGCTTGGGACCTTAAGTCGCTGAACGAAACGTTAATTCTCAAAATGACAAGTTGGGTCGTTACATTCTCCCCCTCTTAAACATATGTTCGTTCTCGAACGTGCCAAGAATTATTCTGAGGAGATTGAATTACTGAGTGTATTCTTACACATATACTCGCGGGTGATTCTACGTCACCGCAAATTTAACATGGTCCGACAACACCATCTCAGTTGAGATTATTACTTTTATACACATTTATACATTTTAAAACTAATTTCTTACACTCCAAACATTTTCAAAAGACCTGATTTTCATATCAAAACACGATATTAGTCTCAACTGGCTGTAGAAACTCGTGCCTACGCACACGTCATACGTATTCCCATAATCACACCTCTAGTCATAATAGTTATTCATAATTAATTCCAGCATCGTCAATTAACCTCACATTATCCAAAACCCAGTTTTAAATTTTTTACAACACTGACAACAACACGCGGGGTATGAAGTCCTCATAATTATTACCCGGATTAACGAGTCACATTTAATGCCACCCAGACACTCATCTCATAAGCTAAAACTCAATAATAACAGCACGAATATGGCTAAATATGCACAGAAACACATAAAGGAATTATCAAATAAGCCTAACAGTCATGACTCCCTATTAGTACTATAGTACAAATTAAATTTCACAAAGAGAGAATTTAAAACACAAGAATTTAACCACAAGGATCTTACCCTGATATAACTTCTACTGCGGCACGTAGCCCAGGTTAAACATATCAAATCATATTAAACCATGAGGATCCCATCCTCAACTCTGAATCATAAGTACTTTGCACATTGTGCCAACTGAAATTTTCTTTTTTTTTTTTGATAAATTCAGTGAAATAATTTCACTACACATAATGAACCCCCATACCGGTAGGGCATATAATTCATAAAATTATAATTAATTATCCCGAAATTACATCAAAACTCACTGTAGTGAGTAACAGAAAGTCACTTTTGGACTCATAGCCCCCAATAGTGTGCAAAACAACATGATAGACACGGGCTAACGCCATCAAATCTCCCAACAAGTATAAACATGTGAGTGGTGTACAAATCACAAATTCGCCCTATATGGAGCACGATATGAGGTCTCACATCGATAATCAAAATTGAATCAAAATAAGAATAATGCTCTTTTTATTATAAATTAAATCATGCATGTAACGAGACCATCGGGTGTATTGGCCTCATCCAAGTCATAGCAATTATATCAACAGGTCGGGCCTCCCCTTCTTGGGCGCCCTCTACCCGCCTGTCCTCCACCCCTAACTGGCTGTGCACGTGGAGTATTAACTGGAATAAAGCCTGTAGCCTGGGTGTTCTGATGAAATCCACCCCTCCCAAGTCTGGGACAATTTCTCATGATGTGCCTAGTATCACCACACTCATAATAACCCCTCTGCGGGTGCGGGGTACTCATACTAAGTCTGTGCCTGATAAATGGAATAACCACTGTAAGAACCCCATTCTGGTGGTGCACTAAAATTATTAACTGGACACTACGAGTATTCTGAATTGCAGACTGTGCTGATCGACTGCCCGAGCCTCTGTCATGATGAGTCATAGTTGCAGAGTAAAATCCACTAAATCCTCCAGAGTTCTGAGACCTTTTGGCCTCCTTAGACTTCTTCTCCTCACTTCGAACACATTCTAACATCTTGACAATCTCTACTACTTGCTGAAATGGAATGTCAGTGTGCAACTCTCAAGCCATACATATTTTAAAATCATAATCGAGCCCTTCAATGAATCTGCGGACTCGCTCTCTAACTGTAGAAGCTAAGAAAGGTGCATGGCAGGCTAACTCACTGAACCTGATAGCATATTCTGACACCGTCATGATGCCCTGACGCAAGCGTTCAAATCCTGGAGAGTTTAGGGAACAAACTCTTTCAAACACATCTCCGAACATTGAACCCAAGTTGGTGGTATTGCATCGCCTGGTATACCTTCTTCATAAACTTGCTACCACTTATACGCTGCTCCTGACAGCTGAAATGCAGTAAAGGCAACTCCGCTCACTTCCACAATGCCCATGGTACAGAGAATAAAGTGACATTTATTTCTCTAGAAATCCCTGGGCATCTTCGGTAGCCATGCCACTGAAGGTAGGTGGACTATACCTCTTAAATCTCTCAAGTCTCTTTTGTTCTTATTCTGATGCCTCTGGCATGACCTCAAGATGAACAGAAATAACAAGTTGTATCGGTACTATACCTGGAACCTGACCAATGTGAACATAATGCTCTGGAGTACGGGTGGTAGGAGTCTGAACTCCTCCCCCGATTTGTGAAATATTTGGTGAAATGGAGATCAATCCCGCCTGAGTCAATGTACCAAACATGTTCAAGAACTGTGCTAAAGTCTAATGAAGTCCGGGGGTAACAACAGGTGTCTTTGGTACTTGTCTCCCAACCGGAGCTAATGGCGGTTCCTCAACTGCTGCTCTGATAGGTGCTCTAGCTGCATCACGCGCCCTTTCTTGGACTCTACCGTGGCCTCTACTTTGTCCCCGGCCTCTTGCGGCACTAGCAGAATGCGCGAGTGTCTGCTCAGCTAACCCGATAGCGCGTGTAACGACCCGATCGGTCGTTTTGAGCCCTAGCACATCGTTTAGTTATTTGAGGCCATGCGTAGCTTCACTTCAGGTATTATGACTTGCACGTATGGTCAGAATTGAATTTCGGGAAGTTCAGGGCTGACTTAGATGGAAAATTCTCATTTCGGAAGCTTTAGGTTGGAAGAATTGACTAAGGATGGACTTTTGAGTAAATGACCCCGAAATTGGGATTTGAAGGTTCCAACAAGTTCGTATGATGATTTCATACTTAGTCGTATGTTCGGGTTAAGTATCGGATCGCCCGGGAGCATTTCAGCGCTTATTTTGGAAGATTGTAATTTTGAAAGTTTAAGAATTTCCTAAATTTGGGGTTGAAGGGTATTTTAATATTATTGATGTTCGTTTGGGATTCCAATCCTAGGAATAGCTCCGTACGGTGATTCTGGTCTTAGGAGCGCGTCCGGATGTGGATTTGGAGGTCCGTGGGTCATTTTGGGGTCATTTTGCGAAAGTTGGAATTTGACGATTTTTGGGAAGTTTGACCGGGAGTGGACATTTTGATATCGAGGTCGGATTCCAATTTTCGGAAGTTAGAGTAGGTCTGCAATGTCGAATGTGACTTGTGTGCAAAATTTGAGGTCAATCGGATGTGATTTGATAAGTTTCGGCATCGAATGTAGAAATTTGAATTTTTAAAGTTCATTAAGCTCGAATTGAGGTGCGATTCATGATTTTAGCATTATTTGATGTTATTTGAAGGCTCGACTAGGTTCGAATTGTGTTTTGGGATGTGTTGGTATAATTAGTTGAGGTCCCGAGGGCCTCGGGTGGATTCCGGATGGTAAACAGATCGAGTTTAGGCTTGGAGGAATGCTGAAGCTGCTGTCATCTGGTGTAACCGCACCTGCGAGATTTTGGCCATAGGTGCGGAGATGCAAAAGAGGCCAGGAGGGTCACAGAAGCGGTTCTGGGCGAGTTGGGTAGGAGAGCAGGTGTGAGGGAATGTTCGAACCTGCGAAGTCGCAGATGCAGAGGGAAGATCGCAGAAGCGGAAGCACATAAGCGCTATTTGGGCCGCAAAAGCGGAGGCTGCTGGGTTGTGTTAGAGCCGCACCTGTGATGGATTTTCCGCAGGTACGGAGCCGTAGGAACGGCTATTGGACCGCAGGTGCGAAGGTCGGCCTAGGCAGTGTGCTTCTTTAAAATGAGGGTTTGGCTCAACTTCACTTCATTTCGTCCATGGGAGTCGATTTTGCAGCACTTTGGAGTGCCATCTTCATCAACCATGACGGGGTAAGTGCTTTATTCACATTGTGAGTTAAATACATGATTTATATATAGATTTAAGCATTTAAATTTGTAGAAATTAGGATTTTGGTAGAAAACCTAGAAAATTGGTATTTTTGGATTTTGACCACAAATTAGGCATGCAATTTGAGAATAAATTATATATTTGAGTTCGTGATGCTATGGGTAATGTTTACTTTAGAAATTTTTTGGAATCCAGGCATGTGGGCCTCAAGGGTGATTTTTATCGATTTTTCGAGTGAAGTTGGAAATTGTTGTAAATTGGATTATAATGAGTATTAGAGTATATATTTACGAATTTGCACATTTATTGGCTAGTTTTGGAGCGTTGGTTATCGGTTTGAGTTGTTGGAAAGGCTTGGGAGCCAGTTATAGAATTTCGGAGCGAGGTAATCTCTTTTCTAACTTTGTAAGAGGGAAATTATCCCATAGTTGAATTGAAATCATATGTGCTCTTATTTGCAGGGGGCTACGTACGCACGAGGTGACGAGAGTCCGTACGTAACTACTAATTATTCTTATGTCCGGGTAGTTTTAGGTCTACACCATGCCTTGTTGATACCGTTATGTGATTGTACTTATTAATTGCCTTGAAAAGAGTTGAGATTGAGGATTTTGAGATTTAAAAGTTTTCATTTGAATTTTGTATTTTGAAAAGAATTGAGGAATATTGTAATAACTCGAGAAATCTATGTTCAACCGCGTCGCAAATATATTCCACGAGCGGGGTAAATTTCTACTACTCTCATGGGAGCGGGCCGATCGCCTCGGCAGGTTAATAGATGCATCTATGGTTCGAGCCGTTTGACCCTCGGCAGTGCACAATTTAAATATTTTATGTTGGATCGGGCCGTACGACCTCGACATGGTTTGTGCATGATAAATCTTTGGAACTAATAATAATTGATATTGCTTCATTGGCTTGAGATATAAATTGTTAAATGACGAGAATAAAATTGGAAATTTCCTAGTAATAAAAGAATTTTATACTTACTTCTTGTCATTGAGTTTTCAGCTTCCTATTACAATCCACGCTTAATTATAATATCGGTATTTTATTGTTAGCCCATAGTAAGTGTCAGAGTCGACCCCTCGTCACTACTTCTTCGAGGTTAGAATAGATACTTACTGAGTGCGCGTTGATTTACGTACTCATACTACACTTTCTGTACATTTTGTGTAGACACATATATGTCCAGTGGCCTTGTGGGCGTAGAGGTGCGGTTATTGTGGGGACTTGGGTGAGCTGCATCCTGTGTTACGAGTCCGCAGCACTCGGAGTCTCCCTCTGAGTTATCTACATTTTTTCTGTCTAATTTGTATTCTAGATAGATGTTGTATTTTTATCATATTTCCTAGTAAATGCTCATGCACTTGTGACACCGGGTTTTGGGGGTTTCTACAGGTTGTCGACATTGTAGTTCGTGTAAGTATGATCATTCATTCTGTAAACTCCAGTCTTATACTATATAATTAATGAAAATCATGATTTTAAATTATTAAAATGAGTAAGTAAGTTGACAGATCACCGTTGGCTTACCTGACGACGGTGTTAGGTGCCGTCATGATCTTTAGCAGATTTCGGGATGTGACAGTGCGTATCCTCACCATCCATGAGAGAATAGAGGTAAAAAGGCTCAAACTCTAAAATCAATAAATTCCGTACGATAGGAATGAAAGAAGTGGAAATTTTCTAATAGTTCTGTAGCCTCTCGAAGATAAGTACAAATGTCTCCGTACCGATCCGCAGGACTCTACTAACCTCGTACGTGACTCGTAGAACCTATGAACCTAGAGCTCTAATACCAACTTATCACGATCCAAAATCTTACCACATGCGTCGTGATGACACTTAGTCTCTAAGACTAAGTAAGCCGATTTTTAATAACAATTCAACCCTTTTTTTTATAATCGAAACCAACATCGAAAATAATTATAACAACCTCCCAAGACTGGTAATACTGAGTCACGAACTTTAACTGAATACATGAAATGATCTTAAGGATCTAGGGATGGCACGCAATGCGGGTGCGGGGCGGGTTCTCTCTTAACCTTCAAAATTTCAACCCGCCCTGCCCCACATAGCTCTTTTAACCCGCATCCACCCGCCCCGTACCACACCACACCCGCGTCCACCCGCCCCACAACGTTTTTTTCCTTTTCAATGTGTCTTATTTTATTTTTGAGATCAATGAACGCGAGATCAACATGTACACACGCATAGTCAGAATAAATATTTTACTATCTTAATTTATTTCAATCATAAGTAGCGAGTAAGTTTCTCATTTTCTGTTATTGTTTAAGTTTTTAGTCTCTATTTTCATATAGTTACTGTAGAGATTTTTATTATACTTATTCGTCAAGTGACCTCATTATTTTTGTCATAATGGAAGAACATTAATTTATAGTGTATGAGATTGGATTTGTTAAAATTAAATATTTTCTACTCCTTTTCAGTTGTGTGAAAAATGAGTATTTAAACTCACACCCGCAAAAAAATATTTTTTTTAGTTTAACCCGCCCTGCCCCGCCTCGCACCCGCATATGTATAAACCCGCCCCGCCCCGCATATGTCTAAACCCGTACCGCACCATTGCCATCCCTACAAGGATCGAATTTACAATACTATTTGAATAATAGTTAACCGTACAATAAAATGGGAAGACTCCAAGGGAGTGCGACGACCAAGCAGTTCTACCTTGAATCCTTGTGATCAACATACTAACTCTGCCCGAGTCAGATATCTCCAATACCTGGCTCTGCACAAGAATGTGCAGAAGTGTAGTACGAGTACACCACCGTCGGTACCCAGTAAGTATTAAGACTAACCTCGGTGAAGTAGTGATGAGGTTCATTCAAGACACTCACTAGTCAAATCACTTGTGCAATATAGCATACAAAATAATAGAAAACAACTAGCAGTGATGGCAACAATAATTAACTTGTGACATAAACAACAAGGCAACATGAACACCATAAATATTGCTCAAACGAATAATAAACACAAGTACAATCAATTAATCAAGTCCTTCAAAATATACATCTTTTATCTATAAGTTTTTCAAAAAACAAACCTTTAGAATGTAATCTGTACAATTAAATATATCCCGAATATACTTCCTTCTAATAAATATCTTTCAAATATAATTCTTTCAAGTAAATATCTTTCGAATATAATTCTTTCAAATAAATATCTTACGTATATAATTCTTTCAAGTAAATATCTTTCGAATATAATTCTTTCAAGTAAATATTTTTCGAATATAATTCCTTCAAGTAAATACCTTTTGAATATAATTCTTTCAGGTAAATATATTTCGAATATAAGTCTTTCAAGTAAATACCTTTCGAATATATTTCTTTCAAGTAAAATTCACCATGTGACACCTCATTTAACTTTTCTGGTGTGAGAAATATATTCAAGATATCACATCAAATGGCACGGTAACCCCTTGGTGCATTTATCTCATTAAATTCATAACTTTCCTGGTGTGAATAATATATTCAACATTTCATATCGAATGGCACGGTAATACCATCGCGCACTTGTTTCATTCTCACCCAACATATATATATGTAGATCAAATCAATTGGCACGGCAACACCCTTCGTGCATTTATCTCTTTCTCACAGAGCATACACATAACAGTACCAACTAAGTGGGAGAATGACAATAATAATAAAAGAAATAAAGTGGGAGGCACACAGGAAGCAACAATGACTAAAAGTCACATAGAAAACATAGGTGCACAATAACAGTTCAAGATAATAGCATGAATGTATACACAATGAAAAGATATCACAATATAATGTATGTCTCTTGTCCTCATGTAACGACTCGGCTGGTCGTTTTGAGTATTATAATCTCGTTTTCCCATTTACTGCTCAAATTATACTTTACATCTATTATGTGATTTGCCTGGGTAATTGGTTCGGGTCAGGTAAAGTTTTGAAATGAATTGGAACACTTAGTTCCAAGGCCTAAAGCTTAAGTTGAAATAGTGACCAGATATCGACCTATGTGTAAACGAACCTGAAATAAAGTTTTGATGATTCCAATAGCTATCTATGGTTATTTTGGACTTAGGAGCGTGTCCTAAAAATTATTTGGAGGTCCGTAGTGGAATTAGGCTTGAAATGGCGAAAGTTAAATTTTTGGAAAGTTTGACCAGGGGGTTGACTTTTTGATATCGGGGTCGGAATCCGATTCTATAAATTTGAATAGGTTTCTTTTATGCCATTTATGACTTGTGTGTAAAATTTGATGTCAATCGGACGTATTTGATAGGTTCCGACGTCGTTTGTAGAAATTTAAATTTTCAAAGTTCACTAGGCTTAAATTGGGGTATGATTCGTGGTTTTAGCATTGTTTGACGTGATTTGAAGGCTCGACTAAGTTCGTATGATGTTTTAGGACTTGTTGGTGTATTTGGTTGAAGGCCCCGAGTCCTCGGGGTGAGTTTCGGATAGTTAACGTATCGAATTCGGACATAGAAGAAATTCTTAAAGTTTCAGCCATCTGATGCCATCGCACCTGCGGAAATTGGATCGCATGTGCGAGCATGGAAAGTGCAGAAGCGGGCGAGGGGATGGTGAGGCAGTGGTCGTAGGTGCGGACGGGTGGTCCGTAGAAGCGGCATCGCACCTGCGAAGGTTTGATCACAGAAATGGAAATGAGGAGGCAAGGCGGCTTCGTAGAAGCGGACTTCTTGTCCGCAAAAGCGATAAAGCCGCAGAAGCGAAGGAATTCTCTCATCTGCAAGACCGCATATGCGGCTAAAAAATCTTGCAGAAGCGGAAACCCCTAGACAGTACAAAAACAGAGGGGTTCCGAGTTTTTTATATTTTTGGGCATTTCAAGCTCGGGTTGGGTGATTTTGAGCGAGGTTTTCACGGGAATTATTAAGGTAAGTCACTTGTGATCATTCCTACTCCATAATATTGAATTGTCATCGACTAATCCGACTAGATTACGTGTTTTTGAGGTGTAAATGAGAGATTTGGGCCTAGGGATTTGGAAATAAGATTTGATGGTTTGGAGGTCGAGTTGATATTGGATTTGGATAATTTTGGTATGGTTGGACTCGTAGTTGAATGGAAGTCCATATTTTGTAACTTTTGTCTAGTTCCGAGACATGGGCCCCACAGACGATTTTTGAGTTAATTTTTGGATTTTTGTTGGAAACTTTGTATTTTCATATGGAATTTATTCCTATAATTTGTATTGACTGAATCAAATTAATTATGACTAGATTCGAGCCGATCGGAGTTAGAAAATCGAGGGAAAGGCATTTTACTTGACTGATTGAGCGTGATTCGAGGTAAGTGGCTTATTTGTTGACTGAAAATTTGTTGTTCCTCCGATTACCTGCTGCATATTTATTTTGGGACTACGAGGCGGTTCCTTGGGTGATCCCCATGTACTGCATATTTATTTTGGGACTACGAGGAGGTTACTCGGGAGATCCACCTGTATTGCATATTTATTTTAGGACTACGAGGCGGTTCCTCGGGAGATCCCCCTGTACTGCATATTTATTTTGGGACTATGAGGCGGTTCCTCGGGAGATCCTCATGTACTATATATTTACTTTTGGGACTACGAGGCGGTATCTCGGGAGATCCCCTCTTGAGCATTTACTTTTGGGACTACGAGATGATATCTTGGGAGCGCCCCCTGTAGTTTACCTCTATTTGCTGTGTTGTTCACTCCTCATTTATTTTATTATATTATTATATCCTCTGTCTTAATTTTTCTATTATTTTCAGTAGGGCCTGACCTGACCTCGTCACTACTCTATTGAGGTTAGGCTTGGAACTTACTGGGTACCGTTATGGTGTACTCATGCTACTCTTCTGCACATCTTTTTGTGCAGATCCAGGTACCGCTTACCAGCCTAGATATCAGTGAGCTAGCTGTATACAGAGATTTCAAGGTACATCTGCCAGCGTCCGCAGACCTTGGAGTCCCCCCTCTATCCTTATCATGTTGTTTCCTTGTTTTAGTAGACTCTGATGTATAGAGACATTTAGTATTTCTATTAGAATCTTTTGATTTTGTTTCTACCGGGTTTTCATCTATTACAACTATTGAGGTTTGAGTTTCAAACTCTTATTATGTTATTCCGCAATTGGTTAGTCTTACCTAGTCTTAGAGACTAGGTGCCATCACGACATCCTACAGATGGTGAATTGGGGTCGTGACAAGTTGGTATCCGTAGACCTCGGAGTCCCCCTATATCCTTATTATGTTGTTTTCCTTATTCTCCTTAGACTATGATGTATAGAAATACTTAGTATTTCTCTTAGATTCCGTTATTCCGTATAATTGATAAGCTTACCTAGTCTTAGAGACTAGGTGCCATCACGACATCCTACGGAAGGAATTTGGGGTCATGACAAGTTGGTTTCAGAGCTCTAAGTTCATATGTTTTATGAGTCACAAGTAGGTTTAGTAGAGTCTCGCGGATCGGTCCAGAGACGTCTGTACTTATCTTCAGGAGGCTATGGAACTGTTAGGAAAATGTTCACTTCTTTGATTCCTTATCGTGTGCATTTGTTGACTTCGAAGTTCTAAACCATTGTCTTTCTATTCTCTCACAGATGGTGAGGACACACATAACTGGATCTGATGATCAAACACTCGTGCCCCCTGTTGGAGCTGCAAGAGGCCGAGGTCGGGGCAGAGGCCATGCCAGGCCGAGGAAGACCACGTGGTGTAGCCAGAGCACCTGCACGAGCTGCTGCAGCAGAACCACCAGTAGCTCCAGCTGGAGAATAGGCACTTGAGATGCCTGTTACTACACCTGCACTTCAGGAGACTCTTGCCCAGTTCTTGAGCATGTTTGGCACTCTAGCTCAGGTAGGGTTGATTCCACTTACTCCTGCCACATCTCAGGCTGGGGGAGGAGCACAGACTCCCGCCGCCCGTACCCCAGAGCCATAAGCCCAAGTTGATCATGCCCCAGAGGTTATACCAGCACAGCCAGTTGTCCTATTTCAGCCCGAGGTTAGGGCAGTAGTTTCAGAGGGGGAGTGGTTCAGGCTTAAGAGGTACAAGAAGTACCACCCTCCCACTTTCAGCGGTTTGGCTTCAGAAGATGCTAAGGATTTTCTTGAGGAATATCACAGTATCTTCCGTACTATGGGTATTGTGGATTCCAGTGGGGTTTTTTTCACAGCATTCCAGCTTAGAGGAGCGGCCTACCAGTGGTGGCGAGCATATGAGTTGGATAGTCCGGCTGTGGCAGCTTCACTCACTTGGACTCAGTTTTCAGATATGTTCTTGAGGGAGTATGTTCCTCAGAGTCTTAGAGATGCATGGCACGCAGAGTTTGAGCAGCTGCGCCAGGGTTCTATAACAGTGTTAGAGTATGCGGTCCGATTTAGTGATTTGGCTAGGCATACACCAGCCTTGTTTGCTACTGTTCGAGAGCGGGTTCGTCGATTTATTGAGGGTCTCCACTCTAGTATCAGATTGGAGATGGGCATTAAAT
Organism: Nicotiana tomentosiformis; assembly: GCF_000390325.3. Taxonomy (NCBI): domain Eukaryota; kingdom Viridiplantae; phylum Streptophyta; class Magnoliopsida; order Solanales; family Solanaceae; genus Nicotiana; species Nicotiana tomentosiformis. The sequence goes on from NC_090813.1 coordinate 26,189,526, forward strand.
ACCAGCAGGTGGTGTCTATTGCTAGGATATTGGAGGGTATGGAGATCCGGGAGAGAGAAGAGAGGGAAGCTAAGAGACCCCGAGATTCTGGCACATATAACTGTTCTCGGGCACCAGCTCGTCAGGGTAGGGGTTATAGGAGTTGTCCTATTTATTCAGCACTTCCAGCCGCCAGCAGTACTCCGGCCATTCCTAGGCCCCAGGATCCCTATTATACACCGCCAGTGTCTAGTGTACCTCCTGTATGGAGTGCTTCCAGCGGCCAGTCCAGTAGATCAGGCTCGAGCCAGTCATAACAGCCACGTCCTTCGAGATCTACTTTTGAGTGTGGTGACACTCGTCATATGGTTATGGATTTGCCCCAGATTCAGGAGGGGTGCACCTCCACATATTTCACAGGCCCCACCTATTCCGCAGGGCCCTCAGGCTTCTCAGGCCATGATTACTGCTCCAATTGCCACTCTACCTGCACAACTAGTTAGAGGTGGAGGTCGAACAAGTAGAGGTCGCCCTAGAGGAGGAGGCCAGATATTATGCACTTCCTGCTAGGACGGAGGCAGTTGAATCCGATTCTATTATCACAGGTATTATTCTGGTCTGTCATAGAGATGCATCAGTCTTATTTGATCCAGGCTCCACTTATTCTATGTGTCATCTTATTTTTCCCCGTATTTGGGTGTATTCCGTGATTCTTTGAGTTCTTCTATTTATGTATCTACACCCGTGGGTGAATATTATTGCTCAGTATGGTGGATTTCGATATTATTTTAGGCATGGACTGGTTGTTGCCCTATCACACTATCTTGATTGTTATGCCAAGACGGTGACATTGGCTATGCCAAGTCTATCACGGCTAGAGTGGAGAGGTACCTTGGATCATGTTCCTAACAGGGTTATTTCATTTCTTAAGGTTCAACAAATGGTTGAGAAGGGATGTGATACATATCTAGCCTATGTGAGAGGTGTTAGTGTTGATACTCCTACCGTGGAGTCAGTTCCTATAGTAAGGGGTTTTCCTCATGTGTTTCCAGTGGATCTTCTGTGTATGCCACCCGACAGGGATATTGACTTTGGCATTGATTTGTTACCGGGCACTCAGCCCATTTCTAATCCACCATATCGTATGGCCCCGACAGAATTGAAGGAATTAAATGAGCGGTTACAGGAGCTACTTGATAAGGGTTTTGTTCGGCCCAGTGTATCGCCTTGGGGTTCTCCTGTCTTATTTGTGAAGAAGAAGGATAGTTCAATGTGGATGTGTATTGATTACCGCTAGTTGAACAAGGTTACAGTGAAGAAAAAGTATCCATTGCCACGTATTGATGACCTATTTGATCAGCTTCAGGGTGCCAGAGTGTTCGCTAAGATCGACTTACATTCAGGCTATCATCAGTTGAAGATTCGGGAGACAAATATCCCGAATAGTGCTTTCAGGATTCGGTATGGTCATTACGAGTTCCTTGTAATGTCTTTTGGGATAACCAATGCCCCAACATCATTTATGCACTTAATGAGTAGTGTATTTCAGCCTTATCTTGATTCTTTCATCATTGCGTTTATTGACGACATTCTGGTGTATTCCCGGAGCCGTGAAGATCATGAGTAACACCTAAGGACTGTGCTTCAGACTTTGAGAGAAAAGAAGTTATATGTAAAATTTTCAAAGTGTGAATTCTGGCTTGATTCAGTGGGAATTTTGGGTCATATAGTTTTGTGCGAAGGGATCAAGGTAGATTCGAAGAAAATTAAAACAGTGTAGAGTTGGCTCAGACCGTCATCAGCTACTGAGATCGGGAGTTTCCTTGGTTTGGCAAGGTATTATCGCCGATTTGTAGAGGGGTTTTCTTCTATTGCTACACCCATGACTAAATTGACCTAGAAGGGTGCTCCGTTCAGATGGATCGAGGAATGTGATGAGAGCTTTCATAAGCTCAAGACAGCCTTGACTATAGCCTCAGTATTGGCATTGCCTACAGGTTCAGGGTCTTATACTATGTATTGTGATGCGTCACATATTGGTCTCGACGCAGTGTTGATGCAAGATGGTAGGGTGATTCCTAATATGTCCAAACAGTTAAAGGTACATGAGAAGAATTATCCGGTCCATGATCTTGAATTAGCAGCTATGGTTCATGCCTTAAAGACTTGGCGACATTATTTGTACGGTGTCCATTGCGAGGTTTATACCGATCACCGAAGTCTACAACATCTGTTTAAATAGAAGGATCTTAATTTGCGGTAACTGACATGGTTGGAGTTGCTTAAAGATTATGATATCACTATTCTCTATCATCCCGAGAAAGCCAATGTGGTGGCCGATGCCTTGAGTTGTAAGGCAGAGAGTTTGGGCAGCTTAGCATACTTACCGGTAGCAGAAAGGCCTTTAGCCTTGGATGTTCAGGCCTTGGCCAACCAGTTTGTTAGATTGGATATTTTCGAGCCGAGTTGAGTTTTGGCTTATGTGGTTTCTCAGTCTTCTCTTTATGATCGTATCAGGGAGCGTCAGTATGATGACCCCCATCTTCTTGTCCTTAAGGACACAGTTCAGCACGGTGACGCCAAGGAATTCACTATTGGAGATGACGGTGTATTACGAATCCAGGGCAGGCTATGTGTGCCTAATGGAGATGGTTTGTGTGAGTTGATTCTCTAGGAAGCTCACATTTCACGGTACTCTATTCATCCGGGTACTGCAAAGATGTATCGGGACTTGAGACAACACTATTGGTGGAGGCGAATGAAGAAAGACATAGTGGAATATGTAGCTCGGTGCCTAAATTTTTAGCAGGTGAAGTATGAATATCAACGACCGGGTGGATTACTTTAGAAGTTAGAGATCCCAGAATAGAAATGGGAGCGGATCACTATGGATTTTGTTATTGGGCTACCACGGACTCAGAGGAAGTTCGATGCAGTTTGGGTGATTGTGGATAGATTGACCAAGTCAGCTCTTTTCATTCTTGTAGTTACTACTTACTCTTCGGAGCAGTTGGCTTAGGTTTACGTTCGCGAGATTGTTAGGCTTCATGGAATAATGGTATCTATCATCTCTGACCGGGGTACGAAGTTTACATCATGGTTCTAGAGATCCATATAATGAGAGTTGGGTAGTCGGGTAGAGTTGAGTACAACATTTCACCCTCAGACGGACGGGCAGTCCGAGCACACTATTTAGATATTGGAGGATATGTTACGCATTTGTGCTATAGAATTTGGGGGTTCTTGGGATCATTTTCTGCCACTTGCAGAGTTTGCTTATAATAACAGCTTCTAATTGAGCATTTAAATGGCTCCGTATGAGGCTTTATGGGAGATGGTATCGATCTCCGGTGGGTTGGTTTGAGCTGGGTGAGGCTAGGATATTGGGTACTAATTTAGTCCAGCCTTGGAAAAGGTTAAATTGATTCAGGAATGACTTCGCATGGCGCAGTCTAGACAAAAGAGTTATGCCGACCGGAAGGTTCGCGATGTTGCTTACATGGTATGAGAGAAGGTACTACTCCGAGTTTCGCCTATGAAGGGTGTTATGATATTTGGGAAGAAGGGCAAGTTGAGCCCTAGGTATATTGGACCTTTTGAAATACGAAAGAAGATTGGAGATGTGGCTTATAAACTTGCATTGCCGCCTAATCTATCCGGTGTTCATCAGTGTTTCGTGTATCTATGCTCCGGAAGTATGTCGGGGATCCGTCTCATTTTTTGGATTCAGCACAGTGCAATTGTATGGTAATTTGACTTATGATGTGGAGCAGGTGGCCATTTTAGATCGGCAGATTCGAAAGTTAAGATCAAAGAACATAGCTTCAGTGAAAGTATAGTGGAGAGGCCAGCCAATAAGAGAAGATAATTGGGAAATCGAGTGGGAGATGCGGAGCAAATATCCACACCTATTTGAGGCCCTAGGTATGATTCTAAACTCGTTCGAGGACGAACGATTATTTAAGAGGGGGAGAATGTAATGACTCGGCCAGACGTTTTGAGTATTACAACCCCGTTTCCCCATTTACTGCTCAAATTATGCTTTACATCTATTATGTAACTTGCCGGGGTAATTGGTTCTGGTCCGGTGAAGTTTTGGAATGAATTGGATTAATTCCAAGGTTTAAAGCTTAAGTTGAAATAGTGACCGGTTGTCAACCTATGTATAAACGACCCTGGAATAAAGTTTTGATGATTCCAATAGCCCCGTATGGTGATTTTGGACTTAGGAGTGTGTCTGAAAAATTATTTGGAGGTCCGTAGTGGAATTAGGCTTGAAATGGCGAAAGTTGAATTTTTGGGAAGTTTGACCGGGGGTTGACTTTTTGATATCGGGGTCGGAATCCGATTCTAGAAATTTGAATAGGTTTCTTTTATGTCATTTATGACTTGTGTGCAAAATTTGATGTCAATCGGACGTGATTTGATAGGTTCCGGTGTCGTTTGTAGAAATTTAAAATTTCAGAGTTCACTAGGCTTGAATTGGGGTATGATTCGTGGTTTTAGCGTTGTTTGACGTGATTTGAAGGCTCTACTAAGTTCGTATGATGTTTTAGGACTTGGTGGTGTATTTGGTTGAATTCCCGGGGGCCTCGAGTGAGTTTCAGATGGTTAACAGATCGAATTCGGACTTAGAAGACAATCTTAAAGATTGTGCCATCTGATGCAATCGCACCTGCAGAAATTGGCTCGCAGATGCAAGCTCGCAGAAGCGAGCATAGAAAGTGTAGAAGCATACAAGGGGATGGTGAGGCAGTGGTCGCAGGTGCAGGCGGGTGGTCCGCAGAAGCAACGTCGCACCTACGAAGGTTCGATCGTAGAAGCGGAAATGAGGGGGCCAGGCGGCTTCGCAGAAGCGGACAACTTCTCGCAGAAGCAGACTTCTTGTCCGCAGAAGCGATAAAGCCGCAGAAGCGAAGGAATTCTCGCATCTGCGAGACCGCAGATGTGACTAAAAAATCTCGCAGAAGCGGAAACCCCTGGACAGTACAAAAACAGAGGGGTTCTGAGTTTTTGCCATTTTTGGGCATTTCAAACTCGGGCTGGCGATTTTGAGCGAGGTTTTCATGGGAATTCTTAAGGTAACTCACTTGTGATCATTCCTACTCAATAATATTGAATTATCATCTAATAATCCGACTAGATTACGTGTTTTTGAGGTGTAAATGAGAGATTTGGGCCTAGGGATTTGGAAATAAGATTTGATGATTTGGAGGTCGAGTTGATATCGAATTTGGATAATTTTGGTATGGTTGGACTCGTAGTTGAATGGGCGTTCATATTTTGTAACTTTTGTCGAGTTCTGAAATGTGGGCCCCACATCGTTTTTTGAGTTAAATTTTAGATTTTTGTTGGAAAATTTGTATTTCCATATGGAATTTATTTCTATAATTTGTATTGACTGAATCGAATTAATTATGACTAGAATCGAGCCGATCGGAGTCAAAAAATCGAGGGAAAGGCATTCTACTTGACGGATTGAGCGTGATTCGGGGTAAGTGGCTTGTCTTACCCTGTGTGGGGGAAATTCCCCTAGGATTTGATACTGTTGTAACATTTGAGAAACGTGAGCGCCGTGTACGCGAGGTGACAAGTGTGTACACCAGCTAAATTTGGAAATATCAGTTCTAGCTGAGTAATCTTCTTTTAAATTCTTTAACTGAGTTGCCTTAGTATATGTAGTGATCATGATTAGCCTAGTATCACTTGTCTACGTGCCATAACTCTTACTGGCAATATGTGCAACATGCTTAGCTGAATTACCTGTTTTTCTCGATTTGATTTAAATCTTTAACTGTAAGATTTCTGGTTGAAATATGTTGTTCCTTCGATTACCTGCTGCATATTTATTTTGAGACTACGAGGCGGTTCCTCGGGAGATCCCCCAGTACTGCATATTTATTTTGGGACTACGAGGCAGTTCCTTGGGAGATCCCTATGTACTGCATATTTATTTTGGGACTACGAAACGGTTCATCGGGAGATCCCCCTGTACTGCATATTTATTTTGGGACTACGAGGCAGTTTCTCGGGAGATCCTCCTGTACTGCATATTTACTTTTGGGACTATGAGGCGGTATCTCGGGAGATTCCCTGTTGAGCATTTACTTTTAGGACTACGAGACGGTATCTCGGGAGCGCCCATTGTTGTTTACCTCTATTTGTTGTGTTGTTCACTCCTCAGTTATTTCATTATATTATTATATCCTCTGTCTTAATTTTTCTATTCTTTCTAGTAGGGCCTGACCTGACCTCGTCACTACTCTATCGAGGTTAGGCTTGGCACTTACTGGATACCATTGTGGTGTACTCATGCTACTCTTCTGCACATCTTTTTGTGCAGATTTAGGTACCGCTTACCAACCTAGATATCAATGAACTAACTGTATACGGAGACTTCAAAGTACATCTGCCAGCGTTCGCAGACCTCGGAGTCCCCCCTTTATCCTTATCATGTTGTTTCCTTGTTTTAGTAGATTCTGATGTATAAAGACATTTAGTATTTCTCTTAGAATCTTGTGACTTGTTTGTACCGAGTTTTGGGAGATTGTAGTTCTTCGACTTGCAGTTTTCATCTATTACAACTACTGAGGTTTGAGTTTCAGACTCTTATTATGTTATTCTGCAATTTTTTAGAGTTACCTAGTCTTAGAGACTAGGTGCCATCACGACATCCTACGGAGGGTGAATTTGGTTCGCGATACCTCACCTGCACGGAAACCCCCTTCGTGCCACGAACATATGATAATATAGAAACAATGGCACGACATCACCCTTCGTGCTTTTACTCTCATCCTCACATGATAATATAAATAAAATTGCACGGCATTATTCTTCGTGCATATTAAGAATAGCACGGCATCACCCTTCGTGCTTTACACTCTCAAATGACAAGACATCACCCTTCGTGCTTTACACTCTCAAATGGCACGACATCACCCTTCGTGCTTTACACTCTTCCTTACCGAGCACATGTATATCATTAACAATCAAGGTAGGAAGCATAAATAACATCAAGGATAATATTTAAACGACAACACAATACAATAATTCATATCACAATTTGCCCACCTGCCACAACCAACTCCAAAGATACAACAAAAATCAATTAATTTCATAGCAAATAGCCCAAGGTTCCACACAACGTATATAAAACCTCAAAAATAACAACAGAGATGGAAAAGTAACTCAGCATAGGATAACACCTTCTTAAATCCAAATTCTTGATAAATATATTAACGCCTCTTTTTAACCTTATTTAATTAATTATTTACAGATGAAAAATTCATAATGAAATTAATTTCAAGATATATCGAATCAACAAACACACAGAATTCACATAAAATCCAAGTGGTAATCACCCAAAATTATCATTTAAAATTCAAACTCGACAAACAAGAAACGAGGAATGACAAATAAAGGATTTAATAAGAGCCAATAATTTCCAATTTAAAACATAAAGGCGTATACGAATTTTAACCGATATAATTTACATGTATAAACCAAGTATGTACTCGTCACCTCGCGTACATGGTTTTCACTTACACAATTTTCACATAAGACTCAATGCCTAAGGGATAAATTTATATACGATATACACTAGGATTCATACTGTTCTATGAAGTTATATGCGATTCACACTCGGAATCATAATCTTCTGCATAGTTGTTTAGTATTAGGATTCAATTATTCATATGATTATAAAACGTGTTTAGCGTCATAGTCAAAGAAATTTGTATTAGATTATTTTTGAGGTTAAGGAGTTGTTCAAGCTTTGGTAATATTTTCACTTTCTGACTTTATGCAATGTTACGATGCTTCCTTCTCTAAAAAAAAGTGGCGGCTGAATTTAAGGGATAAAAAAAAGGAGTACAAAGGAATTGTTCAAGCTTTGGTAATATTTTCACTTTTATGTAACTTTACAATGCTTCCTTATCTAGCAGTTGTGTTTAGTTGAGTCATGAGTGGTTTTGCTTCTATTTATTTATTTTAATTATTTATATAGAATGTATGGGAATATAAGCATGTGCGGCTACATATTATATGTTGGCAAGGCTCTCGTGCTTCCCTTCTCTATTGAAGGTGGATTGGGTTGATTTATCTAAATTTAATTGTACATAAAAATATGTATTGGGTTTATGTGAACACAAACATGTATGTAAATATATTATTTTTTGTAAGTTTTATGTGTAAAATTTTGAAAGAGACTATTATTTGTAATTTGTTAAAAGACAACACACGGAGAAATTAATATGACAAAATATTATTTTTTGTCTATGAATATGTAAGTTTTGCGTTTAATTTCTTCTTTTTTGTGTCTTTGGTTCTAGCAAAAACTTTGTAGCTAATACCGAAGTGCACCTGATCACGATTTTTAATTGCCAAAATCTTTTACTCTACTCTTTTTTATGAGTTTATATTTTTTTAAGGCAAAGTACGACTTCGCCGCTAATTAAAGAATTTTTTACTGTAAAATATAATTTTCAAAATTCATATCACTTGTGAGAAAAGGACTTATCGTCACTTTAATATGAGAATATGATTTTGTCACCTTAAAGTTTATAAGCTTTATGTATTGTTTAATAGGTATAAGAAATTCTACCAGTTTTGTCCCCTCTCAAATGGCTATATCCATCTCTTAATTTTTTAGAATTTCATCGCATGGCCAGGGGCGACTCCAAGAAAGCATGCTTCACTATGGCTCTTTAAAATATTAAGTTAAACAAAATTAGATTTTTAGAAATAATTGTCACAACCCAAAATCTCACCACAGGCGCCGTGATGACACTTAATCTCTAAGACTAGGTAAGCCGATTACAATTACATTTCGAGCTTTTTAAAAAAATAATAATTTAATACAAGTGTCGAAATCAACATCGAAAATAATTATAACAACCTCCCAAGACTGGTAATACTGAGTCACGAACTCTAACTGAATGCATGCAATGATCTCAAGGATCGAATATAAAATACTGTTCGAATAAGAGAGGACAGTACAATAAAAATGGAAAGACTCCAAGGGACTGCGACAGTCAAGCATCTCTACCTTGAATCTTTGCGATCAACACACTAACTCTGTCCGAGTCCGATATCTCCAATACCTGGCTCTACACAAAAATATGCAGAAGTATAGTATGAGTACAACACGGTCGGTACCAAAAATTATCAAGACTAACCTCGGTGGAGTAGTGACGAGGTACAGTCAAGACACTCACTAGTCAAATAACCTATGCAGTATAGCAGTATACAATAGTACTGGAAAACAAGTAGCAATGATAGCAACAAAAATCAACCAGTGGCATAAACAACAAGGCAACAAGAACACCATAATTATTGCTCAAACGATTAGGGAACACAAGTACAACCAATTAATCAAGACTTTCAAATATAAATCTTTCACATATAATTCTTTCAAATAAATATCTTTCGAATACACTTCTTTCAAATAAATATCTTTCGAATATACTTTTTTCAAATAAATATCTTTTGAATATAATTCTTTCAAAAATATATATTTCGAATATACTTCTTTCAAATAAATATCTTTCGAATTTAATTCTTTCAAATAAAAGTCACTCTATGACACCTCATTTCATAATCATAAAATACGGGTCTCAGCCCATTTTCATATTTTTGTAATACGGATCACAACCCACTTTTATATTTTCACGGTGCATCGTGCTCATATTTCAATCATAACCGCACAGACAACTCACGTGCCAATAATAAAAACTCATTATATTTTCTCTGGCACCTCGTGCCCACATTTTATATCACATCTACACGGACAATTCACGTGCCAATAACATAATCATTATATTTCTCTGGCACCTCCTGCTCACATTTCATATCACATCTGCATGAACAGTCCACGTGCCAATAACCTAATCCGCCCGGCACTCACAATTTCAATATAGATCAGACTATTATCTAGTTTACCAAAACAACAAGATAAATTGCACAAGATATAAAAATAAACACAAGAAAAATCACAACATTACATAAAAATCACTAGCACAATAACCCCATATCATCGCATATCAATCTTGACAATATCCACCCTTATCACTCCTATAATAGCCTCCCTTATCCCTCCGCCCTGGCAATATCAATAGCCACTCTTATCGCTCATACAACCACCCTTATCGCTCCTATAATAGCCTCCCTTATCGCTCCGTTTAATAGCCTCCCTTATCACTCTGCCCAGACAATATCTTGTAACGACCCGGTCGGTTGTTTTGAGAGTTGTAGCCCCGTCCCCCCATTTACTGCCCATGTTATACTTTATAGCTGTTATATGACTTGCCGGGGTAGTCGGTTCGGGTCCGAGAGATTTCGAAATGAATTGAGACACTTAGTCTCAATGTTGAAAACTTAAGTTGAAAAGGTTGACCGAATATTGACTTATGTGTAAATGACTGTGAAATAGAGTTTTGATAATTTCAATAGCTCTGTATGGTGATTTTGGACTTAGGAGTGTGTCCGAAATTATTTTTTGAAGTCCGTAGTTAAATTAGGCTAGAAATGGCAAAAATAGGAAGATTAAGTTCGGAAGTTTGACCGGGAAGTTGACTTTTTGATATCGGGCTCGGAATCCAATTCAGAAAATTTTCATAGGTCCATTATGTCATTTATGACGTGTGTACAAAATTTGAGGTCAATTGGATTTGATTTGATAGATTTCGGCATCGAATGTAGAAGTTTGAATTTCTTAGTTTTATTAAGCTTGAATTGAGGTGTGATTCGTGGTTTTAGCATTGTTTGATGTTATTTAAGGTTTTGACTAAGGTCCTATGATATTTTAGGACTTGTTGGTGTATTTGGTTGAAGTCCCGGGGGCCTCGGGTGAGTTTCAGATGGTTAACGAATTGAATTTTGGACTTTGAACTGTGCTAGAATTTTTCTGATGCACTGTCTAGTTTCTTTCTACACGATCACGTGAGAAGGTTCGCGATCGCGTAGGCTTAGCTGGGCAGAGAAATTTTTTGTTCTACGCGATCGCGAGAATGGAGCTGTGATCATGTAGCTTTGGACACCAGTGCATCGCGAACGCGTGAGGCATGTCGCAATCGCGTAGAGTATAAGAGTCAGAAGCTGGGCCACGCGTTTTGTTCTTCGCGATCACGTGAATGCGTTCGCGATCGCGTGGGTCTGCAGAACTGTGCTTCGCAATCGCGTGGAATTATCCGCGATCGCGTAGGGTTATTTTAGGGAGTGGAAAAGTTAAGTCCCGCGATCGCGTAGAAGAAATGACTGGGTAGAGAGTTTAAGCTATGAAAATGAGACTTCTTCCCATTTTCCGTTTTTAATGATTCGGAGCTCGGGGAGAGGCAATTTTTGGGAGATTTTCAAGGAAAACATCGGGGTAAGTGTTCTTAAATCAATTTTGGTCAAATTACCCGAATCCATTGCTATTTTTAGCATTTAATTGGTGATTTAAGATGGAAAATTTTGAAAACCCTCTTGGTTAAATTTGAAAATTTGAGGGCTGAATTGTTATCGAGATTTAGTAATTTTGGTATGATTGGACTCGTGGTTGAATGAGCATTTTTGTTGGCTTCCGAGACGTGAGCCCCGTTGGCGATTTTTGAGTTGAATTTCGAATTTTTGTTGGAAACATTTGTATTTTCATATGAAATTAATTTCTATAACTTATATTGACTGTATCGAATTAATTGTTTTGGCTATATTCGAGTCATTCGGAATTGGATAATCAAAGAAAAGGCCTACTAGTAGATTGAATTACCGCAACTCGAGGTAAGTAATTTGTCTAACCTTGTGTGGGAAAAATTCCCCTTAGGATTGGTATTGATATGATAATTATGATGTGTTGGAAGCCGTGTACGCGAGGTGACAAGTGTGTACACAGGCTAAATATGGAAGATTATATCTTTAAATTGTATAGATCTCTGTCACATATTAATTAAATTATTTTATCCTGTTATACTCATCATCATTGGTCTATTTTTATATTTTAAATTTGCATTTCCTTTTTCCCGCTGTTTGATTTACCTGTTTAATTGAAGCTTTGTTCCTTTTATTCTGTGCTCAGTATTTGAAAGTTGAATTTCTTAATCGAATTATTAAAAATATGAAGTATCTGACATTGAAATTTGGTATGGAGGCAAAGTGTTAAATTGAGAAATATTATTTCTGTTGAGTTATTCATTCCCAAATATTTTGTTGAGATTTTTGTATACATTGTGATTGAGCCTTGAGCTCCTTGTTGTGGAAAATAATGTTGTTGTTGATTTATTTGGAAAGTTGAAATATTTGGGCACTTGAGGTGCGAATTATGTTATATTGTGATATTGATACGCATGCGGTGGTATAAGATCTGGGTGTTGAAACGCATACGGTGAGATAAGGTGGGCTTGATACACATGGCTAGTAGGGGAACTACTAGAAGCCATGCGGTGTGATAAAGTGGGCTAAAACACGGGATGCTATTTCGGGAAAAATAATTTCTTTTAAACTAAATGTGAAGGCTCCCGTGGTGATATAAGAAAAAAAATATTGTGAATTTATTTATGATTTGGGACTACTAGGTGGTATCTCGGGAGTGCCCTTGTTGATATTTTTCTATTGGTTTACTTGTCTTGATTGTTTTGTTTTTCCCTAAATATGTAAATTCCGATTTTTCTTCCGTGAGGTATTATTTGCTTTATTCTGTGTAGTTAAATTATGACATACTCCTTATTTGATTCACTTTCATTGTCATTATTATTATTATTATTATTATTATTATTATTATTATTATTATTATTATTATTATTATTATTATTATTATTATTATTATTATTATTATTATTATTATTATTATTATTATTATTATTATTATTATTATTATAATATTGTTAAACTTTTCGCTTTGCCTTTTATTATTTCCAGTAGGGACCTGACCTAACCTCGTCACTACTCTATCGAGGTTAGGCTTGGCACTTACTCGGTATCGTTGTGGTGTACTCGTAATATGCTTCTGCACATAGTTTTGTGTAGATCCAGGTACTTCCTACTAGACCAGGTATCAGTGAGCTAGTCTGTACGCGGAGACTTCAAGGTACATCTGCCAGCGTCCGCAGACCTCGGAGTTCCCCTATATCCTTATTATGGTGTTTTCCTTATTCTCCTTAAACTCTGATGTATAGAAACATTTAGTATTTCTCTTAGAAGCTTGTGACTTATTTGTACCGGGTTTTGGGAGCTGTAACTATTTTGAATTGTAGTATTTATTTATTTCATATGTTGAGATTCGAGTTTAAGTTTTAGATTCTGTTATTCCACATAATTGATAGGCTTACCTAGTCTTAGAGACTAGGTGCCATTACGACATCCTACGGAAGGAATTTTGGGTCGTGACAACTTGGTATCAGAGCGCTAGGTTCATAGATGTTATGAGTCACAAGCAGGTTTAGTAGAGTCTCACGGATCGGTAAGGAGACGTCTGTACTTATCTTCGGGAGGCTATGGAACTGTTAGGAAAAGGTTCACTTCTTTGATTCCTTATCATGCGCATTTGTTGACTTCCAAATTCTAAACCATTGTCTTTTTATTCTCTCACAAATGGTGAGGACACACATAATATAATTCGATGATCAGATACCCGTGCTCCCTGTTGGAGCCGTAAGAGGGCGGGGCCGGGGCATAGGCCGAGCCAGAGGCCGCGGAAGACCACGTGGTGTAGCCAAAGCACCTGCACGAGCTGCTGCAGAGGAGCCACCAGTAGCTCCAGTTGGAGAGCATGCACTTGAGACGCTTGTTACTACCCCTGTACTTCAGGAGGCTCTTGCCCAATTTTTGAGCATGGTTGGCACTCTAGCTCAGGCAGGGTTGATTCCACTTGCTCCTGCCACATCTCAGGCTGGGAGAGGATCACAAACTCCCGCCTCCCGTACCCCAGAGCCACGGGCCCTGGTGAACATACCCCAGTGGTTATACCAGTGCAGCCAATAGTCCTAGTTTGGCTGAGGTTAGGGCAGCAGGTTTGGAGGGGGAACAACTCAAGCTCGAGAGGTACAAGACGTACCACCCTCCTACTTTTACCGGTTTGGCTTCAGGGGATTCTTAGGGTTTTCTTGAGGAATGTCATTGTATGTTCCGTACTATAGGTATTGTGGATTCTATTGGGGTCGCCTTTACTACATTCCAGCTTAAGGGAGCGGCGTATCAGTGGTGGCGAGCATATGAGTTGGGTAATCCGGCAGAGGCAGCGTCACTCACTTGGGTTCAGCTCTATGATATGTTCTTGGGAGAGTTTGTTCCCCAGAGTCTTAGAGATGCATGGCGCGCAGAGTTTGAGCAGTTGCGCCAGGGCTCTATGACATTATCGGAGTATGCAGTCCGGTTCAGTGATTTATCCAGGCATGCACCTGCCCTGGTTGCTACTGTTAGAAAGTGTGTCCGTCGATTTATTGAGGGACTCCATCCTAGTATCATATTTAGTATAGTCCGAGAGCTAGAGATGGACATCGCATACCAGTAGGTGGTGGCAATCGCTAGGAGATTGGAGGGTTTGAGGACCCTGGAGAGAGAAGAGAGGGAAGCTAAGAGGCCTCAAAATTCTACCACATATAACAATTCTCGTGCCCCAGCTGAAGCCCGTCATGGTAGAGGCTATGTGAGCTGTCCTATTCATTCAGCACATCCAGCTTCTAGCGGTATTACAGTTACTCCCAGACCTCAGGTTCCCTATTATGCACTGCCAGTGTCTACTATACCTCATACACGGGGTGCTTTTAGCGGTCAGTCCAACCGATCAGGCCCGAGCCAGTCCTAGTAGCCACGTCCTCCGAGGGTTTATTTTGATCGTGGTAACACTCATCATATAGTGAGGGATTGTCCCAGATTTAGGAGGGTAGCACCTCCACATATTTCACATTCCCCACATATTCCACAGAGCCTTCAGGCTTCTCAGGCCATGGTTACTGCACCAATTGGCACTCCACTTGCACAACCAGCTCGAGGTGGAGGTCAGATAGGTAGAGGTCGCCCTAGAGGGGGAGGCTAGGCCTAATAGGGGTGGGCGTTCGGTACTTCAGTACGGTATTTAATAACTACGGTTTGGTACTTCAGTATTCGGTATATCAATCGTGCATACCAAATACCGTACCAAAGTAGTTCAGTATGGTTCAGTATTTTCTTATTTGGTTCGGTACGATTTTGGTATCATACCAAAGTCTTTCAAATCTCCCAAGATTCTGCGTAACATCTTTTCTGCTGAGAATTCAACCTCTTTGTTCATGATTAGATGATGCTAGCATGTATTCTTCCTACACACGCATGTGCACATATATGTATTTTCTCTTTTGCTTTCATTTCATCAAGAGCTACTTTGAGACCTCATTTTTTCATGATATGTTTTTGTATCCTTTCAAGAAATGGTACAAAATTCTAAATTTGGAACAAAATAGTCTATTAGCAATTCATAGTGCATTGTGCATGCTATGAAATCAATCCGTTAGCTTGTAACTTGTAAGTATTTGCATAATAAGGAATCAATCCACCTATAAAATACAAGGAACACAAAATAGTAAACCCAGGTGCCTCTAAGAAGGGCACGGATATGAGCAGTTTTAGCATCAGCAATGTTGGAATTTTTTAGAGACGTCTAGGTTAGAAAATAGAAAGGGAAATGGGGTAAGAGCAAATAGCCAAATACTGGACTGCTCGTAAGTCTACTTGAGCTCTAAGCCTCTAAGGGATTAGGGAATTAGGTGTCTTGGGGTGTGGGCTTAGGCTTATTAGACTGGAAAATAAAAATAGAGTTGGGCTTGGACTAAAATATTTCTGTATTTTAGTATATCGAAATATCAAAAACTCAATACCGTATATCGTACCGAACTACCAAAATACAGCAATTTTTGTACCGAAATACCAAAAAAACCGAAATCGAAATACCAAATTAATTCGGTTCTGTTCGAAATTCGATTTTTCAGATTTTATGCCCACCCCTAAGGCCAGATATTATGCACTTCCCAGCTAGGACTGAGGCAGTTGCATTTGACTCAGTTATCACATGTATTATTTCAATTTGTCATAGAGAGGCTTCATCTTTGTTTGATCCAGGATCCACATATTCCTATGTGTCATCTTATTTTGCTCTGTATTTGGGTGTATCTCATGATTATTTGAGTTCTCCTGTCTTTGTGTCTACACCCGTGGGTGATTCTATTATTGTTGACCGTGTGTATAGGTCATGTTTGGTTGTAATCAGTGGTTTTGAGACCAGATTCGATCTCTTATTAACTAGTTGTCGCCCTATAATGCTATTCTCGATTGCCACGCTAAAACAGTGACACTGGCTATGCCAAGATTACCGCGGTTAGAGTGGAGAGGTACCTTAGATTATGTTCCTAGCAGAGTTATTTAATTTTTAAAGGCTTAACGGATAGTTGAGAAGGGGTGTGATACGTATCTGACTTATCTGAGGTATGTCAGTGTTGATACTCCTACCGTTGAGTCTGTTCCAGTAGTGAGGGATTTTCCAAATGTATTCCCAGCAGATCTTCCGGGCATGCCGCCCGACAGAGATATCGACTTTGGCATTGATTTGTTACGGGTCACTAAGCCCATTTCTATTCCACCCTATCACATGGCCCCAGCAGAGTTGAAAGAGTTAAAGGAATAGTTGCAGAAGTTATTTGATAAGGGATTCATTCGGCCCGGTGTGTCACCTTGGGGTGCTTTGATCTTATTTGTAAAGAAGAATGATGGTTCTATTTGGATGTGTATTGATTATCGCCAGTTGAACAAGGTTACAGTGAAGAACATATATCCATTACCATGTATTGATGACCTATTTGATCAACTACAGGGTGCCAAGGTGTTCTCAAAAATTGATTTGCGGTCAGGGTATCATCAGTTGAAGATTCGGGAGCCAGATATTCCAAAGACTACTTTCAGGACTCGATATGGTGATTATGAGTTCCTTGTAATGCCATTTGGGCTGACTAATGCCCCAGAAACATTTATGCATTTGATGAACAATGTATTTTCAGCCCTATCTTGACTCATTCATCATTGTGTTTATTGACGACATTCTGGTGTATTCCCGGAGCCTGGAGGATCATGAGTAGCACCTAATAATTGTGCTTCAGACTTTGAGAGAAAGGAAGTTGTATGCAAAATTTCCAAAGTGTGAATTCTGGCTTGATTCAGTGGGAATTTTGGGTCATGTAGTATTTAACAAAGGATCCAGGTACATCCGAAGAAAACTGAATCAGTGCAGAGTTGGCACAAACTGTCATCAGCTAATGAGATTTGGAGTTTCCTTGGTTTGGTAGGGTATTATCGCCGGCTTGTAGAGGGTTTCTCTTCTATTGCTGCACCTATGACTAAATTGACCCAGAAGGGTGCTCTGTTTAGGTGGACCGAGGAATATGAGGAGAGCTTTTAAAAGCTCAAGACAGCTTTGACTACAGCCCCAATATTGGTGTTGCCTACAGGTGCAGGGTCTTATATTGTGTATTGTGATGCGTCGCGTATTGGTCTCGGTGAAGTGTTGATGCAAGATGGTAGGGTGATTGCCTATGCGTCCAAATAGTTAAAGGTACATGAGAAGAACTATCCTGTCCACGACCTTGAGTTAGCAGCTATTGTTCATACTTTGAAGATCTGGCGGCACTATTTGTATGGAGTCCCTTGTGAGGTCTACACCGATCACCGAAGTCTACAACATCTGTTTAAACAGAAGGATCTTTACTTACGGCAGCAGAGGTGGTTGGAGTTTCTTAAAGATTATGATATCACCATTCTCTATCATCCTCGGAAGGCCAATATGGTGGCTGATGCCTTGAGTCGCAAGGTGGGGAGTTTGGGAAGCTTAGCATATCTACTGGTAGTAGAGAGGCCTTTAGCCTTGGATGTTCAGGCCTTGGCCAACCAGTTTGTTAGATTAGATGTTTCCGAGCCGAGCCGAGTTTTGGCTTGTGTGGTTTCTCAGTATTCTCTTTATGATCGTATCAGAGAGCGTCAGTATGATAACCCCCATCTGCTTATCCTTAAGAACACGGTTCAGCATGGTGATGCCAAGGAAGTCACAATTGGAGATGACGGTGTGCTACGGATGCAGGGCAGACTATGTGTGCCCAATGTAGATGGTTTACGGGATTTGATTCTCTAGGAGGCTCACAGTTCGCGGTACTCCATTCATCCAGGTGTTGCGAAGATGTATCAGGACTTGAGACAACACTATTGGTGGAGGCGGATGAAGAAAGACATAGTGGAATATGTAGCTCAGTGCCTAAATTGTCAGCAGGTGAATTATGAGCATCAACGACCAGGTGGATTGCTTCAGAAGTTAGAGATTCCAGATGGAAATGGGAACGGATCACTATGGATTTTGTTGTTGGGCTCCCACGGACTCAGAGAAAATTCGATGCAGTTTGGGTGATTGTGGATAGATTGACCAAGTCAGCTCATTTCATTCATGTGGTTACTACTTACTCTTCGGAGCAACTGGCTCAAGTTTACATTCGCAAAATTGTCAGGCTTCATGGCGTACCAGTGTCTATCATTTTTGACCGGTGTAATGTCACAACCCCAAATTCCCTCCGTAGGATGTCGTGATGGCACCTAGTCTCTAAGACTAGGTAAGCCTATCAATGCAGAATAATAATAAATATCTGAAATAAATAAACTACAAGTCAAACAATTTCAACTCCCAAAATCCGGTAGAAATAAGTCACAAGCTTCTAAGAATTTATTCTCTATGTCTCTATACATCATAGTCTAAAGCAAATAAGGAAGATAACATAGTAAGATAGAAGGGGACTCCGGAGTCCGCAGACGCTGGCAGATATACCTCGAAGTCTCCTCGTACAGCTAGTTACTGATGTGTGGTCTGATAAGAAGTACCTGGATCTGCACAGAAAGATGTGCATAAGCGTAGTATGAGTACACCACAACGGTACCCAGTAAGTTCCAAGCCTAACCTCGGTAGAGTAGTGACGAGGTCAGGTCAGGTCCTACTGGAGAATAAATAATGGCATGGTAAAATGTTTAAACAATATTATAAGATAAAATGACAATGGAAATGAATCAAGTAGTATGTCACATTTAATTACATCAAATAATGGCAAATAAATACCTTGTGGAAACAAAACATAATTCTTTTCAACTTTAAGAAAATCACAACAATAATCAAAGGCAATTGCGGCCATAAATCAATATCAACAAGGGCACTCCCGAGGTACCGCCTCGTAGTCCCAAATCATAAACAAATTCACAACATCTCATTTCCTTATCTCACCGCGGAAGCCTTCACAATTTATTTAAAAGAAAATATTTTTTCCGAAATAGCATCCCGCGTTTTAGCTATCCTTATCACACCGCATGACTTCTAGTAGTTCCCCCTACTAGACAAGCGTATCAAACCACCCTTATCTCACTGCATGCGTTTCAATACCCAGACCTTATACCACCGCATGCGTATCAATATCACAGTATATCACAATTTGCACCTCAAGTGCTCAAATAATTTAACTTGCCAAAATAATTCAACAACAATATTTTTCCACAATAAAGAGCTTACGGCTCATGCCTAAATAAATCATCAATAATAATTTTCCACAATAAAGAACTCACGGCTCATGTCAAAATAATTCAACAATAATATTTTTCTACTATAAAGAGCTCACTGCTCATGTTAAAATATGTCAACAATAATATTTTTTCATAATTAAGAGCTCACTGCTCCATCACAATGAGTACGAAAATCTTACAAAAATATTGAGTAAATAATTCAAGAAAAATAATATTTCAAAATCTTTAATACGTTGCTTCAATATCAAGTTTAAAAATGTCAAATACTTCATATTAATAATATTTAATTTAAAAAAATCAACCTTCAAATAATACACAGAATAAAAGAAACCAAGTTCCAACTAAACAGATAAAACAATTAGCAGGAAAAGGTCAAGCAAATTTAAAAATATAAACATTAAATCAATAATGAAGAATATAACAAAATAAAATAATTTAATTAATGCGCAACAATGATCTACACAATTTAAAATATAATCTTTCACATTTAGCCCGTGTACAAACTCGTCACCTCGTGCACACGACTTTTCATACATTACAATTAACAATCCTAGGGGAATTTCCTCCACACAAGGTTAGACAAGTCACTTACCTCGACTTGCTACAATTTAACCAAGTATTATGCTTTTTCCTCGATTTTTCCGACTCCGATCGACTCGTATCTAGTCATAATTAATTCTATACAGTCAACAAAATTATAGTAATCAATTTCATAAGACAATATTATATTTTTCAATAAAATCCGAAATTAGCTCAAAATTTGCCCCTGAGGCCCATATCTTGGAATCCGGCGAAACTTACAAAATCCGACAACCCATTCAATTACGAGTCCACCCATATCAATTTTACCAAATTCCGATAACAACTTGACCTCCAAATCTTAAATTTTCGTTTTTGGAAGATTTTGCAAAAATCTTGAGTTTTCTTCCATAAATTCACGGATTCATGATGTAAATGAGTATGGAATCATGAAATATAATCAATATAGGATAAGGAACACTTACCCCAATGTTTTTTCATGAAAATCGCCCAAGAACCGTGCTCCAAAAATCCAAAATGAAATGAATGAAATTTTGGTCCTTAAGTTTCTGCCAATCCGTCACTAAAAGTCCATTTTCCGTCACTAAAAGTGCATTTTCCGTCACTAAAAGTCCACCAGAAACTGCTCTACCAGCCTTCTTTCAATCGATCATAACTTTATGTATGAATGTCCAAATGATGAATGGTTTAATTTTCTGGAAACTAGAATCAAACGACTACAACTTTCATGTTTGAAAATTTTCCGATTCCTTATGAATTTCGAGATATAAGCTTCCAAATTCGGCTACACACATCAGAAATTTTCGGGGAAACTGCTCTACCAGCCTTCATTCAATCCATCATAACTGTCTATACGAATGTCCAAATAATGAATAATGGTTTAGCTTTCTGGAAACGAGAAGCAAAGAGCTACAACTTTCATGTTTTGCACATTTGCGGATTCCTTATGGATTGCGAGATATAAGCTTCCAAATTTTGGCTCCACGCACCAGAAAGTTCTGGCGAAATTTTTGCAACAGAAATTTCCAGCAGCCTTCTTTGTCCGAAATCCATTCCGTCTACCTTTCGAAATCCACCCGAGACCCTCGGGACCTTAACCAATTATACCAACATGTCCCAAAATACAATACGAACTTATTCGAGGCTTCAAACCACATCAAAAAACATCAAAACGTCGAATCGCACCTCAAATCAAAATCTATGAACTTTTAACTTTCAAATTCTATATCTTGTGCCGAAACACATCAAATAAATTCGGAATGATTTGAAATTTTGCACACAAGTCATAAATGACATAACAGACCTATTCCAATTTCTAGAATCGGATTTCGATCTCGATATCAAAAAGTCAACCACCCGGTCAAACTTCCCAAAAATTCAATTTTTGGCATTTCAAGCCTAATTCTACTATGGACTTCCAAATAAAATTTCGATCACGCTCCTAAGTCCAAAATCACCATACGGAGCTGTTGGAATTATCAAAATTCTATTCCGGGGTCGTTGGCACATAATTTGATATCCGGTCACTATTTGAACTTAAACTTTTAATTTTTCATCAAAATTTCATATCTTGGGCTAAGGACCCCGCAATTTGATTCCGGGCATACGCCTAAGTCCCAAATCATGATACGGACCTACCAGAACTGTCAAAATACTGATATGAGTCCATTTGCTCAAAATATTGACCAAAGTTAACTCAGTTGAGTTTTAAAGCTCTAATTCACATTTTAATCCATTTTTCACCTGAAAACTTTCCGGAAAATTTTACGGACTGCGCACGCAAGACGAGGAATGATAAATAGTGCTTTTCGAGATCTTAGAACACAGAATTAATTATTAAATTGAAAGATGACATTTTGGGTCATCACATTCTCCACCTCTAAAACAAACATTCGTCCTCGAACGGAGTTAGAAAAAGTACCTGAGTTGGTGAATAAGTGTGGATAACGGTTGCATATATCATGCTCGGTCTCCCACGTCGCCTCCTCGACCGGATGACCCCTCCACTGAACCTTCACGGAAGCAATGTTCTTTGACCTCAGCTTTCGAACCTGCCTATCTAAAATAGCCACTGGTTCCTCAATATAAGATAGATCCTTGTCCAATTGAATCGAACTGAAGTCTAACACATGAGACGGATCCCCGTGATATTTCCGAAGCATAGAAACATGGAATACCGGATGAACTGCAGAGAGACTAGGTGGTAGTGCAAGTCTGTAAGCCACCTCTCCAACTCTCTCAAGAATCTCAAAAGGCCCAATATACCTAGGGCTCAACTTGCCCTTCTTCCCAAACCTCATCACACCCTTCATAGGCGAAACCCGGAGCAATACCCGCTCACCTACCATGAATGCAACATAACGAACCTTCCGATCCGCATAACTCTTCTGTCTAGATTGGGTTGTACGAAGTCGATCTTGAATCATCTTAACATTTTCTAGTGCATCCTGAACTAAGTCTATACCCAATAGTCTAGCCTCGCCCGATTTGAACCAACCCACTAAAGACCGGCACCGCCTACTATACAAGGCCTCATACGGAGCCATCTGAATGCTTGACTGGTAACTGTTGTTGTAAGCAAGCTCCGCAAGTGGTAAGAACTGATCCCAAATACCCCCAAAATCTATCACACACGCACGAAGCATATCCTCCAGTATCTGAATAGTGCGTTCGAACTGCCCGTCCGTCTGAGGGTGAAATGTTGTACTCAACTCCACACGAGTACCCAACTCTCGATGCACAGCCCTCCAAAACCGTAAGGTAAACTGTGTACCCCGGTCAGAGATGATAGATACTGGTACACCGTGAAGTTTGACAATCTCGCGAATATATACCTGAGCCAGCTGCTCTGAAGAGTAAGTAGTAATCACAGGAATGAAATGAGCTGACTTGGTTAATCTATCCACAATCACCCAAACTGCATTGAACTTCCTTCGAGTCCGTGGGAGCCCAACAATGAAATTCATAGTGATCCGCTCCCATTTCCATTATGAAATTTCCAACCTATGAAGCAATCCAACCGGTCGTTTATGCTCATATTTCACCTCCTGACAATTTAGGCACCGAGCTACATATTCCACTATGTCTTTCTTCATCCGCCTCCACCAATAGTGCTATCTCAAGTTTTGATACATCTTTGCAGCACCCAGATGAATGGAGTACCGCGAACTGTGAGCCTCCTGGAAAATCAAGTCGCGTAAACCATCTACATTTGGCACACATAGCCTGCCCTGCATCCATAATACATCTTCATCTACAATAGTGACTTCCTTGGCATCGCCTTGCTGAACTGTGTCCTTAAGGAAAAGCAGATGGGGGTCATCATACTGACGTTCCCTGATACGATCATAAAGAGAAGACTGAGAAACCACACAAGCCAAAACTTGACTCGGCTCGGAAACATCCAATCTGACAAACTGGTTGGCCAAGGCTTGAACATCCAAGGCCAAAGGCCTCTCTGCTACCGGTAAATATGCTAAGCTGCCTAAACTCTCCGCCTTACGACTCAAGGTATCGGTCACTACATTGGCCTTCCCAAGATGATAGAGAATGGTGATATCATAATCCTTAAGCAACTCCAACCATCTTCGATGCCGCAAATTAAGATCCTTCTATTTAAACAGATGTTATAGACTTCGGTGATCGGTGTAGACCTCGCAATGGACACCGTACAAATAGTGCCGCCAAATATTTAAGGAATGAACAATAGCTGCTAACTCAAGGTTGTGTACATGATAATTCTTCTCATGCACCTTTAACTGTCTGGATGCGTAGGCAATCACCCTACCGTCTTGCATCAACACTGCGCCGAGGTCAATACGCGACGCATCACAATACACAATATAAGACCCTGAACCTGTAGGTAATACCAACATTGGGGCTATAGTCAAAGCTGTCTTGAGCTTTTGGAAGCTCTCCTCACATTCCTCGGCCCATATGAATGGAGCACCCTTCTGGGTCAATCTGGTCTTAATAGTTGTTCATAATCAATTATAAAATCGTCAATTAACTTCATGTTAACAAAAATATCGTTTTAAACCTTCATAATACTGATAACGAGATACGAGGCATGAAGACCTCATAATTATTTCCCCGAATTAATGAGTCACATTTAACGTCACCTAGGCGGGAACCTACCTCATAGGTTAAAACTCAATAATTACAACACAAAATTGGCAAGTATGCATAGAGAATTTCATATAGAATTTTCAAATAAGCCTAACAGGCATGACTCCGTATTAGTACTATAGTACAAATTTAATTTCACAAGGGATAACTTAAACACAAGAATTTTCTTCACAAGGATCTCGTCCTTATATAACTTCTACCGCAGCTCGTAGCCCGATTTAAACATATCAATTTATCTAAAAATGTGAGTATCTCGTCCTCAATTCTGAATCACAAGTAATATACACATCGTGCCAATTGAAACTTTTAATTTTATCCTTCTAAATAATTTCTGTTAAAAAAAAAAATCACAACACATAATGAACCCCACACCGGTAGGGCATATAATTCACAATTTTTAATTTATTATCCGTAAATTACATCAAAACTTACCAAAATGATTAACAGAATACCACATTTAGCCTCACAGGTCTTATTAGTGACCAACTTGGAATGGTAGGCGTAGTTATCTCCATGGAATCTCCCAACAGGAGTAAACACATAAGTAGATTATAGAATTATGAAACTCATTCATAAGTGGAGCACAATAAAAGGACTTGTCTCGATACTCAGAACCGAATCAAGTCAAGGAAATTATTCCTTTATATTATATTAAGGTCGTACCTATAACGACACCAACTGATTTAGCGACCTCCGCCATACCATAAAACAAATATATCAACGGTTGGGTCTCCACCTCTAGGACACCTTCTACCCGTCTGTCCTCCACCCCTAACTGGTTGTGTGGGTGGTGTAGTAACTGCAATGGGGCACGTAGCCTGAGTGCTTTGATGAAATAAGTCTCTCCCAAGTTTGGGACAATTCTCTCATGATGTGCCTAGTATCACCGTATTCATAACAACCCCTTTGCGGGTTAGGCTGCTCATATTGAGTCTGTGCCAGATAACTGGAATAGCCATTGTAGGAACTCATGTCGGTGGTGCATTAAAAGAACTTACTGGAGCACCCCGAGTAATCCGATGTGCGGACTTGGCTGGCCGATTGCTCGAGCCCCCACCATAATGATTTATACTTGCAGAGTAGAATCCACTGAATCCCCTAGAACCTTGAGACGTATTGTTCTCCTTAGTTTCCTTTTTCCTCACCCCAAACACATTCTAATATCTTGGTAATTTGTACAACTAGCAGAAATGAAGTATCAGCTTGTAGTTCCCGAGTCGTACAAAATTTTACAATCATAATTGAGTCCTTTAATGAGTCTGTGGACTCGCCCTCTGGTTGTAGGAAGCAAAGTAGGAGTATGACGGGCTAACTTATTGAACTTGATGGAATATTCTGACACTGTCAATGGTGACCTGACGCAACCGTTCAAACCCTATGCGCCACGCATTATGGAGAGTCCGGGAAACAAACTTTTTCAAAAGCATTTCTGAGAACTGAGCCAAGTGGGCGGTGTTGCATTGGCTGGTCTGCCCTCTTCATAGGCTTGCCATGAACACTGGCAGAGAATTATCTCTCTTAAGGCAAATTTCTTCTTTTGTTATGCTGACTCAACACTGTTGAGCTGACCCATTTCTTAACATACTCTTCGATTCTTCTTTGGGGTAAACCTTACCCCTATTTATACACAACGATCACAAAAGTAGAGCTCCATACAGACAAATCTTGTCACGAACCACATAGTCTAGACTCTCGTCAACAAGTGTACTTCCTCCGAACCACCCCAAAATCCGCAACAGTGACGTCCATGCTGAGTAGACCTTCTACAAATTTAGAGTTGTTTCTATAACTTCTTTGGTATTGAAGTATAGGATTATTAAGGAGGCAGACATACCGCAAGTCCCAACCTTATCTTCTACAAAATCTCGGTCTTAAACTTGTGTAAATTTTAGGGAACCTTTCAGTACCACATATATACATTTCAGGCCAAAACTGATATAATACATGACCCCGCAATCCACCCATTGGTAGTGGACTCCCCCCACTCGGCGCAAAGTCATAGGTCACAACGTCCGATGATCCACAAATAATAACATTCACACCTTGTATAAATCAACCAGATGCCAACGTTCGTTGCACCCCCACATGATTCACTAGGTGATCTCACAATACGTCCGCATCTTCAGTCGGAACCACTGGCTCCCTCATAGTCCATCTACGGAATCACGAACCGTCGACACACAACTGATACCGAGTGCGCAATGTCATACACGAGTGGATACAAAGGAATATAAGATATATGTTTCAAGCTAAATCAATGTCGCATGATAAGAAGTCAAAAAGTGAATATTTCCTAACAGTTCCATAGCCTCTTAGACGTCTTCGTACCGATCCGCAAGACTCTACTAAACCTGCTTGTGACTCATGACACCAATGAACCTAGAGCTTTGATACCAACTTGTCACGACCCCAAATTCCCTCCGTAGGATATCGTGATGGCACCTAGTCTCTAAGACTAGGTAAGCCTATCAATGCAGAATAATAATAAATATCTGAGATAAATAAACTACAAGTCAAACAATTTCAACTCCCAAAACCCGGTAGAAATAAGTCACAAGCTTCTAAGAATTTATTCTCTATGTCTCTATACATCATAGTCTAAAGCAAATAAGGAAGATAACATAGTAAGATAGAAGGGGACTCCGGAGTCTGCGGACGCTGGCAGATATACCTCGAAGTCTCCTCGTACAGCTAGTTTACTGATGTGTG
This sequence comes from Nicotiana tomentosiformis, assembly GCF_000390325.3. Classification (NCBI taxonomy): domain Eukaryota; kingdom Viridiplantae; phylum Streptophyta; class Magnoliopsida; order Solanales; family Solanaceae; genus Nicotiana; species Nicotiana tomentosiformis. The sequence continues at coordinate 26,216,424 of NC_090813.1, forward strand.
GTCTGATAAGAAGTACCTGGATCTGCACAGAAAGATGTGCATAAGCGTAGTATGAGTACACAACAACGGTACCCAGTAAGTGCCAAGCCTAACCTCGGTAGAGTAGTGACGAGGTCAGGTCAGGTCCTACTGGAGAATAAATAATGGCATGGTAAAATGTTTAAACAATATTATAAGATAAAATGACAATGGAAATGAATCAAGTAGTATGTCACATTTAATTACATCAAATAATGACAAATAAATACCTTGTGGAAACAAAACATAATTCTTTTCAACTTTAAGAAAATCACAACAATAATCAAAGGCAATTGCGGCCATAAATCAATATCAACAAGGGCACTCCCGAGGTACCACCTCGTAGTCCCAAATCATAAACAAATTCACAACATCTCATTTCCTTATCTCACCGCTGGAGACTTCACAATTTATTTGAAAGAAAATATTTTTTCCGAAATAGCATCCCGCATTTTAGCCATCCTTATCACACCTCATGACTTCTAGTAGTTCCCCTTACTAGACACGCGTATCAAGCCACCCTTATCTCACTGCATGCGTTTCAATACCTAGACCTTATACCACCGCATGCGTATCAATATAACAATATATCACAATTTGCACCTCAAGTGCTCAAATAATTTAACTTGCCAAAATAATTCAACAATAATATTTTTTCACAATAAAGAGCTCACGGCTCATGCCAAAATAAATCATCAATAATATTTTTCCACAATAAAGAGCTCAGGCTCATGTCAAAATAATTCAACAATAATATTTTTCTACAATAAAGAGCTCACTGCTCATGTCAAAATAATTCAACAATAATATTTTTCCACAATTAAGAGCTCACTGCTCCATCACAATGAGTATGAAAATCTTACAAAAATATTCAGGAGTACATAATTCAGGAAAATAATATTTCAAAATCTCTAATACGTTGCTTCAATATCAAGTTTAAAAATGTCAAATACTTCATATTAATAATATTTAATTTAAAGAAAATCAACCTTCAAATAATACACAGAATAAAAAAAATCAAGTTCCAACTAAACAGATAAAACAATTAGCAGGAAAAGGTCAAGCAAATTTAAAAATATAAACATTAAATCAATAGTGAAGAATATAATAAAATAAAATAATTTAATTAATGCGCAACAGTGATCTACACAATTTAAAATATAATCTTTCACATTTAGCCCGTGTACACACTCTTCACCTCGTGTACATGACTTTCCACACATTACAATTATCAATCCTAGGGGAATTTCCTCCCCACAAGGTTACACAAGTCACTTACCTCGACTTGCTCCAATTTAACCAAGTATTATGCTTTTTCCTCGATTTTTCCGACTCCGATCGACTCGTATCTAATCATAATTAATTCGATATAGTCAACAAAATTTATAGTAATCAATTTCATAAGAAAATATATATTTTCAATAAAATCCAAAATTAGCTCAAAATTTTTCCGTGGGGCCCACATCTCGGAATCCGGCGAAACTTACAAAATCCGACAACCTATTCAATTACGAGTCCACCCATATCAATTTTACCAAATTCCGATAATAACTTGACCTCCAAATCTTAAATTTTTGTTTTTGGAAGATTTTGCAAAAATCTTGATTTTTCTTCCATAAATTCATGGATTCATGATGTAAATGAGTATGGAATCATGAAATATAATAAATATAGGATAAAGAACACTTACCCCAATGTTTTCCCGTGAAAATCGCCCAAAAATCGCCCAAGAACCGTGCTCCAAAAATTCAAAATGAAATGAATGAAATGACCATTTTTGGTCCTCAAGTTTCTACCAATCCGTCATTAAAAGTCCATTTTCCGTCACTAAAAGTCCATTTTCCGTTACTAAAAGTCCACCAGAAACTGCTCTACCAGCCTTCTTTCAATCGATCATAACTTTATGTACTAATGTCCAAATGATAAATGGTTTAACTTTCTGGAAACTAGAATCAAACGACTACAACTTTCATGTTTTGAAAATTTTTCGATTCCTTATGAATTTCGAGATATAAGCTTCCAAATTCGGCTACACACATCAGAAATTTCTGGCGAAACTACTCTACCAGCCTTCATTCAATCCATCATAACTTTCTGTATGAATGTCCAAATAATGAATAATGGTTTAACTTTCTGGAAACGAGAAGTAAAGGGCTACAAATTTCATGTTTTTCACATTTTCGGATTCCTTATGGATTGCGAGATATAAGCTTCCAAATTTGGCTCCACGCACCAGAAATTTCTGCAACAGAAATTTCCAGCGGCCTTCTTTGTCCGAAATCCATTCCGTTTACCTTTCGAAATCCACCCGAGACCCTCGGGACCTTAACCAATTATACCAACATGTCCCAAAATACAATACGAACTTATTCGAGGCTTCAAACCACATCAAACAACATCAAAACGTCGAATCGCACCTCAAATCAAAATCTATGAACTTTTAACTTTCAAATTCTATATCTTGTGCCGAAACACATCAAATAAATTCGGAATGATTTGAAATTTTGCACACAAGTCATAAATGACATAACAGACCTATTCCAATTTCCAGAATCGGATTCCGACCTCGATATCAAAAAGTCAACTACCCGGTCAAACTTCCCAAAAATTTAATTTTTGGCATTTCAAGCCTAATTCTACTACGGACTTCCAAATAAAATTCTGATCATGCTCCTAAGTCCAAAATCACCATACGGAGCTGTTGGAATTATCAAAATTCTATTCCGGGGTTGTTTGCACATAATTTGACATCCGGTCACTATTTGAACTTAAACTTTTAATTTTTCATCAAAATTCTATATCTCGGGCTAGGGACCTCGAAATTAGATTCCGGGCATACGCCTAAGTCCCAAATCACGATACGGATCTACCAGAACTATCAAAACACTGATATGAGTCCATTTGCTCAAAATATTGACCAAAGTTAACTCAGTTGAGTTTTAAAGCTCTAATTCACATTTTAATCCATTTTTCACTTGAAAACTTTTCGGAAAAATTTATGGACTGTGCATGCAAGTCGAGGAATGATAAATAGTGCTTTTCGAGGTCTTAGAACTTAAAATTAATTATTAAATTTAAAGATTACATTTTGGGTCATCACATGTATGCAGTTTACATCATGGTTCTGGAGAGCCGTACAACGTGAGTTGGGTACTCGGGTGGAGTTGAGTACAATATTTCACCCTCAGATGGATGTATAGTCCGAGCGCACTATTCAAATATTGGAGGATATGCTTCGTGCGTGTGTGATGGATTTTGAAGGTGCTTGGGATCAGTTCTTTCCACTTGCGGAGTTTGCTTACAACAACAATTATCAGTCGAGCATTCATATGGTACCTATGAGGCTTGGTAAGGTAGGCGGTGCCGGTTTCTAGTGGTTGGCTCGAGCCGAGCGAGGCTAGGATATTGGGTACAGACTTAGTTCAGGATGCTTTGGAAAAGGTTAAATTGATTCAGGATCGACTTCGTACAGCCCAATCTAGACAGAAGTGTTATGAAGATCAGAAGGTTCGTGATGTTGCATTCATGGTTGGTGAGCGGGACTTGCTCTGGGTTTCGCCCATGAAGAGAGTTATGAGATTCGGGAAGAAGGGCAAGTTGAGCCTTAGGTATATCGGGCATTTTGAGATTCTTGAGAGAATTAGAGAGGTGGCTTAAAAACTTGCACTACCACCTAGTCTCACTGCAGTTCATCCAGTGTTCCATGTTTCCATGCTCCAGAAGTATCACGGCGATCCGTCTCATGTGTTAGACTTCAGCTTAGTCCAGTTGGACAAGGATCTATATTATGTTGAGGAGCCAGTAGCCCTTTTGGACAGATAGGTTCGAAAGTTGAGGTCGAAGAACATCGCTTCAGTAAATATTTTGTGGAGAGGTCATTTAGTCAATGAGGCGACTTGGGATACCGAGCATGATATGCATAGCTATTATCCTCAGCTTTTTACCACTTCAGGTATGTCTCTATACTCGTTCGAGGACGTACATTTGTTTAAGAGGGAGAGGTTGTAACGACCCGGCCGGTCGTTTTGAGTGTTGTAGCCCCGTTCCCCTATTTACTGCTCATATTGTACTTTATAGATCTTATATGACTTGTCGGGGTAGTCGGTTCGGGTGCGTAGTTAAATTAGTCTTGAAATGGCAAAAATAGGAAGTTTAAGTTTGGAAGTTTGACCGGGGAGTTGACTTTTTGATATCGAAGTCGGAATCCAGTTCTGAAAATTTTCACAAGTATGTTATGTCATTTATGACTTGTGTGCAAAATTTGAGGTCAATCAGACTTGATTTGATAGGTTTCAGTATCGAATGTAGAAGTTGGAATTTTTTACTTTCATTAAGCTTGAATTGCGGTATTGTTACGACCCAGTTTCCCCTCCGTTTGGGTATCGTGATGGTACCTAGTCTTAGGGACTAGGTAAGCCTAACATTAATTGAAACAACAACATTATTTAAATAACATCTAACAATTTGAAATAGAAATCTCTTACAATTCCCAAAACCGGTGTACAAGTCATAAGCTTTACAGAGTTTGCTACAATTTTCTAAAATACAACTGCCCAAAAATAAGAATGAATAGTGCAAAATGAAAACTTGAAGGTGACTCCGAAGCCTACGAACGCAGCAACAAGTTTACCTTGAGTCTCCACAGCAATGACTCGCACAGCTACTAACGGACAAATACCTGGATCTACACAAAAATGTGCAGAAGTGTAGAATGAGCACACCACAGCAGTGCCCAGTAAGTATCAAGACTAACCTCGGTGGATTAGTGGCAAGGAACAGTCAAGACACCCACTGGTCTAATAAACTGATCAAGTATAAGTATATGAACAACAGAAATATGATATCTATATAAAGACTATGCAATATGGCTCACAATACAGTAATGACAATAAGAAGGGAAACAAGTATCAGCGGAATACCATAAAAATGACACAGAAAAGTGAATGGAATACAACCTAAATCCGGAATCACAAATACAGCAAGGAAAAGTAATAACTCAACAACTACAACCGCTCTTACATAAGGTTTTAGTCATCAAACTCCATGAGGTACCGAACCTCAGACAAATCATAACTCACGGGTCTCAATACATGAACCCTAACACTTGGCATCATGTGCCCTCACAACACCTCATAACCGCACTGGCAACTCACGTTCATATTGATCCATTCTCATATAGAAGGCAAGTGAACAAGGGTGTGCATCTACACTCAACAATATCAAGAAAACCTCTTATCCGATAAGAGTGCTTAACTACATGTATGCTTGTGCAAGTGTCCTAACATAGTCTATACCAGCAAATAAGCATAAGGAAAAACAGAACGGACAACACGAGAATATTTTCTCACAACTTTCACAAGATAAGACTCACACAGGTAAGTGTACCACTACACAAATATCAACAACAGAAATCCCCCCAGGCCATCACAAATCATCACAAATCAATCCTTGACATAGCTCACCTTGTCTCGCCACGTGCGCAATAGTAAAGTAAATGCCCGCCTTGTCTCGCCACACGTGCATAATAATGTTCCCACCTTGTCTCGCCACATGTGCAACCCACATATATATTCCGCCTTGTCACGTCGCATGTGCAAAATCAATAGTAACAATAGCATGATAGAAACCTCATGCAACCCCACAACAAGGAGATGTCAACAAAGGGCACTCCTGAGCTACCGTCTCATAGTCCCAAAAGTAAATATGCAAGACAGGGGGATCTCCTGGAATACTGTTCTGTAGTCCCAAAGTAAATATGCAAGACAGGGGGATCTCCCATAATACCGTTCCGTAGTCCCAAAGTAATTATGCAAGACAGGGGGATCTCCCACAATACCGTTCCGTAATCCCAAAGTAAATATGCAAGAACAACAAGTACAACAGCAACAATAACACTAATACAAGGTACGACAAGTAAATCAACTCAAGAAATTTAAATCACAAAGAAACGACAAATATAATTCACAAGGAATAACCACAGTAAAGAATGCTAGGCGCAAAGAGAACAACTCAACAAGGGATAAACTAATATGTTAAAATGATCCCACAATATATAATTTAACAACAAGGAAGCTAACACGAGTCAAATAATTTCCACATAAAGACAAGTCGACTAAGGTATAGGATATCTAAACTTCTTTTAAGGTCGGGAAATTAAGAAGGAGGTACAACAACTTCAATTAAGGATAAACAGTATAAGGGTAATCTTTGCCTCAATTAAGGATGAACAATTACAAAAGAGATAATTATTTCAGTTAAGGTACATATGAATCAAATGAACACAAGGGTGGATCATGAAGCAATTAATTCCAATTAAGCAGGTACATGTGAAACTAGTAATTGAGGAATGTAATCATAACAAGAACAACTGCATATTCAATGAATACAAGGACCTAGGAACCCTAAAAAGGCCAAATTCCAAAAATAATTCTGAGCACGTACTCGTCACCTCGCGTACACGGACAACAATCAACATAGAAGACTCAAATCCTAAGAGGTAGTTCCCCCACATGAAGTTAGGCAAGATACTTACCTCGAACCAAGCTCAATCAGTCCATAAGAATGCCCTTTCCTCGATTATCTGACTCTGAATGGCCCAAATCTAGCCAAACACAATTGCATATCATGAATACAACCATAATAGACTCATCTAATTAATGAAATCAATACTTTAACAAAATTTCCAAAATTCGCCCTAAAAAGTCTCCCCGAGCCCATATCTCAGAATCAGGGTAAAAGTCTCAAAATATGAACACCCATTCACTCATGAGTTCACTCGTACCAAAATTATCCCAACCCGATGCCAAAATCTCAATCAAAACCCAAAAATCTTAGTTGAAGAACTTCTTCTCATTTTTCCTAAATTTTCAATTCAAATCCGAATTTAAATGATGAAATCAACCATAGATTAGTGGAATATAACCATAACGGAGTTAAGAATCGTTACCCATAAAGTTTCCTCTGAAAATCCCTCGAAAAATCGCTAAATTTTGAGCTCTCAATGTCCCAAAAATTAAAATGGGAATCAAACCCTCGAATTTCTCTTTTCTGCCCAGTTATTCCGCATATGCGGACCTGCCTTCGCACCTGCGGAATTCCCATCACAGGTGCGGATTCCACTTAAAAATTCAGCATCCGCTTCTGCGACTATGCGACCACATCAACGACTATCGCAGGTGCAAAAATCCATCGCATCTGCGGTTCCCTCTCGCACCTGCGCCCAGCTGCCCGCATCTGCGACTCTCGCAGGTGTGGGAAAATCTTCGCACATGCGGTTCCTGCCCAGCTCCTTCTGCGGTTACACCAGTAGCAGCAGCACTTCAGCTACAATTCCTAACTCCAATCAAGCCGCCAACCACCCGAAATCACACCGAGGCCCTCGGGACCTCAACCAAACATACCAACAAGTCCTATAACCCGATACGAACTTAGGAGAATCCTCAAACCACCTCAAATACCATCAAAAACACCGATTACACCCGGATTCAAGCCTAAAGAACTTTGAAATATTCCGAATTCTACAAACGACGCCGAAACCTATCAAATCACATCCGATTGACCTCAAATTTTGCACACAATTCATATTCAACCCTACGCACCTACTCCAACTTCCAGAATCGGATTCCAACCCCGATATCAAAAAGTCTACTTCTGGTCAAAATCTCTAAAAATTTAATTTTTGTCATTTCAAGCCTAAATCAGCTACAGACCTCAAATTCACAGTTCGGACACACTCCTAAGTCAAAAATCACCCACGAATCTAACGGAATCGACGAAACTCCATTCGGAAGTCGTCTTCACATAGTTCCAATGGCGGTCAAAAATCCTAGAACTTAAACTTCCGTTTTAGGGACTAAATGCCCCAATTCACTCCGAATCATTCGGTAACTGAATTCAACCACGCACGCAAGTCAATACACATAATACGAAGCTTCTCTGGGCTTTATGCCGCCGAAGGGGACTTACATTCTCAAAACGACTGGCCGGATCATTACATCTTTCCCCTCTTAAACAAACATTCGTCCTCAAACGTGCCAAGAGTCGCCCCGAAGTTTTCAAATCAGTGAAAGCACATCTCCAATATACACCCGCGGGTGATCCCACGTCACCCCAATCCTCATAAGCCTGACGACACCATCTCAACTATAATTTAGCCTTTCTACCAACACCGATAAGCCTCAGAGTCAAAATTCTCAACTTCCTTTTATTTTCAAAAGACCCGATTCTAAATCCATACCCGGTATCCGTCTCAACCAGCTGTAACAACTCATGTATATGCCCACAAGGTACGACCACTCCATGACACACCACACATAGGCCCAAAATAATATTTCTGATCACAATAGCTGCCCGTAATCAAAACCTGCACCGGCAATTAGCCTCATATTCGATAGAAGCCCATTTCAAACTTCCATAACACTGACAATGATGCAAGAGCCACAAAGACCTCATAACTATACAACCGAATCAACAAGTCACAATTAACACCACTGGACACACATCCCGCAAGCTAAAACTCAAGAGGCACAGAACGGAAATGACCGAATATGTAAAGAGAAACACATAAGAGAAATATCAAACAAGCCCGACAGGCACAACTCTCTATCAGTACCATACTACGAATCAATTTAAATAGGAAAAATCAAAGTGCATGAACAAATCATAAGGATCTCATCCTGGTATAACTCTCCACCGCGGCACGCAGCCCGATTCAAACATATCAAATCATATGAAATCGCGAGGGTCTCACCCCCGACTCTGAAATATAGGTCGAATGCACATCATATCAATTGAAATCTCCCACTAAATCAATTCTTCCAATAAAATCACAACATTTACTGAACTCTCACCCCGGTAGAGTATCAAATCACAGATCGTAACCAAATTACTCAGGAATCACATCAAACTTATCATAATGGACAACATGAATTCATTTCTAGTCTCACCACTTTTAATGATGAATAAAAACAAATGATATACATGGGCTACCACTCATAGAATCTCCCAACAGGGGCAAACATATAAATAGAGTGAAAATCATGAAACTCACCCATAAGTGAAGCAACAAATAAGGGAACTCATCCCGATAAGCAGAACCGAAACGAAATATGAATGGTGTCCCTCTGTAACAAATCAAAAGCATACATGTATGACATCATCTGGCGCAATAACCTCAAGCCTACTATATGAAACATCTCAACGGGCCGGGCCTTCCCCTCTTGGGCGCCCTCTACCCACCTGAATACCTCGCTGTGACACATTTGTCCGGAGTCTAGGACAATCTCTCACCCTGTGGCTGGTATCTCTACACTCGAAGCAACCTCTCTGCTGACGTGGTTGTGGGAACTGTGCGGTACGGGTACTTTGAGACCCGTGAGCACCTGAAACATGGTGCAAAGCCTGAAGTGCAAACTGAACTGGCTGACCCACCAAACCTTAACCATGTCGTAACCTGCCTCCAAAATAAGGACCAGTAGATCTCTCCGGTCTATGAGGGCTCCTCGCCTCCCTGTCCTCTCTCTCCGAACCTCGCCTGTCCTCTCTCTCATGGCCCCACATGCCCTCAAATCAGTGGGCGATCCCTACCACCTGCTGAAACAAAATATCTGGATCTAACTCCCGAGTCATGCTGAATCGAATATCATGCCTGAGTCCCTCAATGAATCTACGGAAGTAGGTGCATGTCTGGCCAAATCACTAAATCTAACGGCATACTCTGACAGTGACATAGTGCCCTGGCGTATCCACTCAAACTCCGCGCGCCATGCATCCCGATGGGACTGAGGTACAAACTCTCTCAAGAACATCTCTAAAAACTGAACCCATGTAAGTGAAACTGCATCGGCTGGGCTACCCAAATCATATGCCCGCCACCACTGATAAGCCGCTCCCTTAAGCTGGAACATAGTAAAAGTAACCCCACTCGTCTCAACAATATCCATAGTGCGGAGAATGCGATGGCACTCCTCTAGGAAACCCTCTGCACTCTCTGAGGCCAAACCACTGAATGTAGGAGGGTCATATTTCTTGAACCTTGCAAGTCTAAGCTACTCTTCCTAAGATGTTGCTGCCCTGACCACGGGCTGAACTGGAATCACAGGTTGTATCGCCATGACACCTGGAACCTGACCAACATGAACTCGCTGCTCCGAGGTGTGGGCGACGGGAGTCTGGGCTCCTCCCCCAATCTGTGAAGAAGCTGGTGCAACCGGAATCAACCCTGCCTGAGCCAATGTACCAAACATGCTCAGGAACTGTGCTAAGGTCTCCTGAAGTCCGGGGGTAACAACAGGTGCCTCCGGTACCTGCCCCCCAACTGGAGCTACTGGCGGTTCCTCAACTGCTACTCGGGTAGATGCTATAGCTGCAGCGCGTGCCCCTCTTTGGCCTCTACCTCTGCCCCTAGAGACATCAGCTCCTGGGGAAACATCATCAGTAATTGCAGCTCGTGTCCTCACCATCTGTGAGAGAATAGAATGATAAAAGTGAAAACTTCGAGATCAATGAACTCGCATGATAGGAATAAAGGAAGTGAAACTGTCCTAATAGTTCTGTAGCCTCCCGAAGATAAGTACAAACGTCTTCGTACCGATCCACAAGACTCTACTAAACTCGTTTATGACTCATAGCACCTATGAACCTAGAGCTCTGATACCAACTTGTCATGACCCAAAATCCCACCACAGGCATCGTGATGGCACTTAGTCTCTAAGATTAGGTAAGCCGATTACAATTACAATTCAAGCCTTTTTTTTAACATATAATTTAATACACGTGTCGAAACCAACATCGGAGATAATTTTAAAAACCTCTCAAGAATGGTAATACCGAGTCACGAACTCTAACTGAATTTATGAAATGATCTCAAGGATCAAATATACAGTATTGTTTGAATAATAATTAACAGTACAATAAAATGGAAAGACTCCAAGGGACTGCGACAACCGAGCAGCTCTACCTTGAATCCTTGCGATCAACACACTAACTCTGCGCAAGTCCGATATCTCCAATACCTGGCTTTGCACAAAATTTGTCACGACCCAAAGTCCCACCACAGGTGTCGTGATGGCACTTAGTCTCTAAGACTAGGTAAGCCGATTACAATTACAATTCAAGCCTTTTTTTTTAAAGATATAATTTAATACACGTGTCGAAACCACCAACGGAAATAATTTTAAAAACCTCCCAAGACTGGTAATACTGAGTCACGAACTCTAACTGAATTTATGAAATGATCTTAAGGATCGAATATACAATACTGTTCGAATAATAATTAATAGTACAATAAAATAGAAAAACTCCAAGGGAACGCGATAACCAAACAGCTCTACCTTGAATCCTTGTGATCAACACACTAACTCTGCCCGAGTCTGATATCTCCAATACCTAACTCTACACAAAAATGTATAGAAGTGTAATATGAGTACACCACGGTCAGTACCCACTAAGTATCAAGACTAATCTCGGTGGAGTAGTGACGAGGTACATTCAAGACACTTATTAATCAATTAACCTGTACAGTATAGCAGTATATAATAATAATAATATAAACAAATGGTAATGATGGCAACAAGAATAAATAAATGATGTAAACAACAAGGCAACAAGAACAACATATATATTGCTCAAACGAATAAAGAACACAAATACAACCAATCAATCAAGTCCCTCAAATATACATCTTTCCAATGTAAGTACTTCAAGTATAAATCTTTCAAATATAAGTTTTTTAATAAAAATCCTTAAAATATAACCTTGTCAAATAAATATATATTTTTAATATACTCCCTTCAAATAAATTTCTTTCAACTATAACTCTTTCAAATAATATTTTTGGAATATAATTCCTTCAAATAAAAGTTACCTTGTGACACCTCATTTCATAATCATAAAAATATGGGTCTCAACCCACTTCCGTATTTTCACGGCACCTCGTGCCCATATTTCTATCACAACTGCACGGACAACTCACGTGCCAATAATATCAATGTACATAAGATTCACATGATCAATTTATTTCCACTAAAGTGAGTTTACAATTTTTAAATCAAGTAAGAAATCAACAAAGAAATGAATTTATTTTAGAAATCATTTGGGTGAAGAAAATAACATTGCACTTAAATTAAAGAATCATATAAACTACTGATTTGGATGTAAAACTATTTAATTTAAAACATAATAATAATTTCTTTTATTTAAATCAACTCAATCATCGAAAATCAGTAAGAAAAATGAGAAATATACTTCTTCAGAGTCTCGTGCTAAAAAGCCAAAGCCAACACAATACAATTAGGAGTACAAAATGCATAATAATAAAGTCAACTAGTACATCGCGGAAGAAGAGAAGAATTTACATATTAAATGAAACAAAATCACCCAAGACAAGAACATAAATAAAGAAATATCAACAGGGCATTCCCGAGGTACTGCCTCGTAGTCCCAAATCATAAATAAATTCACAATATCTCATTTTCCCTTATATTACAGCAGGAGCCTTCACATTTAATCTAAAGAAATTATTTTTTTCCCGAAATAGCATCCCGCGTTTTAGCCACCCTTAACACACCGTTTGACTTCTACTAGTTTTCCTACTAGCCACGCGTTTCAAGTCACCCTTATCTCACCGCATGCGTTTCAACACCCTTCCTTATATCACCGCATGCGTATCAATATCACAATATTTCACAAATCGCACCTCAAGTGCCCAAATATTACAGCATAATACAACTTGCACCTCAAGTGCTCACATATCACAACATATCACAAATTGCACATCAAGTGCTCAAATATTACAACATATCATAAATTGCACATCAAGTGCTCAAATATTACAACATATCACAAATTGCACATCAAGTACTCAAATATTACAACTTTCCACAGAAATGAACAATACCTTATTTTTCCAAAATAAGGAGCCCATGACTCGACCATAATGTGCACAAAATCTTAACAAATATATCCGGGAATGAACAACTCAACAAAATAATATGTCATATAAAAATCAAGGTGGTAATCACACCAAATCATCATATAAAAACAATCCAACAAAACAAGGATTTAGGTAAGACAATTAAAGGATTTAATAAGTGCTAATAATTTTAAATTTAATACATAAGGGCGTCTAAGGATTTTAACCAATGTAATTTGCACATATAAACCAAGTACGTACTCGTCACCTCGCGTACATGGTTTTCAATTACACGAATTGCACATAATACTCAATTCCTAAGGGGAATTTCCCCCACTCAAGGTTAGGCAAGATACTTACCTTTTTGAAGCTAGGCCGATATTCCAAAATCGCCTTCTTGCTTGAATTGACCTCCGGACAGCCCAAATCTAACTAAATTAATTCAATTCAGTGAATACTAATTATAGGAATTAATTCCATATGAAAATACTAATTTTTCAACAAAATCCAAAATTTAACTCAAAAATCGCCCATGGGGCCACGTCTCCGACGAAACTCACAAAATCCGACAACCCATTCAATTATGAGTCCACCCATACCAATTTTATCAAATTCCGATAAAAATTCGACCTCCAAATCTAAAATTTTCATTCTTGAAAAGTTTTGCAAAAATCTTGATTTCTTCCATTTAAATCCGAAATTTATGATAAATATAACCATGGATTTATGAAATATAATCACTTTTGGATATAGAACACTTACCCCAATTCATATGGTGAAAATCTCCTCAAAAATCTCTTTAATCCGAGCTCCATAGCTCCAAATATGTTAAAATGGCCGAAATCCCAAAATATAGCTTCTCCCAAAATAGGTCGCATCTTTAAAATGCGACCTACTTCAACTTTCCAACCAGAAATTGCAGTGAAAACTGCAGTGCTAGGCTTCGGTTAGTCGATCATAACATTCTGTACAAATGTCCAAATGATGAATGGTTTTAACTTTTGGAAAACTAGACATCAAGGACTACAACTTTCATGTTTTGAAAATTTTCGGATTCCTTATAGATTTTGAGATATAAGCTTCCAAAGTTGGCTCTATGCATTAGAAATTTCTAGCGAAACTGCTTTACCAGCCTTCATTCAGTCGACCATAACTTTCTGTACAAATATCCAAATGATGAATGGTTTAACTTTCTGGAAACTAGAATCAAAGGGTTACAACTTTCATGTTTTAAAAATTTTCAGATTCCTTATATCACAACATATCACAAATGCACATCAAGTGCTCAAATATTACAACATATTACAAACTGCACATCAAGTGCTCAAATATTACAACATATCACAAATTGCACATCAAGTGCTCAAATATTACAACTTTTCACAGAAATCAACAATACATTATTTTTCCACAATACGGAGCCCACGACTCGATCATAATGTGTACAACATCTTAACAAAATGTTCAGGAGTGAACAACTCAACCGAATAATATTTTATAATTTGGCACTTTGCCTCAATATGATTAACGGCCTTTTTAATTCAATGCCAAATTTTCAACAACGTGAATTGAAAAGTAATTCATCAAGGAACAACACCTCTTTTAAATCACAACTTAAAGAAATAAATACATTTATTCATCTTATTAACTAAACTTTCCATTTAAATTATCTATAGGTAAAATAAATAATGAAAGTGTGTAATGACCCTACCGGTTGTTTTGAGCTCTAGCGTGTCGTTCGGCAGTTTGAGGCCATGAGCAACTTCACTTCAGGTATTATGACTTGTGTGTATGGTCAGAATTGAAATTTCGGAAGTTCAGAGTTGATTTGAAAAGAAAATTCTCATTTCGAAAGCCTTTAGTTGAAAGAATTGACTAAGATTGGATTTTAGAGTAAACGGCCTCAGAATCGGGATTTGAAGGTTCCAACAAGTTTGTATGATGATTTCGGACTTGGGCGTATATTCGGATCGGGCTTTGAATGCCCCGGGAACGTTTCGACACCTATTGTGGAAGTTAGCATTTTGGAAGAATTTCATAAATTTGGGTTGAAGTGCATTTCAATGCTATCGATGTTCGTTTGGAATTCTGAGTCTGAGAATAGCTCCGTATGGTGATTCCGATATTGGGAGCGCGTCCGGAAGTGGATTCGGAGGTCCGTATGTCATTTTGAAGTCATTTGGCTAACGCTAGAAATTTGAAGGTTTTTGAGAAGTTTGACTGGAAGTGGACTTTTTCATATCGAGGTCAGAATCCGATTCTGGATGTTGGAGTAGGTCAGTAATGTCAAATGTGACTTGTGTGCAAAATTTAAGGACAAGCGGATGTGATTTGATAGATTTCGGCATCGGTTGTAAAAGATGAAGTTTCAAAGTTCATTAAGTTTGAATTGGGATGCGATTCATGATTTTGATGTCGTTTGATATGATTTGAAGGCTCGAGCAAGTTCGTAATGTGTTATGGGACTGGTTGGTATGATTGGTTGGGGTCCCGAGGGCCTCGGGTGGATTTCGGATGGTTAACGGATTGGAATTTGGACTTGGTTAATGGCTGAAGCATCAGATCTGGTGGTGTCTGGTTTCCTTCTATGCGTTCGCGAGGGTATTCCCACGTTCACGTAGAGGAAGTTGAGGGCTGCTGGAATTTACCCTTCGCGTTCGTGAAGGAGGCACCGCGTTTGCGAAGGGTTACTGGTGAGGCAAGTGTGGTTGTTCTTCGCGTTCGCAATGGTTTGGCCCGGTGTGCTTCGCGGGCAGTGGCTTGTGTGCTTCGCGAACACGAGGAAGGTTCCGCGTTCGCGAAGAAGAAGGGCAGCACCTGGGGAGATTGCTTTAAAACGGGGATTGAGCTCATTTCACCCATTTTTCACACGGCTTGGGGCGACGTTTGGAGCTTTTAAAGAGGGAATTTCATCATCAAGCATGAGGTAAGTGATTTCTTCTAGTTGTGAGTTACATACATGGTCTATATATGGATTTAGACATGAAAATTTATAGAAATTTGGGATTTTGAAAAAAAACCTAGAATTTTGTATTTTGGATTTTGATCACGAATTTGGGCATGGAATTGGGAATAAATCATGTATTTGAGTTTATAAGGTTATGGGTAATGATTATCTTCAAATATTTTCGGAATCCGGGCACGTGGGCCCGATGGTGATTTTATCGACTTTTCGAACAGAGTTGAGAATGGTTGTAAATTGAATTGCTATGAGTATTAGAATATATTTTCATTGGTTTGCCCATTATTTGGCTAGTTGTGGAGCGTTAGGCATCAGTTTGAGTTGTTTGAAGGGCTCGGAAGCCGTTTATAGAACTTCGGAGCGAGGTAAGTCTCCTTTCTAACCTTGTAAGAGAGAATTTACCCCATATGTAAAATAAATCATTGTGTGCTACGTACGCACGAGGGGACGGGAGTCCGTGCGTAGCTACTATTATGCTTAAGTTCGGGTAGTCTAGGATCCAAAAGCATGTTTTACTTGTAATATTTGCAATCTTGTTGTCAATTTAAAATGATTAAATCATATCGAACTTTGTTAATAAGCTTCTAAAAGGCTAGACATTGTTTTCTTGACTGTTAAAAGAGAAATTGCCTTTTCCTTGGATACTTGCCCCTTGATGAATTCTTGATTGATTATTTGAATGTGTTATATTTTGTGGAACGGGCCGAACGCCTCGGAAGATTAAATAGATGCATCTATGGTTTGCGACATTCAACCCTCTGGCAGTGCACACTTTAAATAATTATTGGATCGGGCCGTACGACCTCGGCATCACTTGCGCATGCCTGTATTGCTTGCCTTAAAGTTTATAAATAACGATATTGCCTCCCTGGTCTGAGATAAAAGGATAATTTGATATAGCCTTATTGGCCGAAGATATAATCGTTAAATAATGGGAGATAAAATTTGGAGATTCCTTAATTATGAAAGAACTGTTTACTTACTTCAGACTATTGGGCTTGCAACCGTATTAATTAATCCATGTCTAATTTAATGATATTATTCCATTTATTTATAGCTCATAGTAAGTGTCGAAGTCGACCCCTCGTCACTACTTCTTCGGGGTTAGGCGGGATACTTACTGGGTACGCGTTGATTTACGTACTCATACTACACTCGCTGCACAGTTTTGTGCAAGTACACATATGTTTAGCGGCCTTGTGGGCGCAGAGGCGCGTTTATGGCGGGGACTATACGACGCACCGCAACCAACAGAGTCTCCTTCAGAGTATTGTATTTTCTTTCCTGTCCAAGTTGTATTCCGGACAGTCATTGTATTTTATTTTAAATTTCTAGTAAAGGCTCATGCACTTGTGACACCGGGTTCTGGGATGATTATGGGATGTTCACTATTGGAATTGGAAAATATTGTTATTTATTTATTCTATAAATTCATCTTTTACTAGATAAATTGAAGTAAATTTACGATTTCAAAAATATTAAAATGAAGATTTAATTAACTATTTAGTGTTGGCTTGCCTGACAGTGGAGTCCGGCGCCATCATGGCCTTTATGAATTTTGGGTCGTGACAAAGTAGTTTCCATAAAAATGGCAACTCAAACAAACACAGAGTTCACATAAAAGTCAAGTAGCAATCACACGAAATTATCATATAAAAACTACCTCGGCAAACAAGGAATGAGGCATGAAAAATAAGGGATTTAATAAGTTACAATAATTTTCCAATTTAATACTTAAGGGTGTCTACGAATTTCAACCGATATAATATGCACATATAAACCAAGTACGTACTCGTCATCTCGCGTACATGGTTTTCAATTACACAATTTTCACATAAGACTCAATGCCTAAGGGGTAATTTATCACGCTCAAGGTTATATTCTAAGGATTTTTATTGAAAGACTTATATTTGAAAGATTTATACTTGAAATACTTACATTGGAAAGACGTATATTTGAGGGACTTGATTGATTGGTTGTATTTGTGTTCCTTATTCATTTGAGCAATATTTATGGTGTTCTTGTTGCCTTGTTGTTTACATCATTTATTTATTCTTGTTGCCATCATTGCTATTTGTTTCTATTATTATTATTATTATTATTATTATTATTATTATTATTATTATTATTATTATTATTATTATTATTATTATTATTATTATTATTATTATTATTATTATTATTATTATTATTATTATTATTATTATTATTATTATTATTATTATTATTATTATTATTATTATTATTATTATTATTATTATTATTATTATTATTATTATTATTATTATTATTATTATTATTATTATTATTATTATTATTATTATTATTATTATTATTATTATTATTATTATTATTATTATTATTATTATTATTATTATTATTATTATTATTATTATTATTATTATTATTATTATTATTATTATTATTATTATTATTATTATTATTATTATTATTATTATTATTATTATTATTATTATTATTATTATTATTATTATTATACACTGCACAAGGTAATTGATTAGTGAGTGTCTTGACTGTACCTCGTCACTACTCCACCGAGGTTAGTCTTGATACTTACTGGGTACCGACCGTGGTGTATTCATACTACACTTCTGCACATTTTTGTGCAGAGCTAGGTATTGGAGATATCAGACTCGGGTAGAGTTAGTATGTTGATCGCAAGGATTCAAGGTAGAGTTGGTCGGTTGTCGCAGTCCCTTGGAGTCTTTCCATTTTATTGTACTGTTAATTATTATTCAAAAAGTATTGTATATTCGATCCTTGAGATTATTTCATAATTTTAGTTAGAGTTCGTGATTCAGTATTACCAGTCTTGGGAGGTTTTTAAAATTATTTCCGCTATTGGGTTCGACACGTGTATTAAATTATTTGTTTTTAAAAAAGGGCTTGAATTGTAATTGTAATCGGTTTACCTAGTCTTAGAGACTAAGTGCCATCACGACGCCTGTGGTGGGATTTTGGGTCGTGACAGGTATGATTCGTCGTTTTAGCGTTGTTTGATGTGATTTGAGGTTTTGACTATGTTCGTATGATGTTTTAGGATTTTATTGGTGTATTTGGTTGAGATCACGGGGGCCTCGGGTGAGTTTCAGATGGTTAACGGATTGAATTTTGGATTTTCAACTATGCCAAAAATTTTCTGATGCACTGCCTGGTTTCCTTATACGCGATCGTGTGAGGAGGTTTGCGATCGCGTAGGCTTAGCTAGGCATAGGAAAAAAATTATATGCGATCACGAGGATAGGGCTGCGATCGCGTAGCTTTGGACACGAGTGCATCGCGAACGCGTAAGGCATGTCGTGATCGCGTAGAGTATATGTAACGACCCGGTCGGTCATTTTGAGAATTTAAGTCCCTTCCGGTGGCATAAGGCCTTGAGCAGCTTCATATTATGTGTATTGACTTGCGTGCATGGTTGAATTCAGTTACCGAATATTTCAGAGTGATTTGGGACACTTAGTCCCTAAAACGGAAGCTTAAGTCTTAGGATTTCGACCGTAGTTGGAACTATGTGAAGACGACTCTTGAATGGAGTTTCGTCGGTTTCATTAGCTCTGTAAGGTGATGTTGGATTTAGGAGCGTGTCCGGACTGTAAATCCGAGGTCTGTAGCCGATTTTGGCTTGAAATGGCGAAAGTCGAATTTTTGGAGATTTGGACCGGAAGTGAACTTTTTGATATCGGGGTCGGAATGCGATTCCGAGAGTTGGAACAGCTCTGTTATGTTATTTGGGACTTTCCTGCAAAATGTGATGTCATTCCGGGTTGATTTGATAGGTTTCAGCACGGGTTTTAGAAGTTGAAAGATTTGAAAATTTATAAGTTTGATTCATGGTGCAATTCGTAATTTCAACGTTGTTTGATGTGATTTGAGACCTCGAGCGGGTCCGTGTTAGGGTATAGAACTTGTTGGTATGTTTGGACGGGGTCCCGAGGGCCCCGGGTGTTTTTCGGACGAGTTGCGGATGATTTCCATGGTTTTGGTGAGGTCTGAGTTCTGGTGTAATCGCACCTGCGGACCTTGGGCGCGGTTGCGATGGTCGCAGGTGTGAAGATGGAGACGCAAGTGCGAGAAGAGTTGGACTTGGGTCTTCGCAGGTGCGGAGAATTTGTGCACATCAGCGGACTCGCACGTGTGGAGATGGAAGCGCAGATGCGAGAATTGAGAGTTGGCCTGGGGTCTCAGGTGCGAGGAAGTTTCCCATCTGCGATGCCCGCGGATGCGCAAAAGGCTCGCAGGTGTGAAGACTATGGGAGTTAGTGACTTCCACAGGTGCGACCGGTTAGACCGCAGGTACGGTAGGCGCAGGTGCGAGAAATGGTCGCAGATACGAGGATCGCTGGGCAGAAAGGGGTTGGAATCGAGGGTTAGTTCATTTTCACTCCATTTTTGATTTTTAGCTCGGGAGAAGGCGATTCTTTGAGGTATTTTCAGAGGAATCTTGTGGGTAACAATTTCTTATTCGAATTTGGTTTTATTGCATTAATCTATAGTTGTTTCTCCATTTAATATTCGGATTTTTGGGGTTGAAATTGGGAAAAATTGGAAGAACTTCTTCAATAAAGATTTTGAGTTTTGAAGGGGGATTTGTGGTCGGATTTTGAGTAATTCTTATATGGTTGGACTCGTGAGTGAATGGATGTTCGTATTTTGTGATTTTTATCTGATTCCGAGATGTGGGCCCAGGTCAAACTTTTATGGTGAATTTCGTAATTTTTGTTAAAATATTTATTTCATTGATTAGATGAGTGTATTATTATTATATTCATGTTATGCAATTGTATTTGGCTAGATTTGAGCCATTCGGAGCCGGATATTCGTGGAAAAGGCATTGTGACCGATTGTTTGAGCTTGATTCGAGGTAAGTATCTTGCCTAACCTTGTGTGGGGGATTTTTCCCTTAGGATTTGAGTCTTCTATGTTAATTGTAGTCCATGTACGCGAGGTGACGAGTGCGTGCTCGGACTTGTTTGTGAAAAGTTGGCCTTTTAGGATTATTAGGTCCTTATATTCACTGAGTATGGAGTTGTTCTTGATATGATTAAGTTTCTATTTACTAGTTTCACCTCTACATGCGCTGATTAGAATTAATCATTTTCAGGATTAACTCTTATTGCCTGTTTGACTCTTATTTGACTTAATTGAAGATTTTACCTCCTCTATTGTCATGCTATCTTTTCATAATTGCTTATCTTTATTTGGAATTATTATTATTATCTCATCCTATAATTTGTTCAGTCTTAATTGAGGTTATGATTATCTTTCTGTTGCTTATCCTTAATTGTAGTGTTGAATATCCTTTGAAATTTTCTCAACCTTAAAAGAAGTTTTAGATATCCTACATCTTAGTTGACTTGTTTTATTTGGGTTTATTTGACTCGTGTTAGCTCTCCCTATTGTTGAAATGTATATTGTGGGACCATTGCTACATATTCGTTTTTCCCTTGTTGATCTGTTCTCTGTACGCCTAGCATTCCTTACTGTGGTTATTCCTTGGGAATTGGTTCTACCGTTCCTTGTGACTTAAAGTTCTTGAATTGGTTTACTTGTCGTACTTTGTATTTTTGCCATTGTTGTTGTTGTACTTCTTATGGTGATGTACGAGGTTTCTGTCGTGCGTTGTTGTTATGGGGTTGCACGAGGTTTCTGCCATGCTATTGTTACTATTGATAATTACACATGCGGCGTGACAAGACGGGATATATATATATATATATATATATATATATATATATATATATATATATATATATGTGTGTGTGTGTGTGGGGGGGGTTGCGCATGTGGCGAGACAAGGTGGGAACATTATTATGCACGTGTGGCGAGACAAGGCGAGCATTTACTTTACTATTGCGCACGTGGCGAGACAAGGTAGGCTATATCAGGGATTGATTTGTGATGATTTGTGATGGCCTGGGGGGATTTCTGTTGTTGATATTTGTGTAGTGGTACACTTACCTGTGTGAGCCTTATCTTGTGAATGCTATGAGAAAATATTCTACGTGATGTGCGTTCTTTTTTCTTTTGCTTAATTGCTGCTATGGACTATGGTAGTACACTTACACAAGCATACACATAGTTAAGCACTCTTATCGGATAAGAGATGTTCTTGATATTGTTGAGCATAGATGCTCACCCTTGTTTACTTGCCTTCTATGTGAGAATGACTCTATTGGCACGTGAGTCGTCAGTGCGGTTATGAGATATTATGAGGGCACATGATGCCAAGTGTTAAAGTTCAGGTATTGAGACCCGTAAGTTGTGATTTGTCCGAGGTTCGGTACCTCGTGGAGTTGCTGACTAAAACCTTATGTAAAAGCGGTTGTAGTTGCTGAGTTATTATTTGTCCTTGCTGTATTTGTGATTCCGGATTTAGGTTGTGTTCCATTCACCTTTCTGTGTCATTTTCATGATATTCCGCTGATACTTGTTGTTTCCTTCCTTATTGCCATTACTGTACTGTGAGCCATATTGCATAGTCTTTATGTAGACATCATACTTCTGTTGTTCATGTACTTATATTTTTTCAATTTATTAGACCAATGGGTATCTTGACTGTTCCTCGTCACTACTCCACAGAGGTTAGTCTTGATACTTACTGGGCACCGTTGTGGTGTGCTCATGCTACTCTTCTGCACATTTTTTTTGTGCAGATCCAAGAAATTGTTCGTTAGCTAGCTGTGTGGACTGTTGCTGCGAAAACTCAAGGTAAGCCTACCGCTGCGTTCGCAGGTTTCAGAGTCACCTTCAAGTTTTCATTTTGCACTGTTTATTCCTATTTCTGGACAGTTGTATTTAGAGACTTTTTTTTAGCAAACACTTTGTAGAGCTTATGACTTGTACTACCGGTTTTGGGAATTATAAGAGATTCTATTTAAATAATATTGTTGTTTTAATTATTGTTAGGCTTACCTAGTCCTTAAGACTAGGTGCCATCACGATACCTAAACGGAGGGAAAATTGGGTCGTGACAGTATAGGAGTCAGAAGCTGGGCCACACGTTTTGTTCCTCGTGATTGCGTGACTGAGTTCGCGATCGCGTGGGTCTCTCGAACTGTGCTTCGCAATCGCGTGGAATTATCCGCGATTGCGTAGGGTTTGTTTTTTAACAGTGGAAAATTGTGCTTCGTGATCACGGGACTTGGTCCGCGATCGCGTAGAAGAAATGACTGGGCAGAGAGTTTATGTTCTGAAAATGGGACTTCGTCCCATTTTTCATTTTTAACAATTTGGAGCTCGGGGAGAGGCGATTTTCGGGAGATTTTCAAGAAAAACATCGGGGTAAGTGTTCTTAACATAAGTTTGGTCAAATTACCCGAATCTATTGCTATTTTTAGCATTTAATTGGTGATTTAAGATGAAAATTTTATAAACCCTCTTGGTTAAATTTGAAGATTTGAAGGCCGAATTATTATCAAAATTTAATAATTTTGGTATTGTTGAACTCGTGGTTTGTTCATATTTTGTAACTTTTGTCGGGTTCCGAGACGTGGTCCCGCTGGCAAATTTTGAGTTTAATTTTGGATTTTTGTTGAAAATATTTATATTTTCATATGGAATTAATTCCTATACTTGTATTGACTGCATCAAATTAATTGTTTTGACTAGATTCGAGTCATTTGGAATTGGATAATCGAGGAAAAAGCCTACTAGTGGATTGAATTAACGCAAGTCGAGGTAAGTGACTTATCTAACCTTGTGTGGGAGAAATTTCCCTTAGGATTGGTATTGATATGATAATTGTGATGTGTTGAAAGACGTGTACGCGAGGTGACGAGTGTGTATACGGGCTAAATGTGAAAGATTATGTCTTTAAATTTTGTAGATCTTTGTCACATATTAATTAAATTATTTTATCTTGTTATACTCATCATCATTGATCTATTTTTATTTTTTAAATGTGCCTTACCTTTTTCCTACTATTTGCTTTACCTGTTTAGTTGACACTTTGTTTCTTTTATTGTGTGCTCAATATTTGAAAGTTGAATTTCTTAATCGAATTATTAAAAATATGAATATCTTACATTGAAATTTGGTATTGAGGCAAAGTGTTAAATCGTAAAATGTTATTTCTGTTGAGTTATTCACTCCCGAATATTTTGTTGAAATTTTTGTATATATTGTGATTGAGCCGTGAGTTCCTTATTGTGTAAAATAATGTTGTTGTTGATTTATTTGGCAAGTTGAAATATTTGCGCACTTGAGGTGCGAATTATGTTATATTGTGATATTGATACGCATGCGGTGATATAAGGTCTGGGTGTTAAAATGCATGCGGTGAGATAAGGTGGGCTTGATACGTGTAGCTATTAGAGAAACAACTAGAAGCCATGCGGTATGATAAGGTGGGCTAAAACGCCGGATGCTATTTCGGAAAAAATAATTTCATTTAAACTAAATGTGAAGGTTCCCGCGGTGCTATAAGGAAAAGAAATATTGTGAATTTATTTATGATTTGGGACTACGAGGTGGTACCTTGGGAGTGCCCTTGTTGATATTTTTGTTTTTTTGGAAATCCACTAGGCAAGTGCCTGGGGCTAGTTTTTATAAATAATTAGAAAAAACAAACATAGTAGTTTAGTGAGTTACAACAAGTAGAAAAATGTATTTTGACGATTACATAGTCCCCATTACCAAAATTGAGCGAAGGACACTCAACAATGGTAGTACATTTTGGTAACTGAATGAATTCATAGAGATCTACTAGTGTAGTAAAAATGAGTGCGTAGTTCGCATACGACGAGTAATCTGTTTTTGCACCCATTTGAAGTGATCTCCCTTTGTGTTTAGTTAAAATCAATGCACGAAGTACATGCACGGTGTACTTGTCTTGATTATTTTTGTTTTTCCCTAAATATGTAAATTCCTTTTTTTCTTTCGTGAGGTATTATTTGCCTTATTCTATGTAGTTAAATTGTGGAATACTCCCTACTTGATTCACTTCCATTGTCATTATTATTATTATTATTATTATTATTATTATTATTATTATTATATTGTTAAAATTTTCGCCCTGTCTTTTATTATTTCTAGTAGGGCCCTAACCTGACCCCGTCACTACTCTACTGAGGTTAGGCTTGACACTTACTGGGTACCGCTGTGGTGTACTCATACTATGCTTCTGCACATCCTTTTGTGCAAATCCAGGTACTTCCTACCAGACGAGGTATCAGTGAGCTAGTCTGTATGCGAAGACTTCAAGGTACATCTGCCAGCGTCCGCAGACCTCGGAGTCCCCCCTCTATCCTTATTATGTTATTTTCCTTATTCTCCTTAGACTCTGAAGTATATAGACACTTAGTATTTCTCTTAGAAGCTTGTGACTTATTTCTACCAGGTTTTGGGAGTTGTAACTATTTTGAATTGCAGTTTTTATTTATTTCATATGTTGAGATTCAAGTTTCAGTTTTAGATTCTGTTATTCCACATAATTTATAGGCTTACCTAGTCTTAGAGACTAGGTGCCATCACGATATCCTACGGAGGGAATTTGGGGTCCTGCCATATCCCAACACACGTAACAATAGTGAAATACTACCCTTATGCCCGCATAATGTCAACAATGGAATGCCACCCTTATACGCCGCATAACAATAATCCAAATCACACAACAATTTACACAGAATATTATCACAATAACACAACATAATTAACTCGTATTTACAAATTCCCCGTAGGCCACAACCTTTCCAAAGGTACAACGATATCAATTAATTTCACAACAGATAGCCCACGGCTCAACATAATGTATATAAAATCTCTAAAACAACAACAAGGATGGAAAAGTAACTCAACAAGAACAACGCCTTAATTAATCCATTTTCTTGGTAAATAGATTAATACCTCTTTTCAAATTTAATTAATTAATTATTTATAGATAAAAAATCCTTAATGAAATTAGTTCCACTAAATGGCAAATCAACAGAATACAGAATCCACATAAAAG
The DNA here is from genome assembly GCF_000390325.3 of Nicotiana tomentosiformis. Lineage (NCBI taxonomy): Eukaryota > Viridiplantae > Streptophyta > Magnoliopsida > Solanales > Solanaceae > Nicotiana > Nicotiana tomentosiformis. Next base: position 26,242,281 of record NC_090813.1, read on the forward strand.
TCAAGTGACAATCACACCAAATTATCATATAAAAGAAAACTCGACAAACTAGGAATGAGGCATGACAAATAAAAGATTTAATAAGTACCAACTATAACGACCCGACCGGTCGTTTTGAGAGTAATAGCCCCGATCCCCTATTAACTGCTTCCCCCAAATCTTTTTCTGCTATTGTGACTTGCCGGGAGGATTGGTTTTGAATTTCAGAGTGTGTTGGGACACTTAGTCCCTAAATGAGAGCTTAAATCTTAGAATTTGGACCGTAGTCGGAACTGTGTGAAGATAACTCCAGAATGGAATTCTGTCGGTTCTGTTAGGTGATTTTGGATTTAGGAGCATGTCCGGAATGTGTTTTGGGGGTCTGTAGTAGATTTAGGCTTCAATTGGCGGAAGCTAGTTTTTCAGCGATGTCGGCCGATAGTGGAAATTTTGATATCAAGATCGGAATGGAATTCCGAAAGTGGCTATAGGTTCATAATGTCATATGTGACATGTGTGTAAATTTTGAGGTCATTCGGACTAGATTTGATGTGGTTCGGCGTCATTTGTACAATTTGGAAAACTTTAAATTCTTAGGTTTGAATCCGTGATTAATTCATGATTTTGGTGTTGTTCGACGTGGTTTAAAGGCTCGACAAAGTTTGTTAGGTATTTTAGGATTGGTTGGTATGTTTGGTTGAGGTCCTAGGGGCCTCGGGTGTGTTTCGGATGCTTAACGGGTGAAAACTTAGACTTAGAGGAATTTCTAAACTTTGCCGGTTCTGGTGTTTTCGCACCTGCGGAAAAGAGATCGCAGGTGCGCGAGCCGCACATGCGGAGATGGAAGCGCAGATGCGATAAACCGAGAGTTGTCCTGGGGTCGCAGGTGCGAGGAAGTTTCCGCATCTGCGATGCCAGCAAATGCGCAAGGATGTTCGCACATGCACAAGATACGGAGAAGTGGAAGGGACTCCGCAGGCGCGAGGGGGCAGATGCGGCCCTTTCGTCGCAGGTGTGAAGGCAGAGGGGGTAAGTGAGTTGCACAGATGCGCATGTTTTCTGCACAAGCGCACGCGTAGGTGCGAGCCCAGGTTCCGCAGGTGCGGAAATACCTTGGCAGTGATTAAGTTGATTTGATATCAAGTTGATTTGAGCGGTTCGAGGTAAGTGGCTTGCCTAACCTTGTGTTGGGGACTTTCCCCTTAAGATATCTTGATATTATTTGGTGTGTGGGCGTCGTGTACGTGAGGTGACGAGTACGTACACGGGCTATTATTGCAAAAATCATGTTTAACCTTTTTAAATCATAAATTGCTTCTCTTATTAATTGTACTAATATGTTTAATTGTGTAGTTTAGACTAGAAAAGCATGCTTACGTGTTTTAACTGCCTAATTGACATTTTGTGCTTCATGTTCGGTTAAGTCCTTATTTGGCTTATCTGTGTCCAGTATAAACTGTATAACTCGATGTCATACCTGTCATTTCATCTTGCGTTGCATATTTAAATTGGGACTACGGACGTATTCCGAGAGATCCCCCTGTACTGCATATTTACTTTGGGACTACGGGCGTATTTCGGGACATCCCCCAGCACTACATATTTACTTTGGGACTATGGACGTATTCCGGGAGATCCCCCTGTACTGCGTATTCATTTAAAACTACGGGACGGTATCCCGAGAGATTTCTCACTGTGTTTACCTTATTTTGAGCCAAGACTCCCTTAACTGTTAAATTTTCGAGAATTTCTTTAACTGTATTACCGTAAATTCTAGTTATATCTTTTACTGTTTAATTTATTATATTTACTCTGGTAGGGCCCTGACCTGACCTCGTCATTACTCGACCGAGGTTAGGCTTGGCACTTACTGGGTACCATTGTGGTGTACTCATTCCCTTCCCTGCACATGTTTTCGTGTGCAGATCTAGGTGTGAGCTATTAGACTCGTGGTTAGTACGTGCTGCTGATTCTAGGAGACTTCAAGGTACCTCTGCTTGCATCCGCAGATCTTCGGAGTCCCCTTCTACTCCCCCGTCTAGAGATTTTCCTTATTATCTTCAGACTTTTGTATAAAGCTACATAGATTATAGCAGCTTGTGACTTAGTGATATTCTGGGTCTTGGGAAATTATTTTGTGTATGCTGAGTGGTACTACTCTTGGCTATTTAAAATATACTGTTTATCTTAAAAATGTTGTGTTTTCTTTATATTTTCCGCAAATGTTAGGCTTACCTAGTCGTAAAGACTAGGTGCCATCACGACACCTTACGGAGGGTTAATTTGGGTCGTGACAAGTTGGTATTAGAGCACTAGGTTCGTAGGAGTTGCGATTCACAAGCCGATTTATTAGTCTCGCGGATCGGTGCGGAGACGTCCGTACTTATGTTCGGGAGGCTATGTAACTGTTAAGAACAATCATATTTCTTTGATTTCCTTGTCGTGCGAGTTATTGACACCAAAAATTCTAAGATTCTATTCTATTCTTTCTCACAGATGGTGAGGACCCGCAATGGGAGGACCGACGATCAGGCACCCGAGCCCCCTGCCAGAGCCACTAGTGGCCGGGGTCGGGGTAGAGGATGACCAGGCGGTGCAGCCCGAGCACCTGCGAGAGCTGCGTTAGAGGAGCCCCCAGCAGCTTCAGCTGGAGGGCCAGCGCCAGAGATCCCTATTGCCACTCCAGCCCTCCAGGAGACTTTAGCTCAGTTCTTGAGCATGTTCAGCACTCTGGCTCAGGCTGGACTATTTCTGATAGCTCCCGCTACATCTCAGGTCGGGGGAGGGGCACAGGCTCCCGTAGCCCACACCCCTGAGCAGAGGGTCTAGGTTGATCAGGCCCTAGAGTATATTCCTATGCCCCAGTGGCTCCGGCTCAGCATGAGATCAGGGTAGCTGCTTCTGAGGCAGAGCAACTCAGACTTGAGAGGTACAAGAAGTACCACCCACCTACTTTCAGCGGACTAGCTTCAGATGATGCTCTGGGTTTTCTTGAGGAGTGTCATCGTATTCTCCGCACTATGGGCATTATGGAGACGAGTGGGGGTTTTTTTCACCGCTTTCCAGCTGAGGGGAGCAGCATATCAGTGGTGGCGTGCCTATGAGCTGAGTAGTCCGGACGAGGTAGCCTCACTTACTTGGACTCACTTTTTAGAGATGTTCTTGCGTGAGTATGTTCCTCAGAGCCTCAGGGATGCTTGGCACAGAGTTCGAGCAGTTGCGTCAGGGTTCTATGATTGTATCGGAGTATGCAGTCCGTTTCAGTAGGTTAGCCGCCATGCACCGGCTCTGGTTGCTACAGTCAGAGAGAGGGTTCATCACTTCATTGAGGGACTCCACCCCAGTATTCGGACCAGTATGGCCAGGGAGTTGGAGATGGACATCACTTATCAGCAGGCAGTGAGCATTGCCAGAAGAGTAGAGGGCATGTTCGCCCGGGACCGAGAGGAGAGAGAGGCCAAGAGGTCTCGAGAGACTGGTCATTATTCAGGAGCTCGTGCACCAGCAGCACGCTATGGTAGGGGTTTTGTGAGTCGCCCTGTTCATTCAGCTCTTCCAGCAGCCAGCGGTGTCCCAGCTCCTCCTAGACCTCAAGAGCCCTATTATGCACCGCCAGTATCCAGTATGTCTCCTACTCGAGGTGCTATTACCGGCCAGTCCAGCAGGTCAGGTCCGAGTTTGTCTCAGCCGCCACATCCTCTGAGAGGTTGTTTTGAGTATGGTGACACTTGTCATCTGGTTAGAGATTTCCCCAGAGCCAGGAGGGGTGCACCTCCACAGACTTATCAGCCTCCACGTGCTCCACCGGGTCTTCTGACCCTTCTTCCAGCACCAGCTGCTACCCCACCTCCTCAGCCAGCTCGAGGTGGAGGTCGGGGAGGTCGAGGTCACCCTAGAGGGGGAGGCCAGGCCAGGTACTATGCCATTCCAGCCCGGTCAGAGGCCGTTGCTTCAGATTCAGTTATCACAGGTATCGTGCCCGTCTGTCATAGGGATGCATCAGTATTATTTGGCCCAGGCTCTATGTATTCATATGTGTCTTCTTATTTTGCCCCACATTTGGGGATATCTCGGGATTCATTGAGTTCCCCTGTTTATGTATCTACTCCCGTGGGAGATTATCTCGTTGTGGACCGCGTATATCGGTCGTGTTTGATTTCTCTTAGTGGTTTTGAGACCAGAGTCGATTTGTTATTTCTCAGTATGGTAGATTTTGATGTTATCTTGGGCATGTAATGGTTGTCGCCCCATTATGCTATTCTTGATTGTCACGCTAAGACCATGACGCTGGCTATGCCAGGTTTGCCGAGATTAGAGTGGAGAGGTACCTTAGATTATACTCCTCACAGGGTCGTTTCATTTCTTAAAGCTCAGCGAATGGTTGAGAAGGGGTTTGATGCGTATTTGGCCTATGTGAGAGATGTCAGTATTGATACCCCTACAGTTGAGTTAGTTCCAGTAGTGAGGGACTTCCCAGATGTGTTTCCAGCTGATCTTCCGGGCATACCACCTGACAGAGATATTGATTTTGGCATTGATTTGTTGCCGGGCACTCAGCCCATCTTTATTTCTCCATATCGTATGGCTCCTCCTGAATTAAAGGAGTTGAAGAAGCAGTTGCAGGAGTTGCTTGATAAGGGTTTCATTCGGCCCAGTGTGTCACCTTGGGGTACTCTGGTCTTATTTGTAAAGAAGAAGGATGGTTCTATGCATATGTGTATTGATTATCGGCAATTGAACAAGGTAAAGTGAAGAACAGGTATCCTTTGCCTCGCATTGATGATTTATTTGATTAGTTACAGGGTGCTAGGGTGTTTTCCAAGATTGACTTGCGTTCTGGCTATCATCAGTTGAAGATTCAGTAGCCGGATATCCCGAAGACTACTTTCAGGACCAGATATGGTCACTATGAGTTTCTTGTCATGTCATTTGGGCTGACCAATGCCCCAGCAGCCATTATGCATTTGATGCATAGTGTATTCCGGCCCTATCTTTATTCCTTCATCATTGTGTTTATTGACGACATCCTGGTATATTCCCGGTCTCGGGAGGATCATGAGCAGCACCTGAGGACCGTGCTTCAGACTTTGAAGGAGAAGAGGTTGTATGCAAAATTTTCTAAGTGTGAATTCTGGCTTGATTCAGTGGCATTCTTTGGCCACATAGTGTCTTGTGATGGGATCAAGGTAGATCCGAAGAAGGTGGAGGTAGTGCAGAGTTGGCCTAGACCGTCATCAGCTACGGAGATCCGCAGTTTCCTTGGTTTGGCGGGGTATTACCGTCGCTTTGTGGAGGGATTTTCATCCATTGCAGTACCTATGACCAGGCTAACCCAGAAGGGTGCTCCATTTAGGTGGACCGAGGAGTGTGAGCAGAGCTTTCAGAAGCTCAAGACAGCTTTGACTACAGCCCCAGTATTAGTATTGCCTACAGGTTCAGGGTCATACACTGTTTATTGTGATGCCTCGAGGATTGGCCTTGGAGCAGTATTGATATAGGACAGTAGGGTGATTGCCTACACGTCTAGATAGTTTAAGGTGCATGCGAAGAATTATCCAGTTCATGATCTCGAATTAGCAGCTATTGTTCACGCCCTGAAGATCTGGCGTCATTATTTGTATGGTGTTCCCTGTGAGATTTACACTGATCACCGGACTTTGCAGTACTTTTCCAGGCAGAAGGACCTTAATTTGCGTCAGCGGAGGTGGTTGGAGCTACTTAAATACTATGATACCACTATATTATACCACCCGGGGAAGGCCAATGTAGTGGCCGATGCCTTGAGTCGCCGGGCAGAGAGTTTGGGGAGCTTGGCATATCTTCTGGCAGCTAAGAGGCCCTTAGCCTTAGATGTTCAGGCCTTAGCCAACCAGTTCGTGAGATTGGATATTTCAGAGCCTAGCCGGGTATTAGCTTGTGTGGTTGCTCGGTCTTCTCTTTATGACCGTGTCAGGGAGCGCTAGTATGATGATCCTCATCTTCTAGTTCTTCAGGACAGGGTTCGGCGAGCCAGAGATGTGACTATTGGTGATGACGGTGTGATGAGGATGCAGGGCCGGATCTGTGTGCCTAATGTAGATGGGCTTCGGGAGTTGATTCTTGAGGAGGCCCATAGCTCGCGATACTCCATTCATCCGGGTGCCGCGAAGATGTACCAGGACTTGAGGCAACACTATTGGTGGAGAAGAATGAAAAAGGACATAGTTGGGTTTGTGGCCAAGTGTCTCAGAGGTTGGAGATCCCAGAGTGGAAGTGGGAGCGGATCACCATGGACTTTGTGGTTGGACTTCCTAGGACTTTGAGGAAGTTCGATGCTATTTGGGTGATCGTGGATCGGCTAACCAAGTCAGCCCATTTCATTCTGGTGCTGACTACATACTCTTCGGAGAGGTTGGCTGAGATTTATATCAGAGAGATTGTCCGCCTTCATGGTATTCCAGTATCCATCATTTCATACAGAGGTACACAGTTCACATCACGGTTTTGGAGAGCCGTACAACAGGAGTTGGGTACTAGGGTGGAGTTGAGCACAACATTTCACCCTCAGACGGACGGGCAGTCCGAGCGCATAATTCAGATTCTTGAGGATATGCTCCGTGCCTGTGTGATGGAGTTTGGAGGGTCATGGGACCGATACTTGAAACTTGCAGAGTTTGCTTACAACAACAGTTACCAGTCCAGCATTTAGATGGCACCGTATGAGGCTTTGTATGGTAGGCGGTGCCGGTCCCTAGTGGGATGGTTTGAGCCGGGCGAGGCCCGATTGTTGGGTACAGATTTGGTCGAGGATTCCCTGGATAAGGTGAAGGTGATTCAGGAGAGACTTCGCACAGCCCAGTCCAGGCAGAAGAGTTATGCAGACCATAAGGTTCGTGATTTGGCATTTATGGTTGGTGAGCGGGTCTTGCTTTGGGTATCGCCTATGAAAGGTGTCATGAGGTTCGGGAAGAAGGGCAAGCTGAGCCCGAGGTTCATTGGTCCTTTTGAGATATTGCAGCGAGTTGGGGAGGTTGCTTATGAGCTTGCCTTGCCTCCCAGCCTAGCAGGAGTTCACCCGGTATTCCACGTGTCTATGCTCCGGAAGTATCACGGTGATCCGACTCATGTATTGTATTTTAGCTCTGTACAGTTGGACAAAGATCTATCTTATGTTGAGGAGCCAGTAGCCATTTTGGACAGGCAGGTCAGAAAGCTCAGGTCAAAGAATATTGCTTCAGTAAAGGTCCAGTGGAAGGGTCAGCCGGTTGAGGCGGCGACTTGGGAGACCGAGCAGGATATGCGCAGCCAGTACCCTCATCTTTTCACAGTTTCAGGTATGTCTTTATACTTGTTCGAGGACGAATGATTGTTTTAAGAGGGGGAAGATGCAACGACCCAGCCGGTTATTTTGAGAGTAATAGCCCCGATCCCCTATTAACTACTTTCCCCAAATCTTTTTCTACTATTTTGACTTGCCGGGATGATTGGTTTTAAGTTTCAGAGTGTGTTGGGACACTTAGTCCCTAAATGAGAGCTTAAGTCATAGGATTTGGACCATTGTCAGAACTGTGTGAAGATGACTCTGGAATGGAATTTTGTCGGTTCCGTTAGCTCCGTTAGGTGATTTTGGTTTAGGAGCATGTCCGAAATGTGTTTTGGGGGTCTGTAGTAGATTTAGGCTTGAATTGGCGGAAGCTAGTTTTTCGGCGATGTCGGCCGATAGTGCAAATTTTGATATCGAGCTTGGAATGGAATTCCGAAAGTGGCTGTAGGTTCGTAATGTCATATGTGACATGTGTGTAACATTTGAGGTCATTCGGACTAGATTTGATGTGATTCGGCATCGTTTGTAGAATTTGGAAAACTTTAAATTCTAATGTTTGAATCCGTGATTAATTCAGGATTTTGGTGTTGTTCGATGTGGTTTAAAGGCTCGACTAAGTTCATAAGGTGTTTTAGGATTGGTTGGTATGTTTGGTTGAGGTCCCGGGGGCCTCGGGTGTGTTTTGGATGCTTAACGGGTGAAAACTTGGACTTAGAGGAATTTCTGAACTTTGTTGGTTTTGGTGTTTTCGCACTTGCAGAAAAGAGACAGCAGGTGAGCGAGCCGCACATGCGGAGATGGAAGCACAGATGCGATAAATTGAGAGTTGGCCTGGGGTCGCAGGTGCGAGGAAGTTTCTGCATCTGCGATGCCCGCAAATGCGCAAGGATGTTCGCACATACGCAAGATGCGCAGAAGCGGAAGAGACTCCGCAGGCGCGAGGGCACAGATGCGGCCCTTTCGTCGTAGGTGCGAAGGCAGAGGGGGTAAGTGAGTTGCGCAGATGTGCACGTTTTCCGCACAAGCGCACCCGCAGGTGCGAGCCCAGGTTCCGCAGGTGCGGAAATACCTGGGCAGTGATTAAAACCGAAGGGCTTCACGATTTTTATCATTTTTGGCTTTGCAAACTCGGGTTAGGGCGATTTTTGAGAGCATTTTCGAGGCATTTCTTGAGGTAAGTTCCTTGTGCTTATTTTTGGTCAATAATCTTGCCTTGCCATGTATTTTCCCACCTAGTTAATGTGTATTTAAGGTGGAAATTAGAAGTTGGAGACTAGGGATTTGGGAGTTTGAATTGTGGATTGGAGGACCATTTGGTGTCAGATTTTAGTAAATTTGATATGGTTAGACTCGTGAGTGAATGAGATTTCTCGTTTCGTGAATTTTGTCGGGTTTTGAGACCTGGGCCCCGGGGGCCGGGTTTGAGCTAATTTCGGGTTTTGGCCTAATTTTGTAGTTTTTCTTGTGGGATTCATTCCATTAGCACGTATTGATGATATTGTACTGTTTTGAATAGATTCGGGCCATTTGGAGTCGGATACTCATGGCAAGAATGTGATATCAAGTTGATTTGAGAGGTTCGAGGTAAGTGGCTTGCCTAACCTTGTTTTGGAGACTTTTCCCTTAAGATATCTTGATATTATTTGGTGTGTGGGCGCCGTGTACGTGAGGTGACGAGTACGTACACGGGCTATTATTGCAAAAATCATGTTTAACCTTTTTAAATCATAAATTGCTTCTCTTATTAATTGTACTAATATGTTTAATTGTGTAGTTTAGACTGGAAAATCATGCTTACGTGTTTTAACTGCCTAATTGACATTCTGTGCGTCATGTTCAGTTAAGCCCTTATTTGCCTTATCTGTGTCCAGTATAAACTGTATAACTCGATGTCATACCCGTCATTTCATCTTGCGTTGCATATTTAAATTAGGACTACGGACGTATTCCGGGAGATCCCCATGTACTGCATATTTACTTTGGGACTACGGACGTATTCCGGGAGATCTCCCTGTACTGCATATTTACTTTGGGACTACAGACGTATTCCGGGAGATCCCCTAGCACTGCATATTTACTTTGGGACTACAGACGTATTCCGGGAGATCCCCCTGTACTGCATATTCATTTAAAACTACGAGACGGTATCCAGAGAGATTTCCCACTGTGTTTACCTTGTTTTGAACCGAGGGCTCCCTTAACTGTTAAATTTTCGAGAATTTCTTTAACTGTGTTACTGTAAATTCTACTTATATCTTTTACTGTTTAATTTATTATATTTACTCTGGTAGGGCCTTGACCTGACCTCGTCACAACTCGACCGAGGTTAGTCTTGGCACTTACTGGGTACCATTGTGGTGTACTCATGCCCTTCCCTGCACATGTTTTCGTGTGCAGATCCAGGTGTGAGCTATTAGACTCGTGGTTAGTACGTGCTGCTGATTCTAGGAGACTTCAAGGTACCTCTGCTTGCATCCGCAGATCTTCGGAGTCCCCTTCTACTCCCTCGTCTAGAGATTTTCCTTATTATCTTCAGACTTTTGTATAGAGCTACATAGATTATAGCAGCTTGTGACTTAGTGATATTCTGGGTCTTGGGAAATTATTTTGTGTATGCCGAGTGGTACTACTCTTGGCTATTTAAAATATACTGTTTATCTTAAAAATTTTGTGTTTTCTTTATATTTTTCGCAAATGTTAGGCTTACCTAGTCGTAAAGACTAGGTGCCATCACGACACCTTACGGAGGGTTAATTTGGGTCGTGACACCAACAATTTTCAATTTAATACATAAGGATGTCTACGAATTTTAACCGATATAATTTTCACATATAAACCAAGTAAGTACTCATCACCTTGCATACACGTCTTTCCATCACACAATTTCCGCATAAGAATCAATGTCTAAGGGGTAATTCCTCCACTCAAGGTTAGGCAAGAAACTTACCTTTTTTAAGTTAGGTCGATATTCCAATATAGCCTTCTTGCGAGAAATGACCTTTGGACGTCTCAAATCTATCCAAATAAGTTATATAACTTCATTAAAATTCATCAGAAATAATTCCAGATAATAAAACGTCGACTTGAAATTGAAAGTCAACGCGGGACTCGTCTCTTGGAACCCCACATAATTTTTACGAAATACGAACACCCATTCCGATACGAATTCAACCATACCAATTTTATCAAATTCTGATAACGAATCGACTTCCAAATCCTCAATTTAAGGTTTGGTTTTGGTTTTAATTAAAAAATAACCGAAAAAAATGAACCAAACCAACTATAGAATTAGCTATTTAAATTTATTATTACACCTATATATATGTATATTTTTATATAAAATTTCTAAAATTTATGGTACATATTAGTCGTTTATATTTTTAGTCTAATTCTTTGTTATTATAATAACCTAATTCCTTACTTTTACATTCAAGTTTGATTGGTATTTTTCTTTTGCTAAGTACAAGAATTTATTTCATGTTAAAAATAATTAATTTTTAATTGAGTAATTAAATTATTCGTCACTATTTGATTTAATTATCATCAATATATCTTGGTAAATGATAGATTTATCAGAGATCAATTGGTTTGATGGTGTTACGTTGAAAATGTAGTCGCCGGAATATGTGTTTGGTAGTTATGTCTCATATTTAAGAAAAAAAAACGATAAATAATCGAAAAACCCAAAAAACCCATAAAAACCGAATCAATAAAAAACCGACTTAATTGGTTTGGTTTGGTTCCAATATTTGAAGAACCGACTTACTTGGTTTTGTTTCTTTTTAGAGAAAAACAGATCCAAGCCTAACCATGAACACCCCTAATTTTAAGCTATAGAAAATTTCTACTATTTTCAACCCAATTCACTAATTTCATGATAAAAACAATAATAAATTCATGCATTTTAACCAAAATCGAGTTAGGAACTCTTACCCCAATGTTTTCCTTGAAAAACTCTCGAAACATCACCTCACCCAAGCTTTCTTCATCCAAAAATGGAAGAATGAGATGAAGTCTCATTTTTTGACTTTATTCTGCTGCCCAGGGGTTTGTTCTTCGCGTTCGCGACCCTCCCCTCGCGTTCGCGATGAACAAATTCCTCAACATCAATTTTCAAACTCTTCCCAGACAGCCTCTAGTATAATGGTCATAACATTTTGTACAAACCTTCAAATGACAAATGGTTTAAATCTCTGAAATCTAGACATCAAGGGCTACAACTTTCATGTTTTGACCATCTCCCAATTCCTTATAGATTGAGAGTTATAAGCTTCCAAAGTTAGCCCTGTGCAGCAAAAATTTCTTCTTCTAGATTTCCAAACTCTTCCTAGACAGCCTATAGTTTATCAACCATAACTTTATGTACATAACTTCAAATGCCAAACTGTAATGACACGGTCGGTCGTTTCAAGAGTTATAGCCCCGTTTTCCCCATTTCTGCTTCCTTTTGTGCTTCTCAGCTATATTATGATATATCGGGTTAGTTGGTTCGGGTCTGGAGTGGTTTCAGAGTGAATTGAGACACTTAGTCTCTTATTTAAAACCTTAAGTTAGAAAAGTCAATCGGATATTGACTTATGTGTAAACGGTCTCGTGTTTGAATTCTGATGATTCCATTAGTTTCGTTAGGTGATTTTGGACTTGGGAGCATGTCTGGAATGTTAATTGGAGGTCCGTAGTGGAATTAGGCTTGAATTGGCAAAAGTTGGAAATTTGGCGATTTCGGTCGGCAGTGGAAAATTTGATATCGGGGGAATGGATTTTCGAAAGTTGGAGTAGGTTCGTGGTGTCATTTGTGACGTATGTATAAAATTTTAGGTCATTCGGACGTGGTTTGGTTAGTTTCGGCATCGGTTGTCAAATTTGGAAGTTTAGAAGTTCCAAGGGTTGAATCCGAGGGTAATTTGGTGTTTTGATGTTGTTTTTAGAGATTCGAAGGCTCGACTAAGTTCGTATGTTGATATATGACTTGTTGGTATGTTTGGTTGAGGTCCCGAGGGGCTCGGGGTGATTTCGGATGCTCAATGGAAGGAAGGTTTGGACTTAGGCTTGACAGAGTTTTCTGGTGTTCTGGTGTTTTCGCACCTGCGACGGGAGGCCCACAGATGCGGCCCCGCAGAAGCGCTTAGGAAGTCACAGATGCGGGCAAGGATGGGTGGGATTGGAATCACAGGTGCGATAAGGGGGACGCATCTGCGAGCCCACAGATGCGAGGCTGAGACGCAGATACGGAAGAGAGGAGTTTGGTTGTTTCCGCAGAAGCGGAGGGAAATGCGCAGGTGTGCGTCTGCAAGTGCGAGACCTGGGACGCAGGTGCGGGGCCAGTATGTTAAGTGAGTTTCCGCAGAAGCAGATCGCAGGTGCGGTTTTGCTGGGCAGAAGGTATAAAAAGAGGACTTCAAGATTTTTCCTCATTTTCACAATATGGAACACGAACTTTGGAGCTTTTGGAATGATATTTGGAAGGAAATTCGAGGGTTATCACTAAGGTTAGTTCCTTGAGCCTAATTATCTTTAGCTATGGTGTCCCGTTAATTTCTCACCTAATTAGTAGGATTTTTAAAGTGAAATAAGGGGTTAGGGCTTGGGATTTTGGAGAGTGTAATTTGAGGATTTGAGGGACCAAATGATGTCGAATTTTAATAAATTTAGTATGGGTAAACTCGTGAGTGAATGGGCTTTCGGGTTTTGTGACTTTTGTCGGATTTTGAGACGTGGACCCGGGGGCCGGGTTTGAGTGAATTTCGGGATTTGGCCTATAAATTGGTATTTTCCTGATGATATACTGTAACACTCTGATTTGGGCTATTTTCCCTTTCTTTATAGAGAGCTATGAGACTAGAGAGGTTCATGACTGAGTGAGGCCGAGGGCCTATTTGTGAGGTATTGTACCTTAGCACGTGAGTTGTCCGTGCGGATTCTGATGTGATATGGTGGCACGTGAGTTGTCCATGCGGGCCTTGATATGATATTATAGCACGTGAGTTATCCGTGCAGCACGTGAGTTGTCAGTGCGGATTATAGCGCTTGGGTTGTAGGAGCCCCTCATGAGTCTGAACACCCTCAGTGAGCGCAGGTACCTATTGAGCGTGTGCATTGAGGGTTGAGAGTTGAGTGTCGAGTTATTGAGCGTTTGAGTGATAGTGTCTATGAGGTTTCATCTATTTCACTTTGTTGCTGCATTTAGCTGAAAATTATCTGGCTGGAATTGGTAATTATACAACTGATCTTTTACTCATGTTTACTCTTAACTGTGAAAATTATCAACTGAATTGTTCTGTATAGCTCGTCACTACTTCTCGATTCCTTATTTATTTCTGTTACTTGCTGAGTTGGTTGTACTTATACTACACCTTGCACTACATGTGCAGATCCAGGTATGTCTGAACATGGAGATTGTTGAGTCCAGACATGTTTAAGTTTCCGAGACTGCAAGGTAGCTGCCAGCGTCCGCAGGACCTTGTTACTCCTTCCACATTTCTTTCTATTTTGTACTGATATTTAGACATTGGTTGTAATAGTTTTAAATACTTAGATGCTCATGACTTAGTGACACCCCGATGTCGGGCTATTTTTTCGCACTTATGTTTTATTTGGGTTTTACCTCGTATTTATGAGAAACTCCTGTTATTTTAAATGTCTTAATTCACTTATGTTAAATTTTGAAAGTGTTTTGGAAAGGCCGGCTTGCCTAGTACCACGATAGGCGCCATCACGACGGGTTAGGTTTTGGGTCATGACAAGTTGTTATCAGAGCCTAGGTTACATAGGTCTCACGAGTCATGAGTGGGTTTAGTAGAGTCTTGTGGATCGGTACAGAGACATCTCTACTTATCTTCGAGAGGCTGCAGAACCCTTAGGAAAATTTCACATTCTTGGATTTTTGTCGTGCGAATCTGTCTATTCGGTAACTAAACACCTGTTGTTTCATTCTCTAACATATGGTGAGGACTCATGCTACTGGTCATGAGGGCCAGCCACCAGTACCACCAGTCAGGGCAGCGAGAGGCCGCGGTAGAGGCCGTGGTAGGGGCAGAGGTGCAGCCCGCACAGTAGTTGGGGCAGTACCTGTAGATCCACCAGTTGCCCCAGATCAGGACCAGATTCCAGTTGTTAATGCACCAGCTCAGGCACCACCTGTGCCTATTGTGATTCCAGGCCTTTAGGAGGCCCTAACTCAAATTCTGACAGCATGTACCGGCCTTGCTCAGACGGTCTCTATATCGACGGCCGCAACCACTTCTCAGGACGGGAGAGGCACTCAGACTCCCACCGCCCCCACACCTGAGCAGGTTGTTCAGGGACTCCAGACACCGGGGGTACCACCAGCCCAACCAGTTGTAGCTGCTCAGGATTATGTGGTTCCTGCTAGGCCTGAGGATGATCAGCGTAGATTGGAGAGGTTTGGGAGACTCCAGCCTCCACTTTTCAGTGGCACAGAGAGAGAGGATGCCCATGACTTCTTGGACAGGTGTCAGAGGATACTCTGTATAGCTGGTATTCTGGAGACTTGTGGGGTCTCATTCACTACTTTTCAATTTTCTGGGGCTTCACTCAGATAGTGGGAGACTTACGAGAGGCGTAGGCCTGTTGGCCCAGCAAGCCCTTACTTGGCAGCAGTTCTCCGTGGTCTTTTTGGAGAAGTTCATGCCTCAGTCCTGCAGAGAGGAGCTGCGCAGACAGTTTGAGCAGCTTCACCAGGGTGATATGTGTGTGACGCAGTATGAGATAAAATTCTCGGAGTTGGCCCGTCATGCTATCTGGTTGGTTCCCACAGACAGGGAGAGGATCATGAGGTTTAAAGATGGTCTCACTTTTCAGCTACGGTTGCTTATGACCAGAGAGAGGGTGTCTGGTGCTACCTTTGATGAGGTGGTCGACATTGCTCGACAGATTGAGATGGTTCGTGGTCAGGAGAGGGTTGAGAGGGAGGCCAAGAGGCCTCGTGGTCATGGTGGATTTAGCGGT